>NC_051071.1:84542335-84854662 GCF_004664715.2 Peromyscus leucopus
CCACACTGAAGCCCGTCAGTTTACTTCTTCAGTCAGACAGGGTTGTAACCACGCTGTCACTCCACACCACACATGACGGTCACTCTCTACCTCTGCCCAAGTGTTCCCCCCGCCCTCCCCCTCTCTCTGCTTAGATCAATCCTTTTTATATTTCAAAGGGTCCTTTCAGAACCTTGTGCGGCATTAGGCTTTCTCCAGCTATCCCAGCCTGTATTCATATTTCTGCAGCCAGAACAGTGTGAAGCCTTTGAATAATTGAAGTCCACGCTGTCTTGTAGGAGACTGTCCTTACTGTAAGCCCCTATGACAAACAAGAGCCATTTCTTACACAGCTCATTCCTCAGAAGCCTGTAGTGGTTCACGTGCCCTCAAGGGGAGCTAACAAAAACAACGAACGACTCAATGGAACGTGGACGAAAACAATCAAATGTTTCTAGTTTTTAAAATAATTTTTCCAATGCAAGGTTAGAAATGTCCATACGTCATGTGAAGTTCAGTTTTCCCGTCAGTTAAATCTGTTCATTCGGTGACATTGCAGATAGTGTATCTTCACAGTTTAAAAAGGCAGAGCACCAGCACCCGGGACCACTCCTGCGAGGGGACCTGAGGTTGGCACCAGGAGGAATTGGGGCGGGATAATTGAAAAAGCCTGAACTGTGCTAACAGGGACTGCTGGCGAAAACCAGCTAATGAGGAGGAGGACGGTGTCTAATGGGGGAGGGGATGCGCGGCCAGTGGAAAGCCCGGTGTCTGGGAGACCCAGTTTCACTGAGCATCTTCATTAATGGCAGAAACAGGGGTTCCACATTTGGTTAATAACGTTTTGAGCTGCTTCTCAATTGGGAGGTGCAGCAGACATCATTGAGGACAGGGAAGTCACACTTACGGGTCTACGGAGATGAGAAATATGAATAAAAATTATCACAATGAGATCTGATTTAGAAAAAATGCAAATGGGGGCAAGCCATGGGAGAAATCATGCAGAATGTAGGCTCACCCGCAGGCTGGGAGACCTAGGGAGCAGCAACCAAGGGGAGAGAGTCTGTGAGGAACAGTGTGTACCTCAGCCCAAGGGCAGGCGGCAGGAACAGAAAAAATTGTTTGTCAAAGACTGCGCTACAGCAGTCTTCCCTGACACCCATAAACACCGTGGGAGACGGGCTGGGAAAAGAAGACACCAACAAAACCACACATTTGGGCTTCATTCCTTCTGGGGTTAAAAAGCCTCGACGCTCAGGACCCTGAACTGTATTCTAGCAGAAGGAATTGGTAAGACAGTGCAGGGTTAAAGGGGTTAACTATCTGCAACTCCCCTAAAAGTCCTCTTCATAAGTCCACCATCCCTTCATGATAAAAGTCCCGGAGAGACGAGGAATACAGGAGACCCGTCTCAACATAAAAAACGTTGACACACCAAGCAACAGTGAGCATCTTACTAAATGTAAAGGGTTTCCACTGAAACCAGGAACAAAACAGGTATGCTTACTTCCCCGTCCTGTTCCAGTCTTAGCTAGAGCAGTCAGAAGGGAAGGAGATCAAGGGGATACAAATAGGGAAGGAAGAAGTCAAAATATTCTGTTTGCAGATGGTATTACTCTAAACACAAAGGACCCCAAGGAACCCCAGGGACCCCACCAGGAACCTCCTGTAGCTGATAAATGCATTCAGCAGCGAAGCCGGACACAAAAGGAACACACAGCAGCCTTGCTATACACACTGAGAAGATGCAAAGAAAAAAATCAGAGAACCAATACCATTCAAAATAGCCTCCAAAACAGTGGAATAAATCAGACCGGGAAGGAAAAGGGGCGGGGGGGTGGGGGGGTGGGGTGGGGGTAGGGGGGGGTGGGGGGGGCACGAACTCACACTCCTGTCAGAGGAGCTGCTGGTAATCGGCAGCCGCTACAAAAGACAAAGCTGGTTCTCTTTAAGGCTATGGCCTCTCGTGGGTGGACCACACTCCTGAGAATGGCCACACACCCAAGAGGACAAATCAGACCTGATGGTCTAAAAGGAAAAAGGGGTGGGGTGGGGGGGGGACACAGAGTGGGGTGGGTAGGGAAGGGGGTGGACCTGGGAGGAGTTGTGGGGAGGGATGGAGACAATCAAAATACACATAAAAATCTTTAAAGAACTCTTCTTTTTAAGGAAAAGAGCAAAGTCTCGGCCCTCCGTAGAGAAGGCTGCCTAGACGCATCCCTTTCTTCAGGTCAGCTTTAGCGGTCACATTTTCATTCTCTTGTGACAGTGTGTTGGGCGATTTTATCTCACCTATTTTCACTGACCTAGATTTCCAACAATGGAGGGAGAGAGACGTCTTCGGGGGTGTGATCATTTTGCTCTCTGCTTTAAAGGGAACCTTTGTATCGGTAGGAAGGGGAGTTCATTTTCACAGGTAAAGACGGAAAATGTCACACACAGAAAAGGCCTCTCCCAGCAGCTTCGGGAGCTCCGACTCTCCCCGCTCTCACCCCACTCCATCGGTCGGAGTCCCCTGCTACGAGGGATGGAGTCAGAAACTGGCGTGATGCTTTGATTCATCGCCACCGCCCTGAACAGAGGACAGAGGGACTGTGGAGGACACAGTACTCCTGCCCTTACCATCTGTTCCCAGTGTCGCAGGAGAGCAAGCCACAGTGGAGGAAGACAAGGTGGGGTTTTCCTTAGTCACCCAGGACGGAAAGCGTCTCAGGAGCCTGGGTCAGGCCCACCCACTGCCTGGTTACGTCGAGGAGGAAACGACCCCCACCCATCTGGAAAGGAGGACCACAGACTGTTGCTAGCATGCTAACGGAAGTTATCCATGTGGAGCTTACGCTTGTGGTTAGGGAAGGTGCCAGACCTGAAAGAGAATCTGTGTGTTCAGATCTGAGAGCCACTGAAGGAAGGTTCTGGACCCTGAGACGGCGGCGGTAGTGTGCTGCTGTGGACAACACAAGTTGTCCTGAGTGTCCTGCTCCGTGTGTAGGCTCCCTCCTTGGTGCACAACCCCACAGAAGTCTAGCCCTAGGGGATAGTTGGTGACCCTGAACGTAGCTCAAAATCTCCAGGGTCCTGTGACGGGTCTGAGTCTCGCTCATGCTAATGAGATTCATGGACTCTGTCACTCCCCTCTCATGCCCTCCTAGGGCATTCAGAACAATGTCTAAACTCCCGACAAAGTGTTACATGGGCTGGCCCCTGACCCCCTCTGGCTCCTTTATAACCATCCTCCCCCATACGTGGGCTGGCCATGCCAGACTCTGCTTTAGCTCTTCCTTCTGGCTACCAGAATGTTCTTCTTTCTTATTTTTTTAACCCCCCCCCCTTTTTTTTCCAGAGACAGGATCTCATGTAGCCCAGACCCCAAACTCACTATGCGTCTGAGGATGTAAATTCCTGCTTCCCCAGCATCCACCTTCCAAGTGCTGGAAGACAGGTATGTGCTACCATGCCTGGTTTATCTGGCACTAAAGATCATACCGAGTGCTTTCTACCAACTGAGCTACGCCCCCAACACCACAAACGCTCCTTCCCTGCTCTCTGTTTCTTCGGGTACCCTCTGCCAGGTCTTCTCTGACGATTCTCTAAAGGAGCCACTTTCCTGCAATGTCACATGGCTGTCCTCAAATTCTTCGTGTTCTTCTTCACCTGGGTGTGTCCAGTGATTAATTGTTTGCATGTTTATTGGTGCTCTCTCCCACTGTAACGTATGTGCCATGAGGACAGGGACCCCTGCAGGGCAGGATAATGCTTAGCGCTTATATGTAGGTAGCACTAATGGCTTTTTTATTATACTGTTATTGCTGTAATTATTATATTCACACCAAATTTCATAGCCAATGGTTATGTGATTCCCTTGGTGTATTTATGTGTAAAGTTTGGTCCATTCGCAAATCACACCATAACTTTTGCATTCTGGCCCAGCGTTTTTTAGAGGTTATTTTCTACCTTCACAGTAAATAAAAGCCAAACAAACTAAAGCCAGAAATGCTTATACCTATTGGAGTCTTACGGTCATACGACAGCCCTATAAACTAGCAAGATGAACACAGTGTAGAGGCTTATAGCCCCGGGACAGAGGCCTGCATCTGGAGCCAGGAGAAAGAGCACTTATGTTTGTAAGTGATGGATGGCGGCCCTCAAGGTGGATGATAAAAGCTAAATCCACAAGAGTGTCCAGTCCTAGGGAAGCCCAGCATGTTCATAAATTTTACCTGCAGGATCTTGTCAAATTCTCACTATGAAAATCTCAGGAAAATGGCCTTGGGCTTCTTCAGGAGTAGATGAAGTCAGCCATTTTAAAATCCAGTCAGGGTTCTCCATTCCCCTTAATAAGTCCTGTCTCCTAAAGAAACTGTTTTACAGGAGCCTAACCAACAAGAGTTTTACCAAAGCCTAACCAACCTGGACAAAGAAAAATATCCACCCGGCATGGTGGCCCATACCTTTAATCCTAGCATTCAGGAGACAGAGGCAAGTGGATCTATAAGTTCGAGGCCAGCCCAGTCTACAGAGTGAGGTCCAGGACAGCCAGAGCTACACAGAGAAACCTTGTCAAGGAGGAGGAGAAGGAAGAGGGAAGGAGGGAAGGAAGGAGGAAAAGAAAAAAGAAACCCAACTGAGGCACACAATACAACAGAGACCTAATCACAGGCTGCCTTCTGTCTGTCTGTCAGCATTCCATGACTGTGACAAGATATCTGAGATAATCAGATTAATAAGAGAAGAGTCTCAGAGATGCAATCCATAATCAGTTGACTCCATTGCTGTGGGCCTGTGGCATCATGGTGATGGAAGCTGGTCACCTCACTGCAGCCAGGAAGCAAAAGTAGAAAGAAGAGGTACCAGGGTCTTTATACACCCACCCTTAAGCACCTCCTCTGTGACTTAACCTCCTTCCACTGGGTCCTACCTCCTAACGGTTCTGCCACTTCCCAAGAGAGCCATAGGCTGGAGACAGGGACCTCTGGGGGACAATCCTGATCCAAATGGTAACTTCTCGCTAACGAATGTGCCCTCTCCACCCCAGTGACTAGCAGTTCAGCAGGATTCCTACACTGGCAAGGGGACTGTGCACAGAAGGAACTATGTCTACACCACATTTAAGAAGTCACTAAGAGAAAAGAATCAAGGACAACCAAGGACATTTTAGCCAATTGACATAACGGCTTACACCAAATAGTAAATGCAGCCCAAGCCAATGAGTATAAAACTTAACCCCAAACCCTGTCCAACTCGGGGCCTTTTTTCTGTATACAATGCCCAGCTTTAAAAAAAAAAATACAATGCATTATAAAAGGAAAAGAAAGAGCCCAAGAAGACAAAGCCAGCATCAGAACCTTCCAGAAACGCTGGAAGGACCAGACTGGGAATTTGAAACAAGTATGATTAATATGTAACAGCTGCAAGAAAAAAAAAATGGACAGCACGTAGGAACAGATGGGCACCTAAGCAGAGAGGGGGGAGCTTACAGATGACAGGGAAGGACCAGGAGTCACGAGCGCTGTGGCAAAGGAAAAGCCTCCGGGGGGCTCATCAGCCCAGCAGAGCAGCCAGACTGGCTGAGGGCATCCCTGAGCTCAGAACTAAAGAAAGAGAAACGATGGCCCAGAGTCTAGGCTGCGGGACGTTCACAAAGGGCAGAGCCTGTCTAGTGGGAACGCCGAAAGGAGAACAAGACAGGAATTCATGAGACACTGGAACTAGAAACAGATCCTTCAAAACTGAGCTCAGGCACCAGGACACCTGTACAGAACGCTCAGGGAACTCAGGACAGGATGCAAAGACCCCACACTCAGGAGCATCCAAACTGCAGGAAACCGAAGAGAAGAGGAAAACCTTGAAGAGACGGTGACGGGAACACTTGGCCTGTTTCACGGGAGGGATGGAAAACTGCACCAGATTTCAACACCAGTGACAAAGAGTGAAATAGCAAAGGTGCTGACAGGAAAATGGTAACCACCAACCCAGGATTCCATACTCAGCAGGCTGTTCTTCAAAAGGAAGATAGACTTCTCACAAAAATGAAAGAATTCATTGCCTGCCTTATAAGACATGGTGAAAGATTTCAAACGGAAGGAAAATCAGAAAAACCAGATGTGAGAGAGAATAAGTGGAAGTAAAATAGAGACTCCTATTTTTTTTTTTTTTTTTTTTTTTTTTTTTTTTTTTTTTTTGGTTTTTTGAGACAGGGTTTCTCTGTGTAGCTTTGCACCTTTCCTGGGACTCACTTGGTAGCCCAGGCTGGCCTCGAACTCACAGAGATCTGCCTGGCTCTGCCTCCCAAATGCTGGGATTAAAGGGGTGTGCCACCACCACCCAGCCAGAGACTCCTATTTCTTATTTCTTAAAATTTATTTATTATGTATATAGTGTTCTCTCTGCATTTGCCTGCAGGCCAGAAGAGGGCACCAGATCTCACTACAGATGGTTGTGAGCCACCATGTGGTTGCTGGGAATTGAACTCAGGGCCTCTGGAAGAGCAGCCAGTGCTCTTAACCACTGAGCCATCTCTCCAGCCCCTATTTTTTTTTTTAAAGCAACAATGCAGATGGTGATTATAGGTTATGAAGAAGTCGACGGAATGGCATCAATGTCATAAAGAACAGGAGGGAGACACTGGGATGTTATGTTATAGTTTGCACTATTGACCTGGCCTGGGTTTGTGGTGCAGTCCGTAAAGAGTTTCCCGTGCATGCATGAAGAGCTGAGTTCAGATCCCCAGCACCCACATAAAAGCTGTGCACATGGTGTGAACCTGTAAGCCGAGTGCTGGGGAGCCAGACAGGAGGATCCCTTGGGTAAGATGCCGGATGTTCTAGCCAAATCCACGAGCCAGGTTTAGTGAAAACTAAGATAGTAGGCGGTTGAGGAAGACACCCACATGTGAGTGCGCACGCGCACACGAAAGTAAACTTGAAGCAGTTATAAATACATTGCAAATTCGGAGGAAAGCACTAATTTTTTTTTTAAAGAAGTACAGTCAAGGGTCAGTGAGATAACTCAATGGGTAAAGGCATTTGATGACCTGGGCTTGACCCCCGGGACCCACATGAAAGGAGGAGAGAACAGACCTCCATAAGCTGTCCTCTGACTCCACATACGCACGTAGACATGCACACGTGCACACACACAAAATAGATGAATGATATTCATCTATTGAATATTTGAATATTTGAAAGAGTCCAGGAGGGGACCAAGGGGAAAGAAACTCCTGACCGCACTAGCCAGTGTTTGGGGGCGCTCCGTACACTGTCAGACCATACCACTCTTTTTTACTCTCCTAGACTGAGTTCCCACTGGAGCACCATATGTTGTCATGGAAACAGCCCTACGCCAACCACATAAACAGCTTTCACCTAGGTCTAAGTGACGTTGTTATGGGACCCCAGAATCTTTTTTTTAAGATTTTATTTTTTATTTACGTGTGTGTGTGTGTGTGTGTGTGTGTGTGTGTGTGTGTGTGTGTGTGTGATATCTGTGTGTGAGATGTACATGAGTGCAATGTCGGATTCCCTGGAGCCGGAGTTACAGCAATTGTGAGCCACCGGATGTAGGTGCTAGGAACCAAACCCCAATCCTCCATCAGAGTGATACATGCTCTCACCAGCTGAGCCATCTCTTCAGCCCCCCTGTCTTAAAGCCCTGAAAATTTTCACTGGGAGGTTATAATTCTACTATCTAGCTAGATGGAAGAGCCCTGTGAAGGCAGGATTGTGACTACTGGTCACTGTAATGACCATAGTGAATGACTGATGATACATGGTAGATATTTAATAATTATGGTAAGTGAATTAAAAAAAAAAGAGTTCACTCCAATGTGGGCCTTGAAAAAGCATGCATATTTCAAATTTGATCTCTAAAGGTACTTTCAAAAGCATTCACTTTCACCTATTTAATAATCATTATTTCTGTGTGATAGAACATAGAAAGAAGTGATAGCCCACTGACTCTCATAAAGATAAATGAAGAACCAGCCAGGCGGTGGTGGCGCACACCTTTAATCCCAGCACTTGGGAGGCAGAGCCAGGTAGATCTGAGTTCCAGGCCACCCTGTTCTACAAAGCGAGTTCCAGGACAGGCTCCAAAGCTACACAGAGAAACCCTGCCTCGAGCCCCCCCCCAAAAAAAAAAAGATTAATGAAGAACCGCATTTTTAAAAAAAAATGTAGTCTAGACTGGCCTTGAACTCGAAATCCTCCTGCCTCAGCTTCCCAAGTGCGAGGCTGACAGATGTGGGCTACCACACTGGGCTAGTTCACAGTTGTCACTCATTACTTCACCCACCCCATCCAGTGACTCCGTGAGGATGATGAGATTATGTCCCCTTTGTAGGCAAAGAACTGAGGATTTCCATACAGGCCCACAGCCAGCAAATGGAGAGCCAAGGGTTTGTTCGAAGGCCTGGGTCCTTCCTCTGCCACGCACACATTCTCTGTTCTGTGATATTTTGTTCTGGAAACACGTGTTTTCAAATGTTGAGTTATAAACAAACAAAAATTTCACTGAGTTTAGGCTTTCAACTACAAGTTATTTATCTTGGAAAAACATTCCAATAATCGGAGTGTTTTATTACTACGCGACTGTGTAACTGGAAGCTAAATACAATAAACTGCTTGAAGAAAATAAATAAACATCCTAAGTCCTGAGTGGCGCCTCAGATCTCAGTCAATGAGTTTCTAATCTACGACAGAAACAAAGCACAGCACAGCAGTAAGATGACGGCTGAACCCGAAGGAAAAGGCACAGAGTTCACGCTGCAAACGAAACGGAGCCCAGAGGCCACTGGCTGCTTCTCCGTGCTCAGCGGTATATTCCCGGGGCCCTGGTGGGAAGTCCTGGCTGTGCTTGAATTAGGAGTCTGTGCCCCTCCTGCCGACTGCACTTCCCAGACTGAGCCGTTGTGTGCCACCCTGATCGCTTTATGAACAACCCAACTGTAGAGAGGCCGAAAGTGGGGGAGAGAATTCTCAGCCATGAGGACAGCTAGAGAACCATTTGGGTCAGATTTTTGGAGGGATAGGAGACCCATTTCAGGTGTGTGTGTCTGAGGCCACGAGGAGGCTCCTAGGTTGCTTGTTTCCCTGGATTTTAAACCACCGTTCCTTCTGGATGGGTGAAAATAAACCAGGCCTCGAGTCGTCTGTAGGTAAACAAGGGTAGAAACTCTCAAAACAGTTGTTCCGATCCCAGGAGCCTGGATCAGATGAGGAATTGGGGAAACAAAAATCTATGGTCAAACCAAAATTCCAGCAGCTCGGAAAGTGTCCAAGGTGGTGGGGAGGGTCTAGGGCCGGAATGCCCTGAAGGACACAGCCCAGTTCCAGCGCAAGGTGAACGGTGTCTTAAGTTGCTATAGCACCCAGTAACCCTCAGTGATTACGCAACAACCCTGGCAATGAAGGCGCTCTTATTTTTGCAGAGGAACAAACTAGAGAGGATGTGTGATTCACAGCTAGCATCTGTCAGAGTTAAGTCCCTGAATCCTGGGCTCCAGATCCAACAGACCTCCCACCATGATTTGGCAGGGCGATTGAAGGACTAGGTTTTCCAAGTGTGATAGCTTCGGAGTAAGAGGATCTGCATTTGCCGGTCCTGGATGTCACACACTTCACCTCTATACATCGAGGAGGTTCTTTAACTTTAGTAAGTATCATTTAGGGCAGCAGTTCTCAACCTGTGGGTCACAAGCCTGTTGGTAAACCTCTCTCTCCAAAAATGTTTACATTATGATTCATAACAGAAGCAAAATGACAGTTATGAAGTAGCAATACAAATGATTTTATGGTTGGGGGTCACCACAACATGAGGAACTGTGTTAGGGGTCACAGCATTAGGAAGGTTGAGGACCACTGCTTTGGGGGACAGGGATATGACATAGTTTGTAGACTACCTGCCTAGCACGCACGAGTTCACCTCAGCACCACATACGCTGCCTGTGGCGGTGCGTGCCTCTAATCCCAGCACTTGGGAGGCACAGGCAGGAGGATCAGGAGTTCAAAGCCATCCTCAACTTCATAATCAATGTGAGGCTAGCCTGGGCTACTTGAAACCCATGAGTTTCCTTGTCTATAAAGTGGGGTCCCCATAACAACTAGCTCATGGGGTACTGTGAAGCTCAAACGTAAAACACATACAGGACTAATGCTGAGGCATCAAGGTTATCTTCACAGCATGGATTCTGGATGGAGAAGTCTCCTTCCCTCCTTGGCAGCATGACCTGAGGCACAAAATCCCCTAGACACATTTATTATATCTAAAGCTCCAGGAGGTTAAAAAAAAAAAAAACTGAAAACCGTGGCAGCCTGAGAGTGTTTGAGGCCGGGCATTGGGCCGAGGGCGAGGAAACAGAAGGATAAGCCCATCTTTTCTGTCCTCTCACATTGCTGCCTGGTCCTCAGGAGCCGTCCATCCCCAGCTGGAAAGCCATGGAGTTAGCAGCAGCTAACTCCAGAAATATCCCGAGAGGCAGCTGGTCTTGTAGGACCTGTGGCTCCACAGGCGATGGGCACCGGCTGTCACACCCAGAGCAGTCAGGAGGAAGCAGCAGTAGGCTGCAAGACACAAGCAGGGGCAGAGGTCAACCACTGCCACCCAACGTTTTTAGCTACCCTTGTTTTTCCCTCCTGAGTGAGGACTTATGGGAAATGGTGTCCATCTGGGAAGATGCTGTAACGGGAAGAATCAGTAACTTGAGAAGATCCAGTCTTTTATTGATCTGTAGCTTTCCAGACTGGGAAAAGGCAGAAAGAACTTTCTGGAAACCTTGGCCTAATTTCCAGAGGCGCCCCAACAGCAAACAAGCCTTTTATTTGCCGATCTTTCTTCCGGTCTTCCTGCAAAGGCTCAAACGCTTGAGTGCACATTCGCATTCTGGTTTGCCTGTGCGCCCTGGAAGTGGGAGTGCTGTCCGTCTCTGTCAGCTCTGGAAGTGTTCTAGGAGGAGCACGTCTGTAAGCAGTGGCCCATATCATGGTCCCAGAGCCTTGGTTTGAGATGACTCCGGCCAGTCTGAATGAAGAGCAGCCTGACCATAGGGATAGTGAGATTTGTCTCCTAGAGACAGGAGATGGCCGGGTGGGGGATGTTCTCACAGCCAACCTAAAGTGGGGCCTTAAAGACCTTCCCACCTCCAATGCTCTCACGGGTGTTACCTTCTTTGGTTTATACTCGAGAGTCGGCATATTGACTGGTAAATCCTACAGGTAAGCCCAACTGATACTTGTTTCCACGCCTCTGCCAAGAGTCCCCACAGCACTGTTGCTGCTGTTGCTACAGGTGGTGGTGATGGTGACGATGGTTACTGTGTCGGTGATGGTGGTGATGGTAGAGGTGGTGGTGATGATGGTGATGGTTATTGTGGTGGTGGTGATGATGATGGTTATTGTGGTGGTGATGGTGATGATGGTAGAGGTGGTAGTGATGATGGCGATGGTTATTGTGGTGATGACGGTGATGGTTATTGTGGTAATGATGGTGACGATGGTAGGGGTGGTGGTGGTGATGGTTATTGTGGTGATGATGGTGATGATAGTAGAGGTGGTGGTGGTGATGGTGATGGTTATTGTGGTGGTGTTTTGCTCTTGTTTGGAGGACTATGCTACCAGTAGATATAGAAAATAGATACACAGGGACCCAACAATGATGACCCCTGAAATTATTACCACTAGCTCCAATGGTGTTAAAACAATGTGCCCATTTGGTATCAAGTATTTTCACCTGGGTTATCTTGGTCATATTAAGCAAGGCTATGTGGTTTGTTCTATTACTAGTGCCATTTTATAGATGAGAAGACAGAGACTCGCAGGTGTGAGCTTGGTTCCCACGGTCCTGAGGCTGGAGTATCTTTGCTAACAGTCAGATCCAAGTCTTTCTGAGTCAAGAATCAAGTTCCTGACCACGACACAACTGATCGCTTCCAGGAAATATCCCGTAATTTTACTTTTACTCCTTTATGCCCTGCAGTTATGAAGTGAGGAAGCGACTTGCTTTTCCATCTAGGAAAGAGAAAGCCCTAAGCCAGGCTATCGGGAGGTAGTCCATGCACTTAGCCCCACAGGGCCACCCGGAAAGAGCTACAGAGTAAGAGCACTGGGCTGTGAGTCACTCCTCACAGTGGCTGGGAATGCTCCCCGGGCAGAATGGGCATGGAAGTCTGGGTAACTCTTCTGCGTGAGAATTACGGTAACTTCAATGTCAATGTATGTATTTAATAGGAACACAATGTTACATCTTACAAAACTTAAGTACCTGGCTGATCTTTATCTAAATCTACATTTATACAGTCCAGAAAGCAAGATTTATCCTCAGCCCCGAGATGGATGAGTTCCTGGACACATGTGGCTTTCGTGAACTTGACAACTCATTCCTTACTTGAGAGGTTACAAGCAGAAGACAAACACCAATCTGCCAGGAGTCACAGACAAGGCAGGACATAAAAAGCTTTGCTCTCCTTTGCTACCATAATTGAACCTTGGCCATGAGCCCGTGGAATGGAAAGTTGTTTTCCATGTCATCTTTGGCCTTTGTAACTCTACTATTAATTTTTCAACTGCCAAGTAGTTAGGAGACGAGCTCTAGAATGGAAAAATTAGATGTGACTCTACTTGCCAGCAAGCTAAGATTCTAGACCTGGGGTGCAATACCATTAACTCCAAGATTCTGTGAAAGACATTGCAGGGGAAATATCACTCCAATGCATGTTTCTAAACGCGACCCATACTGAAGGCTATGGCACCGTCTTGTCCTGTGAGAAGTCTCCAAAAATGTGAGGGCTGTTTGCACAGCTTGTCTGTCCAAGTGCAAAGTACTGACATGGTTCAAGTCAGCACCTTCCTGGGAGGCATTGGCTGTGGGTTCCCAGGGACTTTTGTGCAACCCATGTTCTGCTAAGCACAAAGCCCCATCCTCTTGACCATGAGAATAAACAACTGGCCCAACTCTGTCTTTTTTCTACGTCAAAGCCCAATTAGGGCTTGCATCAAGTGTCACATGTCACCAAGCTACGAGAGAATTAAGAGGAGACACAAAGGTGGTGGGATGCCCACAGGAGCCAGAGGAACTACTTGCCTTGAGCTCTGGGTTGCAGGACTAGAAGCCTGATGGGTCACTCCATCCTGGGAGTCTGCGCAACGTTCCTCTGAACTGCCACGGTCAATATGCTCCCTGTTCATGCTTAGAGTGGTATGGATTTCTGATGCCTAAAATCTATAGAACATCTTGAGAGAGAAACAACTATTTGGTCATGATCCAAAGACGACAAGTGTTTACCACCTACTCATGACCTTATGTCCCCTTTAGTAATTTATTATTTATTGACCAGGATAGTAATGGAAACACATGTCAGTTCTGTGGTTACATGACAAAAGATTTGTAAGCATATTTCTTTCATGAGTCAGTTATGATGAAATAAGCTGCCACATTAGAGAGGCCTATATAGCAAGGAACAGAGGGCTCCTCCAGCCAGTAGGGGAGTGTGACCCCCAGCCTCACAGTTCATAGCTGCTGGATCCTGCTACAGACATGTGAATGGCCATGGAAGCAGACCCTTCCCTGGGCAAGCCTGTAGACAATACCACAGTCCAGATCCACACAGCCTCATACAGGGTCCTGAGGCAGAGCCCTGGGCTAAGCTGTTCCTGGATCCCTGCCCCACAGCCCCAACTGTGAGAAAAAGTGATTTTTAAATCAATACATTTGGGGATGGTACACTATGCAGCAGTGGATGACAAACACAGGTTATTATGCAGGCATTTTGCTTTGGGAAAGGCAGATTCAGTTCTGATTACAGAAGAGTTTCCCATCCGAGGGTTAATGAGGAGAATAGTGTTGCATGAGGCCAGGCCTGGAGGTGGGGGGAGGGGACTAGGAAGTAACCTGCTCAGGGTCTTGGGAGGTCAGAGGTGACCAGGCTGCTTTCTAACTGACTTTAGAGATGGCGGTAGTATTTTGTGGATGTACTATAAAGTGATATTCATCAAATAAGTGAACATGGGAATCATAATTCAATAAAGCCATTATTTTTAAATTATTATTTTATTCCTATTAGGTTTTAGTATAAACTGATTTTTCCCCACTCATATAAAATCAAGACACACGCCACAAAACAAAATCAGTTGTTGGCCCAGGACACCAGCAGTACAACCATCAACCAGACATTTGCTACCTCCAGACCATACGCCCTTGAGTCCTCCACAGCTGCTAAGAAAAGCCTCCACTTGATCTAAGACCTATGTCTAAATCTATGAAAAGCCAGGACCTGGAGGCAGAAAAGCTCCTTCACTCTGCTCGGGTCCCAAGCCTCAGCTCTAGCTGCTCGCGACAAGAAGAGGAGCCATGACTTCAAGAGCATCTAAGGCAGAGGGCAAAGCCCTCACCTATCCCGACTCTCTGTTGGGTGCGATATGGGCAGCGTGGTTGCAGTAAGAACTCATGCAATAGAAAAGGATCCTAGAGAGGGGATAAAAACATAGAAATTAAGATCTGCTCACTCTGGACCCACCAGAGGGACAGAGACCAGCGCCTTCAAGAGTCAGGCGGAAGGAGCGATTGACAGAGGCCTCGGGTCTCATCTCTCGTGGAAGCCGGTAAATAATCACTGCCCAGATCAGCTGACAGCTTGCAGTGTTCCGGCTCCAAGTGCTTCCCACGGTCACTCCTTTGATACTTGCTGCAGGGCTAAGGAGGGGTGACATTATGGTCTTACAGGTGAAGGAGACAGCAAGAGAGAGAGCCGGAACCAGCCGAAGGCAGGAAGGCCCAGGCTGGCACACCTGCTGGTTACCCATCAGGTACCGCCCTCGCTCCAGTGGAAGCCCTGGAGCATTGTGTCCTTCCAAGCGGCTGGGAATGTAAGCACGGGGTCCCAGTCAGAGCACAGGCACGCAGCCCACGCCTTGCTCTGCCCTCTGTCTTTTCCCAACTTGTAAATCCATTCCCTTGCGGACAACACCATGACCCGTTTTCAGCCTGTTTTCCAGAAACAGGAGTACCCAAGTTCATGAGACCGTTTATTAAGCTCCCGTTATGTACCAGTCATTGAGCTTAGACCTGGGCTTTCATGGTGGGTACCTGATCATGGAGGGTACCTCTCCCCTGGAGCTGACAACAACTTTGAAAACATTCAATCACTTGCTGGATTGTTTTTAAGTTAAGTGTAGCACAGGAATTGAAGCTCACAGTATATAAGAGCTCTAAAGGGGGCTAACTTCTTTGGGGCTCCACAGGCCGCTGTGCAGAGGCCATGCGGCTAAGTTAATACCTTAAGGATGAGAAGGTGACCCGAGCAGATGGGAGGAGGAGGAGGAGGAGGCAACGTTGGAGCAGAATTGCTGGTGAATACAGAGCCCTGAGGCTGCCAAAGAGGGTCCTGCTCATGTCTGTATGTGTACTGTATGGCCACTTCAGACCCACTTGGACAGCAGTTATCAAAAAGGCAGAGAATTGAAAGCATTGCCATAGATATGAAGAGTCCAGAAGCCTCACACACAGCTGGTGGGCATGTGAAGTGGAGCGGCTGATGTGGCAATGTGTGGCGGGTCCTCAAAATGGTAACGCTGGAGTCGCCATTCGATCCAGCGATTCCACATCTAAGTTTGTGCCCCCAAAGACTTGGGGTTCAACACCTTCTGTCCATCCATGTTCACAGTAGCATTATTCATGTCACCAGAGGTCAGAGCAAGCCAAGGGTCCGTCAGCAGGTGAGGCAAAGCCGCAGCCTCAGAGCCCATGTATGGAGGGCGGGCGGGATGTCAAGAGTCACAGAAGAGCCTCTGGGGACTGTCACTTTACCAGCCACAGCTTCACTGTTGGGAGGCAGATACCACAATCCCCATTTTACAGATGTGCAACACTGAGGCCCAGAGATACTAGATAAATAACTGGGAATCTCTAAGTGGTAGAACTTGGGAGGGGGGTGTTCAAATACTCAGGCCCAAGCCCTTTCAGACCAGCAGAAAAGTTCTAGATCCTGGCTGTACACCACAGTCCCCCGGGATCTGAAACGGGACTTGTGCAGGTGTTGGGAAACCCTTGCCCGGATGTGGCATTTTCAGAAGAGCACATGCCTCAGGTGCTCAGTCAAAGTCAGTATTCAGTGTTCAAACAGGGAGGCTGAGCTCGGCTGCTGCTTTGGCAACCAGGACAGATGCTTCCAGCCGGGGAGATGCTAAGTGGCTGATGGATGCGAACTCCATCCAGGTCCTGTTTGCATTCTCTTGGCTCCCCACCCAGCTGCCCACAGGCACCTCACAGCAGAGCCTTTGATATCCAGGCATGTGCAGCCACAGGGAGCTGTCTTACACCTGAGGACATGGGGAGAACTAAGGGAAACAAACGGGCAGGACTCTTGGGGACAAGGCAATGCCTGTGGGAGCCTCGGAGGAGACGTCCCTCTTAGATATTTGTTTCTCCAGCCAACTAACTCAGGTGCTTGCAAAATCAGTTCTGGGCACCGGCCAATCATTGGCTACTTCTCCAGTCATCTCTGGATCCTACAGAGAGACAGGGGAAGGCTTCCAGGCCCATAGATGGAGACACAGATAGAGAAAACACAAGGCAGAACCAGGGAGGTAACTCAGCTGGTACGATGCTTGCCACACAGGTATGAAGGTCTGACCTCGATCCTCAATGCAAATGCCAGCACAATCCCAGGAGCTCTCTGGCCGGCCATTTGAGCTGAATCCGGGACTCCAGACCAGTCACAGACCTTAGCTGAAGGACAGAGATTGAGGAAGACACTAGACATTGACCTCTAGCCTCCACACAAATGCACATGTATACACGCACATGCACGCACATACATGCGCACACTCACATGCACATCCACACACACGTGCACACCCACTCGCGAAGAGCAGTATGTATCTGTCCTCTGTCCTCTGCTCCATGGCACAGTGGTGGAGATGGACTCAGGACTGAGCATCCCTGTTAAACAGTCTACCTGACCGTTCTCTAGAGCTTGGTTTCTCCGTTCATAAATGAGGAGGAATCATGCTGTTCCCTGGCTTTGCTGTAAAGATGAAAAGATAAAATAGACACAAAATTCGAGCGCGTGTGCCCCCCCCAACACAAGCGGGAAGGCACCCCTGGAATGCAGCTACCCCCTGCCCTCTCAGGGAAGGCCACAACCCTCGCTTGAAGCCCCTGGCTCTCAGGTGGAGGCCAAGCTTCCCTCCCTGCCATGCGGTGACTCTGCACTTGCCAATGTCGGAACATCGCTGGTTGTCATGGTTGAAACCCGAAGGGCGATACTGGCCTCTAGTGGGTAGAGACCAGCTCTGTCACTAAGCACCCTACAAACACAGAGGAAGCACCCAGCCAGAGCCAAGCTGGCTACCAGTGCTAGGGAGAAGGGAACCCTGCTCTCATTCATTTACCAGGAAAGCTCTGCTAGAAATAATTCCCTGCTTGTTCTCCTGATGTAGCTGAGGCTTTCCTGGCTTCCTTACACTCTCCACATTCCTGAGAGCAGTGAGGGATTGTACATGATGAATGTGAGTGTGTGTGTGTGTGTGTGTGTGTGTGTGTGTGTGTGTGTGTGTGTGTGTATGGTGTGCACACACACCATACCCCCAGCCCCAAACATTTCATTTGATGTAATTTAATAAACAAAGTGAAACAAAGTGAAAACATATGATATGAGTAAAAGAGCAATAGTATTTAGGGTCACAACACTCACACCATACATTCCGTCATGGTAAATGCAGATGTTGGCCCCACCAGGTCTGAGGTGGAGGCACTAACTTCTGGCATTGCTTGTTCGCTATGATGGTTGATCTTGGTTGTCATCTTGACAGGATTTGGAATTACCTAGTAGCTACGTCTCTGGACGTGTCTGTGAAGGCATCTCCTGAGAGGATTAATTGAGGGAAGACCCATCCTCAGAGTGGGCGCACATATAGAGAAGTCTGAGGATAAAGAAGTGTCACAAACCCCCTAAAAGTGTCACTTATGAGCAAGTGTGTCCATCACTGCGGCTCCAGACCTCTGCTGACCTCAAACCCCTGCTTCCCCGGCTTCCCAGTGAGGGCTGAGTACCAGGGCCAGACTGAGGCTGCAGAAGCATCAGCTTCGTGGCCTGAGCAGCTGTGAGTTCTCAGCCCCTGTGGGAGGCAGTCAGTCATTGCTGGATTCCCCACCCCCTCTGCCAGCCCATCCAATAAATTGCCTTTTATAATATACACACGCCCTAATAACACTGCCTAACACAGTTGGTTTAGTTTGACGTAGTTGTTTTTTGTTTTACTCTGTTTTGACAGGCTCTCACTGTGTCCTGTGTGAAACTTAAGACTTCTTGACTCAGCAGCCTCCAGAATGCTGGGATTACAGGTGTTCAGCTGTGCTTGCGTTCATAACAGGCCCCCAGGTAGGGCTGATACTGATGACCCAAGTCTTGGCTAGATAAGAGAGACAGCCTGTGACCCAGCCAGGGCTTTGTATGTTTGCCCACGTCACAGAAGTGTGCTAGACCTTAAGTCAAGGCTCAAGATTCTGAGGCAATTCCCTCCTAGGCACTAGGTGAATGGTTCTCTCAACATCAGAACAGTTTCCACAAGGTCTTGGACACTGTGGGCTGAGAGGTAATGGGTTTCTTTTTATAACTAAAACCTCCTGAGTTCAGAGATGCTTGTAGTAACCAGTAGCTCCTCTCCAGCATCCACATTCTCCGATCATGCTACACACAGCTTCTCCCATGCCGTCACGTGAGTCTTCGCCCACATCTTCCAGGAACACTCAACCGCAAATCTCAGAACTTCCCCCAGGCGATCCCATCTCCGCCCTGTCAGCATCTGCCCTGGGCAACCTTCCGTCTCCTCATTACTGCAGGCAGACTGCCCTCCCTGCCTCTAAGACTGGGTCTCATGTGCACATCTTTACACACGCTGCTCAGCAGACTTCCCTCTCTTGTGGTCTATAATCACGCTAAAATTTCTCTGTTAAAAAGCAAATTTTTATCTGTTTATTGATTACTATTTTTACTAGGATGTATCAATTGTACAAAATAGTGGGTTCCAATGAGGAGCCATTGGCAGTTGATGCCTTCTGGGAGAGAGAGTTTTCTTTGGGGATGTGCCCTCCCCCCCAGAGGCTACCCATGCTTCAGTAGAAGGTCCTATACCTACAGACATGCAGACAGCACAGGTGGCTGGTCCTGTGTCTACACACGTGCAGATAGCACCAGGTGGCCTCAGTGGTTTTTTTAAAAATCACACACATAAAGTTGGGGAGGGGGTGATGGGGAACGGGGAGGAATTGAAGGAGAGGAAATTGGAGATAAAGCTGATCAAAACATTACATGCACACATAAAAGATCCCTTGATGGGAAGAAGTTTGTTAGAATTTGTCTTAAGAGTGGATGTGGTTCAGCAGACAGAGTGGGCAAAGACATTTGTGACCATGACTGACCAATTGAGTTTGTTCCCCAAGACCCAGGTGTTGGAAGAAGAGAACTTATCCCCATAGACTGTCCTCTGAACTCCACTTGTGTGCCTTGATCACAAGTGTACATTGATGTAAGCACACATGCACGCACTCACACATGCGTGCATACACACACACACACACACACACACACACACACACACACACACACACTATTTTAAAAGACTGAGTTAAGCCCGTAGTTGTCACAAGATGGTGTCAGCCCTAACTGACGGCCTGTGAGACAAGTGGAACAAACTAAATAACGGGGAAAGAAGGGGTTAAGATCGCTTTTAAGCACCTGCCAAGGGCTGACACTGTTCGGCTGCCCATCCACCCCTGAAAATGTCAGTCAACTATTAGAAGTGTATGCTTCATCCTTTGCATGAAGCAGAGGGTAAGCATCCCAAACTCAAGGCTCTGAAAAATGAAATCCTTTCCATTCTGAAACATCTTGAGTGTCGTGGTGCCACAGGTAGAAAATTCCCACAGGACCACAGTGAGGGTGCAGTCAAAACATGGTACTAGAGCACAGAGAGGCTGCACGAGACCACTGCGATGGCATGGAAGTGTGTCTCGGCAGGTTCACGTGTTGAAGGCTTTGTTCACAAACTTGTGGATCCTGTTATTTAGTGGTGTTTGGGTCCTGAGAGCTGATTCTGCACTGGACGGCGTTTGGGGGAGGTGGGGAAAGCAGGAGGTGGGATCTGGTTGGAGGAATCAAGCAGAGTGAGTTCCTGCGAAGATGTATCTTAGCACCTCCTCCCTTCCCGTTGCTCGGCATCCCGGCTTTCATTCGGCAAGCATCTTTGTCCTGGCACATGCTCTTTGCCATGACATCGGGTCTTACCTCAGGTAGCCATGGGTTGGAATCTCAAACTGTGAGCTAAAAGGAGTCCCTCCATCATCTGTTTCTGTGGTGTGAGGCTAACACAGCTGCCTGTGTGTTGTGCGCATGTATATGCAAGGTCTATGTTAACCACGATGAATTTGAGTTTAGAGTTAGACTGCGTCCCCAGGATGCTTCCTTATGCATATGTAAGTATTCCCAAGTCTAAATTCAAACTCCTAAGCATTCCTGATACGGGATTCTCAGCCTGCATGAGAAGAGCCGTCTTCAGAACAGCCAGTTCCTTAACCCCTGACAGAAGGCAAAAAGTCAGTTATTTTTGTCACTTCCCCCCTGCTGACCTGTTTAAAGCCCAATGACCCCAGAGCCTCGCCCTGTGACTAAGTGCTCAGCGGCACAGGCTAGTTCACACTAGTGTAAGCACTGTCCACCACGTGCCTTCCTGCTCCTTGTGAGGTCCATCATCCTCAAAGCCTCTGCAAATAACACAAAGCTTGTCTTTGGAAGAAAGGGCGAGGCTCACTCGTTAGGGGAATCTGCTCCCGGTGTGTACAGAACGCTGGCTTCTTTGCAGCTCTCCACAAGGAAATGAGGTGCTCACGGGCAGCTTGGAACTGAAGGCCCCTCTACACTTCCGAGCGGTGTGAGGGGTACCAACCCACTCTTTCACAGACACAGTTCTCTTCCCTGCGAAGCACACAAAATGGAGGTACAGGTCCCAGTGTGATGTGCGACTTTAAAATGTACACAAGATGTGAAGTGTGCAAAGCAGCCCACCGCGTGTTACACCAGCACCTTTATTCTTATTGCCAGGCAGTCACCGCAAGGCAGGGCTGAGCGGCCGGGAGGCAGCGGCACTCCACATCCCAATCTCCTTCTGGAGCCTGGCCCTTGTCCTGCTCGGGCTCCCTGATGGATTTGGAAAGAGCAAATGCAAATGCACTCTGATTCAGAACTCCCAATTCCATTAGTCTTCCTCCCTCTTATACGGCCTTCAAAATTAGACTTAGAAACTAGAATTCCGACTGACTGCAAAGTTCATTCTGCTGTTCCCACACTGAGCTTCCTTCCCATTGAGTAGGTTTCACTCTTATGAGGAAAGTTGTGTGTTAGAGATGTGCATCTATTACACGCTGCCGTGGTTACGAGTATGCTCATTAATGCCGCTGCCTGCAAATAGAAAGCTACAATATTAAAAAGAGTGGTCGTGGACCAAGGAGATGGCTCAGGTAGTAAAGTGTGTGGTGGTGTGTATTGTAACCCTAGCACTGGGGAGGCAGAGGCAGGCTTGTCTGCACATGGGTTCTGACCACAGTCTCCTGCTCTCTGACGACCCTCATTCTCTAGTGAGATAATCTCAAAAAAAAAAAGGATAGGCAGTGTCTAAGAAGCTACAGCCAAGGTTGTCATGAGGCCTGCACATTCATGCACATATGTATGCATGCACACCCACACACATGCATATACCTCCATATATATACATGCACACAAATATGTTGATCCATCTGATGAAATTAAAAAAAAAAACACAGCCAATCAAAACACAGAGTGATGGAATCCAGTCACAATGGACGTATCTACCAAATGTTCCTGCAGAAGAGGGACGGAGAGATCGTAAGAGCCAGAGGATCAGGTAGTTTGCTGTGAGAGTGTGTCTCCAGAAATGTCAGAAGCTACACCCATGGAGTCTCACCAGCATGACTTCCTAGATATGAGATCAACAAGTACAATGCCAATGAACACACCAAGTGGAGGGGGGGGGGGCGCGGGAAGCCCAGGAGGCCTCGACTCTACACGAAGAACTACAGGCAACTGAGTAAATCTGGGAGCAGGAGAGGTAGCCCTTCCCAAGGAAGACCACATTCATTGGTTGTCCAGTGCCAAAGAGTCAGCCCTGAAAACATACATACAAGTAACATTATATGGACTTAACAGATTGTATTTAGGAATATACATGTGTATACATACATGCATGCAATAACAACTAATGAAAAAAGAGACCGTGAATTTGAAGGAGAGCAGGGAGGGGTGTGGGGGTCTGGAGGAAGGAAAGGGAAGAAAGAAATGTTATAATTACAATCTCAGAAATTTTAAAAAAGTAACAAAAAAATTTTTAAGTGGATACCTGAGCTGATCAATTTGTGGGAGGTACCTGGACAACCTAGTGAGAACTTTTCTCAAAATGAAGGAAAAAACCAAGCAAAGGCAGCTGGAGGTCAGCTATGTCAGGGACAGAGTACTCGCCTGGCATCTGCCAGGACCTAGGTTCATTCGATCGCTAGTGTTTTGTTTTGTGTTTTTAATGTTAAACAAGAAGGAAGAGTGAATGCCTTTAGTTCTAGCACTTGAGAGGCAGGGACAGGAGATCTCTGAGTCTGAGGCCAGCCTGGTCCACAGAGAGAGTTCTCTCTCTCTCTCTCTCTCTCTCTCTCTGTCTCTCTCTCTCTCTCTCTCTCTGCATCACACATTAACACTAGTGTTAATGTCCTTAGTAATCAGAACACATCTGACCTACATGGTAAAGTATGGGTTAAGCTTTGCTCTGGTGTATGTACAAATGTAGTACAAACTACACAGAGGCAGGAGGATCAGGAATGCAAGGCCAGCCTGGGCTACAAGTGAATGTGAGGCCAGCCTGGGCTACAAGTGAATGTGAGGCCAGCCTGGGCTAATAAATAAGAAATAAGTACATGCACATGCATACTTCCTTTCCCTGCCCATGAATACATAGGCCCTAAAATAAGTGGGAAAGGTAAAAAATCAGATTAAAAAAAAATAAGTACCGTAAATACATGTGGAAAAGTTTTGTTATTTTCTGGTCTTGTGTCTCTAAAATGGGGGCACAAGGCAAGTCCGGAAGAGTTTTTTGTAGCATTAGAAATGAAGGGCGCCGAGCGCCTGAGGTGGCCAGTACAGCAGATAAGCGAAGCGGTCTTTTAGCTGCTCTGGTGCCGGCAAGTGGCGGGAGGCTGCAGTTCCAGCGAGACCACAGACATTCCATCCCCCGGGTGACACTCAGGCCACAGAGCTGGAATTCTGCTCACAGAACAAACTACATACAGCAGTCCTCTCTGATCTGTGCCACACACTGCTGCCGGGTTTTGTTCGGCACGTCAGGAAAGAACTTGAGTGGTTCATGATGAAACGAGAATCAACCCAGATAGAGTGTTTTCACCCTGGGAAGTTCTTATTGGTGGTGCTGATCGAGCAATAGCTGCCTCGCTGTATTAGTCTCACTTATCATAACTAGGAATTTTCTCCTCTTGTTGTGGTGGAGCATGCCTGTAATCCAAACAGTCGGGAACGGAGGCAGGAGGATCAGGAATGCAAGGCCAGCCTGGGCTACAAGTGAATGTGAGGCCAGCCTGGGCTACAAGTGAATGTGAGGCCAGCTTGGGCTACCAGTGAATGTGAGGCCAGCCTGGGCTACCAGTGTATGTGAGGCCAGCCTGGGCTACCAGTGTATGTGTGGCCAGCCTGGGCTACCAGTGTATGTGTGGCCAGCCTGGGCTACCAGTGTATGTGTGGCCAGCCTGGGCTACCAGTATATGTGTGGCCAGCCTGGGCTACCAGTGTATGTGTGGCCTACCTGGGCTCTTTGAGACTTCCACTCAAAACAAAGGAAGTGAGGGGATTTAAAAACGAAGAATAGATATCCACCCTCTCCACTGAAAGAAGACCCGATGGTTTCATTGCTATCTCAAGTTGCATAATTAGCTCCACTGGGATGATACTCAGGAGGAACTCAGGAGATGCTTTCTGGGGCTCAAATGCAACTGGAAAGGAAAAGATAAGTCAGCACATCCCCAGGGCCTGGGGGTGTAGCTCATAGTACAGTGCTCACCAGGCAAGCACAGGCCCTGAGTCTGATGCCCAACATGAAAAAATAACCCACAATAAAAATCCCTTCTGCTTCAGTTCCTGTGTCAAGAGCTTGGCATAGCTTGTGGATTTAAACAATGGCTCCCCTGAAAATTAGAAATCACTCTTCTCATTCACATGAAGTAGAGATGATGATATACTTTGTTTAGCATAAAACTTAATTATTGTGAACTAATCTTTTTTTACATTGTGAAGATGTGCCTCTGCCTAAGGCAACTTGTGATTGCTTTAATAAAGAGCTGAATGGCCAATAGCTAGGCAGAAGGAAGTTAGGTGGAACTTCCGGGCAGACAGAGAAAGAGGAGATGAATCTAGGTGTGGGAGAGACACCAGAGGGCACAGAGAGGAAACAGGAGGTGCAAGATGGAAGTGAGGTAAAAAGCCATGAGGTAAAATGTAGATCAATATAAATGGGTTAATTTAAGGTGTAAGAGCTAGAGGAACAAGCCTAAGCTATAGGCCAAGCTTTCATAATGAGTAAGTTCCTGTGTTTTTTGTAAGCTGGCTGTCCCAAAGAAAAATCTGTCTACACTTAACAAATGGCACTCCAACTCTAGGGCAGCAGTGGTTCAGTCAGCACTAACAACAAGAGCAGCCTAAGGTGCAGGCCCACCTGGGTTTGTTTTTATTTCACTGTGAGCCTGGCACCCTTCCTTCTGACTTGCAACATGGTTCAGTGGTGGGGTATGCTTTCTTTCTCTTCCTTTTTCCTCTCTGTTACTGTGATAGCTTAACCTCATCCTGGGATTCTGGAATCAGATCCTTATGAAAACAAAGCTTTGAAGAAGCCGCTTGATTTCTCCCAAAACCTCAAGCCAGCAGCAACTCAGGTCACCACGAGACAGCGAGGACCAGCTGTTGGCCAGGTGTCCCCGGCCTGACTTTCGAGCCCTTCAAGCCTCTGAACCACGTGAGTGGGAACTGCATCCTCTTCCAGAACTTCTCAAACAGAAGCTCACAGAAAGCTGCATTCTGTTCCTGGCTTTTTTTAGTATGAAAAAAGAACCTCTGGTTTTCACAGCAATGTTCCTAAGGACTTTCCTAAAAGCCAATCCAAGACTTGAAAGGCTGGTTATGTTTATTGTGCTTGGTAAGGACAGGGATGTTTGCTTTTCTTAAACAGAGCCTGCATTAAGAAATAACACACTAGGCCGGGCGTTGGTGGCGCACGCCTTTAATCCCAGCACTCGGGAGGCAGAGTCAGGCGGATCTCTGTGAGTTCGAGGCCAGCCTGGGCTACCAAGTGAGCTCCAGGAAAGGCGCAAAGCTACACAGAGAAACCCTGTCTCGAAAAACCAAAAAAAAAAAAAAGAAACAAATAACACACTGTAGCTTAGAACACAGACAAATATTACTGACATCAAATACTACTGATGTCATCAAAGAATGATAATCCTTATGATATGCAGTGTGCTGCTGTTTTCTGCTCTATGTTATTTTTAAAATCTTAATTTATTTTTTAGATTTATGTTTGTTATATGTATACAAGTGTCTTGCCTGCATGTATGTAAGTACACTATGTGTGTGCCTGGTATTCAAGGAAGTCAGAGGACAGCATCAGATCCCCTGGACCTGGAGCCACAGTGGGTTGTGAGCTAACATGTGGGTGCTGGGAATCAAACCCTGGTCCTATGGAAGAGCACCAAGTGCTCTTAACTGCTGAGCCATCTCTTCAGCCCCTTGTATTATTATTTTTCAAGTGTTGGTTAGGACCCCAAACCTGAAGCGTTTCACACTCTCTGAACAGTCACAGTCTCTAGGGTGACGTGTTGGCTGGAATGAACTCTTCAAGCTTTGGCATACTCCTGTAACATCCACAGCTCTCTCCATGCCGTTGACTCCCCTAGGGCTGCCACCAAATATTCTTGATGGGTCAAGAAGAAAGGATGCCTTTGTCTTTTCCTCTGGGTTTATGAAGTTCTGAGGGGTACCTGCCAATGATCCTCAAGCTCTCCCACCTCCGACAGAGCAAGGCTTTATAATAAACCCAAGATATCAAAGAGGTGTGTTATTAAAAAAAACAAAGCTACTCCATCTTATATCTAGACATCCTCAGATTCATGTACAGGTGAGAAAACATGCCCCCAGACAGGCCCATCAGACTCTGAATTTATGTATTCTCATTTTCAGGCTCACATCTAACTGCGGAACATGGGGTTTCTGACGCAGCAATAATATGCACTGGGAAGGCACAGTGTTGCGAACCGAGGAGTGTAGGATCCCGTCTGCACTGTCTCTAATAGTCTGAGGAGTGCTGTCCTCAGAGAACACAGTAAGAATAGTGTCCTCAGAGTCATGCGCCCTGGCCTATGGGGCACTGAGTCAAATCCACAGTCAAATCCGCAGCATTTCGGAGATGCTCATCCGTGCCCTGTTTGAGTGCGTAGGCCCTCCTTGCAGTTACGTCTCCGTGAGGGGGAGACACGCAGTCATGCCCAGTCTCTGTGAACACAGACAGCCACT
The DNA here is from genome assembly GCF_004664715.2 of Peromyscus leucopus. Lineage (NCBI taxonomy): Eukaryota > Metazoa > Chordata > Mammalia > Rodentia > Cricetidae > Peromyscus > Peromyscus leucopus. The sequence continues at coordinate 84,568,932 of NC_051071.1, forward strand.
GCCCCGTGCTTTAGGGAAGCATGTTCTTTTGAGAAGCAGTGCTCTTCCCTATGTCCCCGTAGACACCTCCACTGACAGCCAATCAAATCTGTTCTCCCTTTAGAGCTAAATCCCTGACCAACTGGAGCGTCCCTGGTTCTAGGTAAGCTTAGCTTTTTCTCAGCCTCCCTTTTCTGGTCAGCAGCAATGACCAAGACCATCGTCTCCTCCCCTTCTTCCTCTTACCCTAGTCTATATGAGAGCATGACAGCTGGCTTGTGTGTGTACAGGTCTTATGCTTGCCCACTTGGCCTTTGTTTTCGGTCAGTGAGGGTATTTTAGTTATCACAGGTCTTCCCTGATGATATTGCACATCCCCTGGGTTACCAGTGAAGGATCTCCTCTCAGGGTAGCTGGGCACCCGTCCAACCGGCTCTTCTCAACCTAAACAGCACATTAGAATCCTTTTGACATCTTCAGCCCAGCCAGGCTCCAGCAGACCAGTTAAATCAGGATCTCTGACCTATCAGAAGATTTAACAGGCAGAAGTAATTTTTATTGTGCATGGATTTTCGTGTGTGTGTTTCTGTGTGCGTGTACATACATGGGTGCACTTGAGTATGTAAGAAACACTGGTGTGTGTGTTGGGGGGGGGTGGCTGGCATAGGCCAGACAATATCAGGCGTCCTCCCCAGGAGCACCATCTCATTGGTCTCTTATTGTGCTGGAACTCACTACTTAGACTAGGTTAACTCACCAGTGAGGCAGCCCCAGGATCCCCTGAGGACTCCTCCCCAGTTGGGATAGTAAGCAAGCATCACCACGCCTAGCATTTTTACGTGAATCCTAGGGACTGCACAGGTCCGCATGCTAGCAGGCAAGTACTTTACAGGCTGCGCCATCTCCGCCTGGGACATCAGTGCTTTCAAAGCTCTTTGGGTAATTAATAGGAACAACCAAGACTGAGACCCATCACTTATTCTTCCCATCTATTGCACATGTCCATAACTAAGATCCTTCTCCAACCAGTGGGAGAAGAGAAGCTCAAATTCCAGAGTGGAGACACAGATCCTGCACCTTCTACAGTCTGGGAAGGGGCTGCACAGGTCACGTGTCAAGCTAAGACTTATTTCCAACTAGAACCAGTTATTCCCAGCACAACATTGTTTGAGACTCTGCCAGGAGGAGACCTAGTTGTCGGACTGAGGGAGGGAGGTTCTGAATGCGGAGGATTTTGTAGCCAGAGCCTCTGGCCATCAGAACTAAAATGCCAAACAATAAGGGGATGGAGACCTTTGCGGAAGTCTTCAGTGCTTCTGTCTGTCTGAAGGAGCTGAACAGTTGCTGGAGGATGTGACTTCTGACCTATGCCTTTGAGAGGGGATAGAATTTTTGCTGGCACAGAAGAGCCTGAAGATAACTGGAGAAAGGTCAGGAGGCAGCCATGAATCTTTTCATCCAAACTTCACTGTCCTTTGAGCTTCCAAAAACTTAAAGGCTCTCAGCTATCATGAGGTATTACTGTTGGAGGTTTTTTTCTGGGGGGCCTGCCCCCCAGCTCCCAAATAAATTACACATAGAGGCTTATACTTAATTATGAATGCCCGGCCTTAGCTTGGCTTAGTTTCTAGCCAGCTTTCCTTAACTTATTCTGTCTACCTTTTGCCTCTGGGCTTTTCCCATTCTCTTACTTCTGTAAATCTTACTCTTACTCTGTGGCTTGCTGTTGTTGGCCCCTGGAGTCCTCCTCCTTCTCTGGCTTCTAGATCTTAGATCTCTCCTCCCAGTTTTCTCCTTCTATATATTCTCTCTGCCTGCCAGCCCTGCCCATCCTTTCTCCTGCCTTGCCATTGGCTGTTCAGTTCTTTATTAGACCATCAGGTATTTTAAACAGGCACAGTAACACAGCTTCACAGAGTTAAACAAATGCAACACAAACAAAAGTAACACACTTTAAAATAATGTTCTACTACAAGGTATCCCAAAGGGTTTTGGTTGTAGTGAAAGCAGAGGGATTTCTTTGGGGCTAGGGTTTCCCTGGAGAGGATAAAGGGGCTGCATCTACAACAGTGAGGACAGTCCAGGGCACCCGGGGAGCCTAGAAACTAGGTTGGCAGTGGGTGCTGAGCCCTGATTAGCATCTGTCAGTTCCCTTTCCATGTGCTTACAACCATCTGATAGTCACGACTCTCACCCGATAAATCAATCAACTACTACCAGCTTTGGGTTTAACCCTATCCCAAGAATATCCAGCGCCCAGATGCACACCCCATACGTGTGGGTACATAGAATTGTTTGGCATTTTGCCAGTGGGTGAGCATACATTTCTTGGGATTGACAGGAGGTGAGAAGGACGTGTTTAAGGAAAGTGATTTTAAACACGTTGCCACCTTCTTGAACACGAGAGGTGACAGAATCTGTCACTCAACCGCATGCTGCCTTCACATCAGGGTAATGCTATGCTGAAGGCAAATGGAAGAAGCCAATGAGAAACTTCTCTGTTCCTCCTCCTTGCCTAAAAGCAGATGAAGCTCAAGGAAATGTCTCTCTCCATCCCTGCCTTCTTGGCAGAGCTAATCATGAGAGACAGTTTCACATGTTCAATGACATAAAAAAAACTTGCATAATTTATCTTCCTAACTGGCCCATATCTTCCATTAGCTTTCCATGTAAACTGATGCCAGCGTAATACAAGATAAAGTCAGTCAACACTCTGGGATGGAGAAGGAAGAGATTCATGAGATCCCACCCCGAAATGAGGGGGTCCTGGAAGTTTACAGCTACCTTGGGAGGGCAAGTCAGATGTCGTCAGTGGTATGGCCCACGGTAGGTTGTCCATGCTCCAGTGGGTGGACCTTACACCCATGTGCATAGGGTAGCACTGATTGGCCCCAGTGGATGATAGGAGGAGGAGGAGGAGGGGGTGATGGAGCTGGGGCAGAGATGGAGGGGTGTGGGGGAAGTCTATGAGGAATTAGAGGGACCAGGCAGCAGATATAATCTAAATACATAGTAGTCATACATGAAATCACTGAAGAATTAATTAAGAGTCAGTCTTTGCGGGGCCTGGTGGGGCAATCCCTTTGAGCTCCTCCGAGGGCTTCTGTGTATGACGCCCGGACGGGTTCACAAACCTGTTTGTGCTCCTCCTCCTACTCAGTCTTCAAGGGTAAACTTACCAGACCTCGGCTAGACACCGCTATGCGCCGACAGAAAACGGGATCGGACTTCTCCGAACACAGCAGCGCTCGCTCCTGGGAGGCCGCTGCTTTGCCAGAGGCTCCCATCAAAAGCAGCCCGCGTCAAGCACGCCTAACCACCCGGCTTGGGGTGCACAGAAGCCCCCAGACCCCCAACCAGCACCACACTCCTGCTGTTTCCACACTGCTTCCAGCTCTCTTCATTTTCAACCCTGTGATGCGCAGAGGACCGACATAGTCAATCCTTTTCTGGGAGTGGGAGCCTACAGCGCCCAGCGGGATCGCCCCGGTGATGGTCCTGGTGGCCATCTGGTGACCATCTGGTTGCAGTGGCAAGCGGCCATTAGTTTGCTTTTGTCTGGAACCCAAGGGGCAGAGCACAGCTGCTGAGACAAGGCCTGGCATAGGACACAGCCTGGTCAGGGCAGCTTGCAGGAGCGCACGGGGTGTGTGAGCAACCCCGGGACAGAGGTGACCTTCTCGGCAGCTTGCCTGCCCCTGCCCCTGCCCCTGCAGGCCAGAGCATTAGCTGACCCATGGAGTAGCCACCACCACAGTGGACTCAGTGGACAGTGTCCTCCCGTCTGGGTAAAAAGGGCTCTGGATCTGGAATCTCATCCCAACTCTGCTGCCGAGGAGAAGGGGAGCCATTGTGGTTGAAGCTTGGCTGTAACCCAGGGCCTCCCGGGCAGTGCTCTTGAGGACGAAGTCTAGGGTGCAGAGCCATGGTCTGGGATCCTGTCCCTCGGCACACGAAGACAGCGTGAGTGAGGAAAAACTCAGACCTCCGAGGTCGGCAGCCACACAAACAGAGGGTCCGAGGAGCCAAGCTATTCCGTCTCCTCTCCGGAGGGAGAAGCGACTGCAAGGCTCACGTGTCACACAGTGTCGACCTGGGCTTTACAGGAGGCAAGGGCGCCACTTCTCCAGGGTTTGCCTCTCTTCCCCCCCTGTTTCTTTGTTGACTTTTGTCACAGGCCGGAGTTTGCCTCCTGTAAACCCCGCAGCACCAACCATCACCGTGTTCTCTGTCTCTTTGTTCAAAAGACATTTCCAGGATGCTGGGTTCTAGTTTTCCTCTCTCCTGTTACTTCCAGATTCATCTGCCCTTAGCTGGGTGTGGTGCCACATGCCTGTGTGACCCCAGCACTCGGGAGGCTGAGGCAAGAGGACCGTGACCCTGAGGTGCAAAGAGAAACTTCGGTTTTGTTTGTTTGTTTAAATCACCTGGCATTTTTTTCTAGATCTGCTCCTTGCTTATTCAGGTGTGTTTGCCTGTCTCCTCCATATTTCCTCAGCTGTCTGAGTCTCCTACTAGCTGAAATGTCTGTCTTAGTTAGAGTTTCAGTTGCTGGGAAGAGACACCATGACCACAGCAACTCTCATAAAGGAAAACATTTAATTGGGGTGGCTTGCTTACAGTTTCAGAGGTTCAGTCCATTATCATCATGGCAGGGAGCATGGCAGCATGCAGGCAGATGTGGTGCTGGAGAAGGAGCTGAGAGTCCTATGTCTTGTGCAGGCCACAGGGAGTGGTCTGCAACACTGGCCATGGCTTGAGTGTATTTGAGACCTCAAAGGCCGCCTCCACAGTGACACACTTCCTCCAACAAGGCCACACCCACTCCAACAAACCCACCCCTCCTAATAGTGCCACTCCCTTTGGGGACCATTTTCTTTCAAACCACCACATTCCACTCCCTGGCTCCCAAAGGCTTGAAGCCATATCATAATGGAAAGGTGCATTCAGTCTAACTTCAAAAGTCCCCATAGTCTATAAAAGTCCCGAACATATTTAAAAGTCTAGAGTTCAAATTATCTTTTGAGATTCATGCAATCTCTTAACTGTAATCACCTGTGAAATCAAAAATCAAAAAGATCACATACTTCTAACATATAATGGCCCAGGATATACATTACCATTCTAAAACGTAGGGAAGGAAATACTGGACCAAAGCAAGACCAGAAACCAGTTGGGAAACTCCAAACTCGGCATCCCCATGTCTGATGTCAAAATGCTCTTCAGATCTCCAACTCCTTTCAGCTTTGTTGACTGCAACACACTTCTTTCTCTTGGGCTGGTTCCACTCCCTGTTAGCAGCTCTCCTCAGCAGGTGTCCCATGGCTCTGGCATCTTCAACATCTTGGGGTCTTCAGCTTCAGGTCTTCATGCAATGGCCTCCCTAGGCCTCCATTCAGGGACACCTCTGTCACATGCCTGGCCTCAGTGACTTTCCTTAGTTTCAGAGACAAATTCCTTAACTCCAGAACCACGTGGTCAAAGTTGCCAAGTTCTGCTGTGTACTGGGGCTGGAACACGGTCCCCTCATTCAATTACGTCTTCACCAACTTCCTGTTTTCAATGAATTCCTTCACTGCCTAAGCTTGGCTGTCTTGGATCTTGCTCTGTAGTCCAGGCTGGCCTCAAACTCAGAGATCCGCCTGTCTCTGCCTCTGGAGCGCTGGAATTAAAGGCGTGCGCCACCACCGCCTGGCTGTAAGCTTTTCTTTAATTCCTTTTCACAAGTTGGAAACTTAGCTGGGGTGGGATCTTGCCCTGAGGTCAGCACTCCCTGTATTCCGTTTCTTTATCTGTTTATCTCCTTGAACACAAGACTTAGCTCCATTCCACTTCCTGGTGCTCTTTTTCTCCTCAAACTTTACATTTTGTAATTTACCCTGCTCAGCTTGCTTCTTTTCATTATAAATCTTCACTAGAGTTATCACTAATAATCACATGACACAAAACCAGGCTGTTTTGAGATTTCCACTGCCAATAGAATTAATCCAGTCTCTTCTCTTTAGCCTCAGGCAGACTCTTCAGACAAGGACAAAACCCAGCCACGTTCTTCACCAAAATATCACAAGAATGATCTCTAGGCCACACATTAATAGTCTTCTCCTCGGAAACCTCCTGAGCCAGCTGCAAGGATTCGGTCCTTAATTACGTCGAAGGCGGCCCAGCCTAAAAAGCGGGTGGCCCCTCTGTGCGCTCTCTTGTCTCCTCTCCTTTCCGCTCCTTCCTCCCGGCGGCCCCCCTCCCCCCCCATCCCTATAAAGCTCTAAAAAGGTAACCATGGCTGTGATTCTTTCAATCAGCATGCTCCTCCGTCTGCATGGCGACCAGCCATGAGGAGCAGCGCCCGTAGAATAAACAGCACCAGCCCCCCACAGTTCAAATCACGCTCAGTCCTACTGACTTCCAGGCTCCTACTAGGACGGCCCATTAGGCCGCACTTAAAGCATTCAACTGCTTTTCTAATCCAGAGTCCTAAGGTCCATATTCCTTCAAACAAAAACATGGTCTGGCCTATCACAGCAATACCCCAGTCCCTGGTGCCAACTTCTGTCTTAGGATTTCTATTGCTGTGAAGAGACATCATGACCACAGCAACTCTTATAAAGGACAACACTTAATGGGGTGGCAGCTTACAGCTTCAGAGGTTTAGTCCATTATCATGGTGGGACATGGTGGCATGCGGGCAGACATGGTGCTGGAGAAGGAGCCGAGAGTGGAGAAGGAGCTACAGCTTGATTCCATAGGCAACAGGAAGTGGTCTGACACAGTGAGTGGGGCTTGAACATGTATGAGACCAAAAAGCCCGCCTCACTTCCTCCAACAAAGCCACACCCACTCCCACAAGGCCACACCTCCTAATAATACCACTCCCTTTGGGGGCCATTTTTCTTTCAAACCACCAATGTCCCTTTCAGGTCCTGTTGAGGGTCACCAGTCACCAGTCATTGATGGCTGTGTGAGCTGAACACCGTCCCCAAGTCCCTCACTCTAAAAAAGACAGAAACTGAATGTAGTCCAGTACAGCATTCGGGGAAGGAAACAAATCTTGGACCATAGGAGAGGATGTCCTCTGGACCCTCTACCATAGTGGTTCTCTAAGGGCGGCTCCGAGCCACATGGCAAATTTTAGAGAGGTCCTTTCTGCCACGACCTGTGTAGGAGAAGGGCAGATGGGGCAGCGGCTCTCACATGGTGGCCTGAATGAAGCTGATTGCAAAGACAAACCCCACGTCCAACTCTGTTCCCGTGACGAACTTGGTATCTGCACAGGCTGAACGGCAGAAGAGGCCTACGGGGGCACACACCGTGAGTACCCACACTGAGCATGCATGCACGCCTCGAGTTTCATTCCTGCTCTGCCCTCCACCTCACCCCTTCCCCAGAGCCCGGGCAAGCCAGGCCTGGCCCGCTGAGGAGGCACCCAGCACAGGGCCAAGAGCCTGCACTTGGGACCGACCGCTTGGGTTTGAACCCGATCTCGGCATTTTGTGAACTTGCGCCTTTTCCCTCAGCTGTGAACTAGGGCTAACAACTCCCCACCCACCTCAGGAGAGCTGAGCGGGTCAGCACGCGCACGTCTGAAGCACAGCCCACGTCAGTGACAGACATCCCATTGTTGCCAAAAACCTTTCATTTGCAAAGAAAAAGGGGAGAACAGAACAATCACACCGGGAGAGAAAGGAAGAAATGATTCCAGAACACAGCCTAAAGGCTCTCGGGTAGCCACTCAGGAGGGCCCCACCTGTCCTTCCTCCATCAGGAAGCATTTCCATGCATCTTGAGAGTGAAAATGAGGCACTCTCCTCCTCTCCAGGTCTCAGACACAGGGGTAATTCAAACAGATGGTGTGGCCAAGGCCCCCTACCCCCATCCTGGACCTCGAGAACTGCCTGGCTTACATGGGATTTTGTCAGAGCACAAACCCAGGGATGTTTGCTGTCAGGGGCAGGCAAATGAAGGCGCCTACTAGCTTCGTGCTCTGCTTATAAAGACATAAGAAGAAGGGCCACTATGAAATGAGATCGTCTGTAGCAGAGTCCGTAGGTTGGAAGACGGTGGAGTCTGAAGTTCGCTGAGCACGTAGGCACGAGAGAGGCTGTCCTTTCGGGACAAGAAGGTCTGGCCAGAAGGAAGGAGACGCTTGATGCCCGGCTGTCACGCTGGCTTCACGAAGGAGGAAGTCTCACCAGTGGAAGAAAGCCAACTCTTCGCCGTTCCTCTCCAGCCCACACTGGCTGCTTCACATCCAAACCAGCCAGCCAAGCCATCGTGGGAACTAGGTCAGAGCCAAGCACCAGATGAGAGGGCTGACAGACATCTTCCCGAAACCCTGTCTCCCCTAACCACTCAAGGCTCAGGCCACCACGCCAACCCTCTCCATCATGTGCAGCATATCCGTGAAGCTCAGAGAGGTGCTGTGCCTACTCAGATGGTAGCTAAGCTCTGTACGGCTGTCAGGAGACAGGTGGTATGGGGGGGAGGGGATCATCTTTTTCCTGTTCTTAATAGATGGCATTTTATGATATGACCTTGTTTATTTATTTGTGGTTCTTTTGCTTTGTTTTGTTGGGTATTTTTGGGTTTTAGGGTGTTTTGTTTTTTGGTGTTTTTTTTTTTGTTTGTTTGTTTGTTTGTTTTGAGACGGCGTCTCACTCTGTAGTCCTGGTCTGATTAACACAGTGTAGGAAGAAGACCCAATGCCTGGCAATCTCCTACCTCAGCCACCTCGGAGCTTGGATTGCAGGCAGATACCACAACCCCAGATAGTAGAGCCTTAAAATTGTGCTTTGAGGGAGAGATGGCTCGGTGGTTAGAGCACCAGCTGCTCTTTCAGAGGACCAGGGTTCAATTCCCAGCGCCCATCTGTAACTCCAGTCCCAGAGGATCCGACACTTTTTCCCAGCCTCCTTGGCACTGCATTCACACGGCACACAGACATACATGCAGGCAAAACACCCATCCACATAAAAGTAATTTTTTTAAATGTGTTTTAACCAATTTTGTAGTAAGTGATAAATACAAAACCTCAGAGCAATAGAAAAATCAAATTAACTTCCTATCCTGCCATGCAATGAGACTGAATTATTTCTTCTTAGCTTTATTGTTTAATTTTTAAAGTAAATCTATAGTCAGTGTTTACAAAGTCAGCTATTTTCTCACTTGACATTTTATACTGACTTTCTATGTCTTCACAACACACAAGTATTATTCTTAATAACGTCATGTTTGATTAAACAATATTTCTATTTAATGGTTAATTTGTTCTGTTTTTCTAAAAATTAGTGTGTGTGTGTGTGTGTGTGTGTGTGTGTGTGTGTGTGTGTGTGTGCAGAAGCTTGTGAAAGTTAGAAGGAGGCATCAGATACACTGGAGTCACAATCAGTTGTGAGCTATGCTGTGGGTGCTGGGAACTGAACCCAGGTCCTCTGGAAGGGCAGCCAGTGCTCTTAATCACCAAGCCATCTCTCCAGCCCATATCTTTGTGTTGATTTATTTCTCCAGGAAACAGTCTCAAACGTGTCACCAGGCCAAAGGATGTGTGTTGCATGGCTCGTCACACTCTGCCATGCTGTTTTCCAGAGATATGTGTGATAATTTATGTCAGCATGGGAATATGGCCTTCTCAAAAGCCTTACCAGACTTGATTTTTATATGTAAGACCTTCACCAGTGTAACTGGAATTTCATAACTTTGAGGAAGTTTGCTCTTATTGCTGTTATGGAGGCTGAGTCTTTCCCCGAGGGTCTGTGTTTATATGCTGTAGTATGACTGAGGACATAGTTCCTTGACCATTGATACAGTAGACGGATCCTGCCCTGTGGGTCTGAGTCTGTCCCCTTGGTCTTCTAGGTGTTAATTATTTTTTTCATCCATTCTATTTATCACCAACATTCCTCCCCTAAGTCTCTTTGACTAGAGAAGGCTTTGCTCAGTGAACACAGCTCCGACTCGGGTGAAGACCATCAATCCAGGCCCAGCTCCGGGTGCTCTGTGTTCTGCTGGTTGCACAGTCTAATATTCTCATAAATTTTCCTGCACACTGCCTGATTCTTAGGCTCCCGAGCTCTCTGATGAACTGTATTCCCAATTTGTCAGATTTACCCAGCAATTACTCAATGTTGTGCCGTGTGCCATTAAAAAAATGAGGATTATGTGTTTGCTTGCATTTCTGTTCATTTCTGGCTTCTGCCACGGCTTTTGGTTGGGGAACATTTCAACCCCATCAGCTGGAAGCACCTCACAGCTGCTGGAAGACACAGAGGTGATATCCACGCCAGAGAATGGGGGGAGGGGCACAAAACAACAAAAACTTCTAAAATTTAAACAAAATAAATATTTGAAACATGTTACAGAATCGACCTAAGGTCAACTTAATTAGCTAAAGAATATGCAGGACCTAGACTTTTGCAGGCCTCGGTCCAAATGAAGAAACAGCAGCTCCAGTGAGAGCAGATTAGGAACAGTCAGCATCACATGGAGCACACCACGAAAAATGACCCCAAAGAGTCAGGCTCTAGGCCTGCAATTCCAGCACCAGGGAGGTTGAAATAGAAATAGCATGAATTCAAGGCCATCCTCGGCTACCCAGCAGGTTTGAGGCTAGACTACATTCCATGTCTCAAAAACAAACAGCCCAAAGATCCACACCTTAAAAAAAAAGAGTATCACAAAAAGAAAAAGTTATTAATTCAAGTTATTTACATTTATTCAGTGTGTGTGTGTGTGTGTGTGTGTGCAATCAGAGGACACATGGCTGGAATCACCTCTCCCTTTCCACCAGCTGGATCCAGGCTCGGTGGCGAGCACACTTACCCACTCAGCCATCCTCTGACCGTTATTATTTCTCTGCTCCCCACCACACCCTCACCATGAGAAGGGTTCCCAGTTGGGGAAGAAGGCATCCTGGCACGCTTCCTTCCTTTCTCATTTCCTGTTCACTCGCCAGCTAAAGGGCTAAGCCACTCACTCACCCACCACGTCCACAGTTCCTATCCATCAATGCGGTCTGGGGAGCAGCTACAGCCACAAGCGGAAGTCCAATCTCACAGCCGCATATCCATAGCGAGAAGGCGACTTTGTCCAGCGTGATAGACACAACTCCATTTCAGTTCCAAATCATAGATTCCCAATAACGGTTACTGTGGTCACTACAGTTTGCACTTATTGACGGCTTAGATTATGCCGAGACCCACCAACACTACTGCCCCATTTTACAGATGTGGCAAAATGAAGTTACAAACTTGGCCAAGATCACTCCCCTAGCAATAGCAGAATTGAAGATTTAACACTGCACACTGCCTCGTATCCGTGAATATTTTAATTATTTGCAGAAATTGCAATTCTTTTCTGTGGCTGTGCAATTTTTAACTATAATACATTTAAAAGAAACTTTAATTCCAGCCCAGCTAGATATTCGCCAACTCACCCTATCGTCAAAGCAAATGGGTGCAGACAGATTGCACCAAGACTCTGCTCTGCTCTGTGCTGATTGTTACACATATAAGCGGTTTTTGTTTTTCTCAACACTGCTAAGATACTTGACGTCACAGCCAGTGAGGTGGAGGTAGGGCTGTGCTAAGGAGAACTGGTAAGTGGGAACGCCAACCTGGTACCTCACAGGCAAGAAGGAATCAGTGAAGGGCGGGGTTCTGAAGATCCTCTCTCGCTTTAGGTGTCTAGCCATTGATGAAGTTGGAAGCGTTGTAGGTGCCGGAGATGTGGGTGCAGCGCCCCCTGCTGGCAGTCTCGCTGTACTTCTCTTCAGGGAGGTCCTGGTCATACCGACATCAGCCAGCAGGTGGTGCTCATATGTCCTGAGGAAAGGCCCCAAGCTCGCCCTAACCAGCTTCTGAAGTGCATATCGCCAAGTTGAGGGGGTAGACAGGGTGGGGGTGAAAGCTGGCTAGGATTCAGAGACAAAGATTTTGTTGTTGTTGTTATTTTGTTTTCGAGACAGGGTTTCTTTGTGTAGCTTTGCGCCTTTCCTAGAACTCACTTTGTAGACCAGGCTGGCCTCGAACTCACAGAGATCCGCCTGCCTCTGCCTCCAGAGTGCTGGGATTAAAGGCGTGCACCACACCACCGCCTGGCTGACACAAAGATTTTTAAAGAGACCCAAGGGATTACAGAGTAATTTAGAAAAGTGTCAGAGGACAAGGTAAGAGTCAAAAACAGGTAAAGACATTTGCCTTAGCTTTGTTGATAAAGAAAAGCCACAATGATTATATATATATCATATTAGTATGATATATATATATATATTTAGTATAGGTTCTCTCTCTCTCTCTCTCTCTCTCTCTCTCTCTCTCTCTCCACTTCCTCCTTCCTTCCCCACTATACCCCTCACATTTTTGATACAGGGTCCTCTGAAGTCCAGGCTGGCCTTGAACTTGCCATGTACTTGGTGATTACTTAAATTTCCAATCCTCCTGTCCCTGCCTTCCAAGCTGTGGGATGAGTAGTGTTCCCCACCGTGCCCAGTTTTATGTGGTACTGGGAAAGGAGCCCAGGGACTCATACACGCCAGGCAAGCACACTCACCTGAGCTGTGTCCTGGGCTCATCGTAAGACAACCTCTGAAAGTGAGGAAAACAAGTGCATTCTCCTCTAAGCTGTGTGCATTTGCTCAAAATACAGGGGCAGTCCAGGTGTGGTCAGCCTCAACATCTGTCAGCTAAACTTGCTCACCTTTGCCTGCTGAAGAAGCCCCAGAGAGAAGACTTGCCCCTCAGATGTCTCTAATCTCCATCCTTAGAGCCTTTGCTGGTGTCTGAGATGGCCCTTCCAACCTAGACTCAAAGAAACACACACAGAGTTTTAGAAATAGTTTTTAAGATAAAAACCTGCGCTTTAGACCTGCAAGCATATATTGAAGCAGGAACTGGGGCCAGCAGCCATCTTGGTTCACTTGCCCCCTCCCCCTCCCCCACCCACCCCTCCCTCCTCGATCCCTGCACCCCATTTGGGGGTAAAGTCATTCTGTCAGTGCCAAGTACCTCACTGTGTCACTTGCTTTCCACAGAAGCACAGAAGTATAAAAAATAAAAAATCCCTGAGCGGGTGACGGGTGGGTGTCCTGTGGGGAGAACAGGCCAGAGGATGGGTTACAGGAATCCTGGGATTGGGGGTCTTTCTCCCACCATCCCATCTGGGCTAAATAAAGGTGACTCTGTGTGGTTTGCAGAGCCTGGGCCTGAGAAGGCTTTAGTTTAAGCCTCTACCTTGACCTGATTGTAACAAAACAAAGCCAGTGTGGACTGCTGGAGAAAGAAGTTGTGAGAAAGTCAGATGCGCAGTCCTGTCCCCAACAGGCAATAGCACCCGGCTCCAAGCCTTGGGAAGGACGGCGGCTGCATGGGAAGCCGTCAGTCAGTCAGTCCATCAAATCACAAGGAACGGGGTCTCCACGGTTTGAAGCCGCTGTGTTTGGGGTGCCAGGCAGCCACAGAGAGCGGAAACACAGCTTTGCATTTTCCTCTATTGCTTCAGGGACTGCGGTGTTCGAACAGGATTCAGACTCCACTTCTAGGAAGGCACCGACATCACAGCTCTCAAATGCCCACAGGGATGTGAAACAAGATACACAAAGGATAGAACTCACCCTTCACTCTTGGATGCCTCGTCCAGATCAAGGATGTGGAAAAGGGTCAGAGAGATAGGGGGCAATCATGTGAAGAGCCATCATTGCCCCCCTTCTCCTCCTCACAAGGGAAGATGGGCAGAGGTTGTGTCTCCTTCATCTCAGCCTGTGCAGAGAGCTTATATTACCCCTTGGAGAGCTTTAAAATAGTTTCAGCAAAGTAGAGGAACAGCAAACAACAGACCCCAGAGGCATTCCTGAGACACCAGAGTGACAGCCACGTAGAGGCTGAAGACATCAATCTCATTGGCCTGTTTTCTGGGGTTTCTAGAGTTGTGTGTGCTCTGTGAACCAAACATGGCCACTCAGAAGAGAGAGCTGGTGAGCAGCCAGACTGGGCCTGTGGTACTCTGAATTGTAATTGGTTCCCATAGGCTCATAGGGAGCAGCACTATTAGGAGGTGTGGCCTTGTTGGAGTAGGTGTGGCCTTGTTGGAGGAAGTGTGTCACCCCAGGGCGGGCTTTGAGGTTTCAGATGCTCAAGCTAGGCCCCGTGTGTTGTTCTCTCTTCCTGCTGCCCGCTGATCTGTATGTAGGGACCTCTCAGCTACCTCGCCAGCACCATGTCTGCCGGTGTCCCGCCATGCTTTCTACCATGATGACAACGGACTAAACTTCTGAACAGTAAGCCAGCCCCAATTAAATGATTTCCTTTATCCTAAGAGCTGCCGTGATCATGGTGTCTCTTCACAGCAATAAAACCCTAAGACAGTCACTTCACAAGTTGGTATTTCCTCAAAATGAGTTGAAAAGTCACAGGCCTGCTGTGTTTCTGTATCAAGCTTAAGGGCAATGGGGAGGTTAGGCGTGCCGCTCAGTGGTCGAGGGAGCTGATCCCAGAGCGAGGCAACAGTGACGGGCAGTTGTGTTTGCCGAACAAGCTGGTCACTTTGTGTTGCCTGCTCGCCGTTTCTCCTGGGTCTGCTTTGTAAAGACACAAGTGGTTTGTGCAGCCTCCCTCCTCCCACAGTTAATCTGCTCCTTAGCTTAGAACATCCTCCCGCTCACACGAAGAAACTCGGCTTGTCACCGGCTCATCGCATGACCCAGGTATAAAAAAGCCCCTCATGCATGCAGTCGATGAACCCACAGACTTCCCAAAGTCCCTGAGGCTGTGGGAAGAGGTCTGCGCGGGTGTCTCTCGGCTCAAGGCCAGGCTCTCTGGTCAGAAACACAGACTCCTTGCTGGCCCTCTGCCTAACGGCTTTCAAAGGCTGAAATCTTGTGTTTGGGGCCTCATACCAAGGAGCTGAAGACTAAGAGAGGACATCATGTGGGTGCTGGGAACCGAACCCCTTCAGGAAAAACAAGCACTCTTGACTAAGTCATCCCTCCTCTTAGGTTAAAAACAGGAATCAGAACAACAGCTTGTTCACAGGTTGGAGAGGCAGTTAAATGAGATGTCTCCTGAAGTTGTTCGCATTATAAGTGGCCGTATTAAGTGTTCAGATCGATGCCACCTCTTGTTACTGTACCAGCCCACATAAGGCGTCTGATAACTGTGACCGTGACCTGCAGATAGCCAGAGCAGCCAGCTGTCCATCGAGCTGCCCTCAGCATCCTGGCTTCTTTCTCTTCAAACATATTTCTCACCCACCACCACGAGACTTCACTGCTCATCAGCACCAGAATGAAAGGAGAGACACTGAGGGCCAAGGCTTGGGGTCGTTGGGAAGCCAAGCCAAGCCGAGAAGAGCCCCAGTGGAGAGGCTGCAGGTTAGGAAGGGAGAGGGAGCTGATCTTCGAAACCACAATTGAGGTAGCTTAAAAAAAAAATTCAATATACCGTGAAAAACAGGAAGATTATCCCTGGGGACAAAATGAATTACTTGGGGATTTGAGGGAAGCTTTTGTGCATGTTGTTGTGTGAAGGACTATCCTGGTAGACTACCAGAGGATTTAGGGTTGGGAGGGATTTAATCTGTTTCTTGAGCCCATGTTAACCTTAAAAAAATGATTTTGATTTTTAGAGTTTTGGATGAGAACCAAAGCCTATTCAGCGTCAGGGGAGGAAGAGATGAAAAGGGCCTGCCCCTGTCCAGAACAAAGAGAGAATGCATCTGCAATGGAAGAATTGCACATGCTCAGTACAAAGGGAGAGAGCATGGGGACACAAGAAGAACCTTCACAATGTCCCCTCATTTTTTATTTGTATTAGTTGAATGAGGACATTAAATTCAGCTGTGTTTATTTCTACTTATCCCAGCCAAGAAAGCCAAGATTTTAAATTCAAGTTATTTTGTTTTTATTTATTTATTTTTGAAACAAGATCTCACTCTATAGTCCTGGCTAGCCTAGAACACACTATATAGACCAGGGTGGCTTTCAACTCTCAGAGATCCACCTGGCTCTGCCTTCCAAGTGCTAGGAATATAGGCATACGCCACCTTACCCCACCTAAGTTCAAGCATAAGTAATGTACAGGCAATACAATTCATTTCACTTTGTGTGTGTGTTGTTGTTGTTGTTTAGGGT
This sequence comes from Peromyscus leucopus, assembly GCF_004664715.2. Taxonomy (NCBI): domain Eukaryota; kingdom Metazoa; phylum Chordata; class Mammalia; order Rodentia; family Cricetidae; genus Peromyscus; species Peromyscus leucopus. Next base: position 84,585,025 of record NC_051071.1, read on the forward strand.
GTAAGATAGTGGACAATTTTCAGATTAGGGATGTTCTGCCTACATTAAGAATCCCTACCCATTGTAAAAATCCATTTATAAGTTGAGTCAGCATGATGACGTGATATTCTGTTATACCCAAAGATAAGTGTCTTGCTCAGTCATCATCAGAGAAGCTTCTTCTCACAGTAGATGGGAACTAACCACAGAGACCCCCAACTGAACCATATGCAGAGAGTGAGAGACATTGGAGCACTCAGGTCTAAATGGGATGTTGCCCTCAAACCTCTCCCCGAGGGTTTGGGGACCCACACAGAAGCAGCAGCAACAGCAGAGAGATTTTAAGAGCCGGGGGGAAGAATAGGAAACAGCATCCTCCAGACACCAAAGGACTGGTGCACACAGGAATTTACAAAGACTGTAGCGTCATACACAGGGCCTGTCCAGGTTCAAGCAAGAGGGGGTCCCACTGCTGAGAGTGGAGATGGACACGGTGCTCCCACCCGAAGCCAAGAAGCTCTTTGCAAGTGACATCCACTTCCAGAGGGAAAATTTGTTTTCAATGGCGCCTCAGTGGGCAGACAAACCCACTGAAGGGCAGGTCCACGCGCAGCAGTAGATGGCAACACCAAATGAACTCAGTGGTATTTTTCAGACTTTTTGTTTCGAATTGATTTGCTTGGGTGTTTCTTTTCTGTATATTATGGCTTATGATCTTGTAGGGGGTTGGAGTGCATGTGTGTGTGTGAGAGAGAGAGAGGGAGAGGGAAGGAGAGGGAGAAAGACAGAGGGGGTTTGTTTTTTGTTTGGTTTTGTTTGGTTTTAAAGAGAGGGAGAAAGAAAGAACATGGAGGTGTGTCGGTGGAGAGAGGGGAAGATCTGGGAGGAGTTGGGGGAGGGGAAAAGCATGATCAGAATATATTTTATGAAATTTTGTTTCAATAAAATAAAAAATAAAAATTGAGTCAATAGTCAATGAACAATGTTTTTCAGGGGAGAGGCCAGAGGGAGGAGATCTTGGAAGATCCAGGGCTCACTTCGGGCATTAACAGGATTACTCACACGTGATAGAACACAAGGACATTGTTCCCAAGATGCCAACGGCTTCAGAAGATGGAGCAGGCACCGGAAGACAAAAGCAACTCTCTAGGAGGGCCGAGAAGGCAATCTGTCATTCTTAGAAATAGTTCTGTACTTTCACATTCCAAAAATGTGTCTGTCTCTAGACAGAAGCCACCCACGCTCTGGTGCCAGACTCCGGTAAATGATCCCAAACACCACGCCCCTGCCGCGGCAGCTCCATTCACCCCACCACGCTGCAGACATGCATGGGAAGGGGAAACGGCCGGGACAGACAGACTGACTGAGGAGCCCCCATCGGAAATACTCAGAACCGGACACGTGTGGAGCACGCCTTTCTCCCGGTTTTGAAATACTTTCTTATCACAGATACATGCAATGTCTTAGGGATGGATTACAAGTGGAAACACGATTGAACAGAAACTCAGTTCTGTCTCTCAGCCTGCACACACAGCCTGAAGGTAATTTTGTACCTGTTTAGCATGCCTGTGCTTCTGATGGTGACCCATTTGTGGCGCCCTGATAGCGCTCACAAGGTTTCAAACAGTGGAGCGTTTTGTATTGCGGAAGTCCAGGTTTGGTCTACGTGAGGAACTGACGTCCTAGACGTCAGTAGGGACTGGCTTGTGTATTAGGGACTGACGGGACTCTCTATGGAAGACTTGAGCCACTAAGCCCATTCCGTATTTATTTATGAGGCAAAGTGAGTACAGTGTTTGTCCTAGTTGTTTGCTGTGGCTGTGATAAAGACATGCCCCAAAGCAGCTTGGGGAGGAGAGGGTTATTTCATCTTACAGCTCTTGGTCACAGACCATCACCGAGGGAAGCCAAGGCAGCAATTCAGTGCAGGAACCAGGAAGCAGGAACTGAACCAGAGACCGTGGAGGAACATTTGCTCCCTCTGGCTGGCTCAGATTGTTTTTTATACAACTCAGTATCAAATCACCTGTCCATGGGGGCACCACCCACAGTGGGCTGGACCCTCCCACATCAATTAATGGAGAAAATGCCCCACAGATATGCTACAGCCAGTTTTTACGGAGGCATTTTCTCAGTTGAGGTCCCCTCTTCCCAGATGACCCCACTTTGTGTCAAGTTGACAAAAACGTAAGCATCCTGGTGGCTGAGAGTGGGAATGAGACCTTGTGAATTCAGTCCCCAGTTCCAGACTAATCAGCAGGATAACCGAGTTATATCACTGAGTTTATCACCTCATCCACAAGCCAGAGTAGGATTTACATTATTAAACTGTAGTGGGGATTATAAAAAGTGATCCAGAAAGCATATAACTCAGTAAGTGGCATTTATTCTACCCACAAAAAATGATTGCTTTCCTTGATATTACCAAGGAAAGTGGCTGAGGGTAGAGTTGACATGAGATGGACACTGTACAAACACGGCCTTCCCTACTGAGAGCTCTGAGGACCACTCCTCATTCCCTATATTTGTAAGTACAAGAACAGTCAGACCAAATTCTAGCATTCTGCATAAGGAACACCTGAGGAAATTATTTCTGTATATCCAGTATGTCTGTTAAAATTACTTCAACTAAGCTAGGCATGATGGTGCACACCTTTAATCCCAGCAGTCAGGAGGCAGAGGCAGGGAGATTTCTGCAAGTTCAAGGACAGCCTGGTGTAGCTAGAGTTTTCCTGCCTTGCCCACAGTCAGGACAAATCTTTGTCACCCTCCAGTCCCACAGTTGCTCGACCCAACCAAGTAAACACAGAGACTTATATTGCATACAAACTGTATGGCTGTGGCAGGCTTCTTGCTAACTGTTCTTATAGCTTAAAATAATCCATTTCCATAAATCTATACCTTGCCACATTGCTGGTGGCTTACCGGCATCTTCACATGCTGCTGGTCATGGCGGCAGCTGGCAGTGTCTCTGCCTCAGCCTTCTGCTTCCCAGTATTCTCCTCTCTCCTTGTCCCACCTACTTCCTGCCTGGCCACTGGCCAATCAGTGTTTTATTTATTGACCAATCAGAGCAACAGATTTGACATACAGACCATCCCACAGCAGCCTGGTCTACATAGTGAGTTCCAGGACAGCCAGAGCTACATAGTAAGACCCTGTCTCCAAAAAAACAAAACCAAAAACACCTAAATAAATAAATAAATAAAATTTAAAAATTACTTAAGCTGAACATGGTGACATATGCCTATAATCCTGGTACTCAAGAGTCTGAGGCAGGAGAACCACCAATTTAGGGCCAGCATGGCCTGCATAGTAAGTGTCTGTCTCAAAATAAGTAAATAAAAAAATGAAAATTAATTGTTCACATGAGCAAGAGACAAAGAGAATAAGAAGAAATTTGATACTAACAACCAATAAGCGCAGTTCGTGCAGATTAAGTGTGGTGGGGACCGACCATGGATACAAACGTTCCTTCAGGCTAATCCAAGTGCTCCAGAAGAAATGTTCTTGACCCGGGAAAATCATGAAGAGCCTTTTGAATCTGCGGTTGCAGTGTTATTTCTGCCTGCCGGGAGAGAGATTGTGGCGTCAGAGGCTGTTGACTGCCATTTTAAAAAGAGAAGTGCAGGAAACAGAGAAGCAGGGGTAACAAAGGGGTCTCACGGGTTGGGCCAGAGAAATGTCTCCGTGGGGAAAGTGTCTGCTGTGCAGGCCAGATGACCTGAGTTCAACCCCAGATCCCACAGCAGAGGAAGAGAACCAACTCCCCAAAATTGTCCTCTGCCCTTCACAGGTGTGCTATGGTACACACACACACACACACACACACACACACACACACACACACCATAGGCATGCAGCAATGATAAATAAGATAACAAATGTTGGAATGAGTGAGGTATCTCAGTAGGTAAGACCCCACCACTAAGCTTGACAACCTCAGTTTCATCCTCAGGACCCCCAAGGTAGAGGGAGAGAATTCCTGAAGATGTGCTCTGCACATGTGCACCACAGCGTGTACACACACACACACACACACACACACACACACACCTGCAAAATAAATGCCCAATCAAAAAATCTTAGTAAGGGAGAATTTGTTTAATAAATAAATAAAGATCTTACAGGAGGATGGAGAGGAAGAATTCTGAAGTAAAGCTGGTGTGTGAGGCCAAGGTGAAAACTTGCTGGCCTGGGGCTTCTGCTACAAGGACAAACATGAAAAGGATGTGGAGGGTGATGGTTCTAGTGAAACACTTGGGGGAAGGAGAGCCGTGGCCCCGTGAGGGGGCATCCTGACCCTGCGGTGATGGGTCTGTGTCCTTTCCAAGCACTCACTCTTCCCTCGACTCTCTCCCAAATGTCCTGACTGAGGGCTAGGCCTGTTTTGTCTCCCACAGTTTCTAAGACTACACAGACTTAGAAGAGCCAGGTAAGCAGATTTTAGTGCATACAGCACAGTCACACAGCAAACATGTACAAAGAGCATAAACGAACACACCCCAGATAGTCACACAGCGGACATGTGCAGAGAACGTGAACGAACAAATCCCAGATAGTCACACAGCAGACGTGTGCAGAACGTGAACAAACCCCAGAGAGTCACACAGCAGACGTGTGCAGAGAACGTGAACACACCCCAGAGAGTCACACTGCAGATGTGTGCAGAGAATGTGAACACACCCCAGATAGTCACACAGCAGACGTGTGCAGAGAGTCACACAGCAGACGTGTGCAGAGAACGTGAACACACCCCAGAGAGTCACACAGCAGACGTGTGCAGAGAACGTGAACAGACCCCAGAGAGTCACACAGCAGACGTGTGCAGAGAACAGGAACACACCCCAGAGAGTCACACAGCAGACGTGTGCAGAGAACGTGAACAGACCCCAGAGAGTCACACAGCAGACGTGTGCAGAGAACGTGAACACACCCCAGAGAGTCACACTGCAGATGTGTGCAGAGAACAGGAACAAACCCCAGGTAGTCACACAGCAGGCGTGTGCAGAGAACGTGAACACACCCCAGAGAGTCACACTGCAGACGTGTGCAGAGAGTCACACAGCAGATGTGTGCAGAGAACGTGAACACACCCCAGGTAGTTACACAGCAGACGTGTGCAGAGAACGTGAATGAACAAACAAGCATTTAGGACTGACTGCACAAGCATTTCACGGAGACGGCTTATGTTGGGCGTAAGTACTGCTATTGCTCTGAATACCCTCTTTGTACTTCACTAAACCTTTGGGAGTCATGAGAGAGGAAGTGAAACCCTGTCCACACATGCTGTGTTCAAGTTACAAATGCTGGTCTCCGAGTGCAGGGGTCCAGCCAGTCAGTCTTTCCAATCGTCGATTTTCCAAAAGGAGAGCAGTTAGGCTGACCTAGAAACATTTTTTAAAACTAGTTTTTAAATCTACCTTCCAAGAAGTCACAGTCAATTGTGATCTCCCAGCCCAGCACAAAGCTGGCTTCAAAACAGTGATAGAAAATTGCATCTTGAGTGACCTGAAGGTTCAAGAATCTAAAGGAAATGGAATGTGGTAGCACACACTTACAATCCCAGCACTCAGGAGACAGAGGTAAGAGGCCAACCTGGACTATATAATGAGACCTTGTCCAAAAAAATAGAGGAGGAGGAGAGGGAGGAGGGAGGAGGAGGGGAGGAGAGAGAAGAGGAAAAAAGAGAGGAGGGGGAGGGGAGGAGAGATAGAGGAGGAGGGAGGAGAAGAGAGAGGATGAGGGGAGAGAGAGGAGGAGGAAGAGGAGGAGGGGAGAGAGAGGAGGAGGGGAGAGAGAGGAGGAGGGGAGAGAGAGGAGGAGGGGAGAGAGAGGAGGAGGAAGAGGAGGAGGGGGATGATCCCTATTAAGGAACGAGAACACGAAACTAGAATAGAGGAATATGGAAAGTACTTTTTGTTTTAGCCTCAATCTCACCTGGCCTGCAGAATGAATATTCCCATTATACTGGTAGATAAGTTGAGGATATGAAAAATCTTTTTTTTTTTTTAAGAAAGAGAGGATGTTGAAATCTTGGAGAGAGAAAAATACCTTTTTTCTAGATTGTAAAATATTGGAAAAATGATTTTCTTTTCTGAGTCACAAAGTTTGAGCAATCCTTGAGGATAAGATAGAGACTACATCTTGGTTCGTGGATTTGAACAAGAAATGCTGCTCTTGGGCCAGAACAGGGTGCTTGCCAGCAGGCCTAAGACCCTGGGTTTGGTCCTCCATGCTGCAGGGGAAAGAAAAGAGAGGGGAGGAAAGGAAAAGAAAGAGAAGGGGAGGGGAGGGGAGGGAAGGGAAAGACAAAACTACTCTGTTAGAGATCTGTGCCAAAGCAAGAGCGGTCCCTGGAGCTGGGGGCAGTAAGATGGCTTACCAGAAAGGGTGCCTGCCACCAAGCCTGACCCCCCGAGCCGCCCACAGACTCTGTGCAGGAGAATCTCCACTTGAAGTATTTAATCGTAATTTAGTATTTAAGCCAGGAGAATTTATTATTCTACAAGGATTAGGAAAAACAGAAGGCTCTCTAAGGCCGACCTTGACTTTAGAATATCTGTCCACATGCAGGTAATTGTGCAGAAGTACTCAGACTCCCGACACTCCGGCTCGTGTCTGTGTCTGTGGCTCTCAGGAAGGACAAGGAGGGGAGGAAGTGGGGTAGATGGGAAAGAGAGAGCCGTGCAGAGGCAGCAGCTGAAGTGCTGTGACCAGGAAAGCTATGGCTTTGCTCCTCGCTCTGATGACCTGAAGCCTGCACAAACCCCAAGATGTCGCCACAATTCAAGAGTAACTGAAGTAGACATCAATCCGGCAAAGAAAGTGATATGGCAGAGGATTGGCGTCTTCCTGACTGAGTTATTCTGAGAATTATCTTCCTCTGCGACTCCAGATGAACAACATGGGCCTCTCTCCCTGTCTCCTCATCAAACCTGGACCAAACAAACCTACGTATCTGTTGCCCTCTGATCATCCCAACCCTAAAGCCTCATTTTACATGAAATGCTCTCGCTGTGACCACCTGTTCTCTCTGTTTCCCTGACACACACACACACACACACACACACACACACACACACACACACACACACGCACACACTCTTCCAGCCACCCAATCCAGTCTTCCTCAGAGACCAAACTGATCACCTTCCCTGGGTACGAGTGTGAGCTACCAGCTGCCCAGGGATTTCAGCCTCATAGCCAGGTCTTACGTTAGAAGTAGACTAGGAAAGGAGATTTGCTCAAGGTCCCAAAGGAAACGCAGAGTGGTGCAAAATCCGAACCCACAACCCCCCATACCTCAGGATTCCTCAGGAAGACAGACTCCAACCATCGGAGTGCCTGGTTTTCCTGGAGTCTGGCACTTCTTGGGGTAAGTTCAGTGGGAGGGATTTTGAATTAAGGACTGTGAGCCCTTTATACGTCCTCTTCTGTTCCCGCAGGCATAGTTTATTCTGTCCTGGAGAACAGCTTTGCAGAACCTTATAACCAAGAACATTTCCTGGAATTTATATCTGCCCTCCCCTTCCCTAAACCCCACTCTGGTTGATAGGAAAAGCAGCCAGTTGTTGGTTATATGTGCTGGAGAAATATGTGTGCAAATCCAACTTGAAGGGATTCAAGGGCGTGTCCCATTTACCTCCAAGTCCTGGGGAAGTCCTGGCTTCTGAGGCAGAGCCAGGCTTGGCAGCTTGGACCCCAGAGCAATGACCCATCAGCAGTGGAAAACAGTGGGCAGAGTTTCAGACACACCAACAGTCTATGGCTCCTTGCCCCTTGAGATTGTCTCACAGCACACTGCAGTTCCTTGTCAGAGCCTGAAAGAGAGAGCTCAGGAAGCCAGGTATCGTGAGGAGAATTCACTGAAGAATTCTCACAGGCTATGACTTTGTAACTGGAAGAAAATTTATCTCCTGGTTTTGGATTCCAAGGGGCAAAGCAGAGAGAAGGTGAAAAGAGACAACGGGAAATTCAGAATAGGAGGCACGAGTTGGGGGTGGGGGAAGCTGAGCAAAAGCTATGAACCCGGGAGAAGCTAGAGCTGACCCAGGGGAAGGCCCCAGGCATGCGCAGACAATGCAGAGGAAGCTATGGACCCCAGGAGGCGACCAGAACCAAGCCAGGGTAAGGTGACCACTGACCACCGTGGCAGAGTCCCACAGCAGGTGTGGAGGGTGAGGAAGCCAGAATTAGGTCTAACCTGGTCTAGTGGGAGGCATCCCGGTGCCAGGAGCCCTACAACAGACCTGGGGGCTGTGAAGGCCCCCTAAGTCAGGATAAGACTCCCAGATACATGGAGTCCCACAATAGGTATAAAAGGCCAGGGAAGCCAGGATCAGGCCACAGCTGACCCAGGGTAGGGAACCCAGTCACAGAGAGCCATACCAAACAGCCAAGGAGGTGAGGGCCAGCCAAGGGTGTGCTGACCCTTGGATAGCGACTGTTATAGAGGCAATAATGGACTCTCAGAGAAAGACCAGAGATAGAGCGTACAATTCTGAACACCAGTCCCACGGAGGAAAACGACAAACCCTACATGACTTCATTGTCTCAGAAACATTGCAAATGCTTCCACTGAATGAAGAAAGGTGAGGGAAGTGTGGAGAGGAGGCAAGGGGCACAGGTTTGCACAGCCTTGACTCCATGAACTCCAGATGCACAAGTCCCCATGCAGAAACATGAAAAACACAGGCCAACACGTCTCCTCCAAGTTACAATGGCGCCCAGTGAAGATGAGCTGGAAGAACTTCCAGAATTCAAGAGAATGATTCTAAAAGTGTGTCCAAACAACTCCAAGAAGATAAGTGTATGCCGTGAGAAGAAAATAGGAGATGTGAAGATAGAATTCCGTGAAGAAATGGAATTGCTGGAGAATAAATTAAAAGTATAAAAAAAAAAAAAAGACTTTTTTTAATAAAAGGGACAAAGCACATGAGCACAGAGCACGCAGCTCTTGTGGGGGGAGGGGCAGGTTAGAGAGTTCCACCAGACTGAAATCACTCCTGGATTTCAGTATTACAGAAAATGGCCGGAGTCCTGGGACACTGTCCAAATGCAAAAACTAGGAATAAGAGGATAAGGCTGGGCTGGAGGGATGGCTCAGTGGTTAAGAGCACTGACTGCTCTTCCAGAGGACCTGGGTTCAACTTCCTGCACCCACATGGCAGCTCACAACCATCTGTAACTAAAGATCTGACATCCTCACATCCAGAGGACCTGGGTTCAAGTCCCTGCACCCACATGGCAGCTCACAACCATCTGTAACTAAAGATCTGACATCCTCACATCCAGAGGACCTGGGTTCAAGTCCCTGCACCCACATGGCAGCTCACAACCATCTGTAACTAAAGATCTGACATCCTCACATAGTCATATATACAGCAAAACACCAATGCAAATAAAATAAAAATAAATAAATTTAAAAAAAAGAGGGTGAAGTGGCAGGACATTTCATCCAAGTATTGAGGAATTGCTGTCTGGTCAGGTGGCTGCCACAAGAGGGGTGGGCTGACTGGAGGGGCTCTTCCAGGCTCCCCTCCATGACTCATCTACCCTCCGTGACCCATCTCCCCTCATTTGCTCATTCACGGCCCCGGAAAACCTTCTGAGGACTGCCATTTACAGTCTTGCCCAGGCAGCTGTCACACCTTAGAATGGGGGGCTTCAGCTGAGAGAGACCCTCTCATCTCCCCTTGTGCTTTCAGGGTCCCCCCTCTGTGGGAGCGGCAGCCATTGTAAGCTCAAGGAAGCGATTTAGGAGCAGAGGTAGAGGGGGAGAGGGCCCAGGCTAACCTGCAAACCTGCAGTCATGGGGTGAGACTTGTCTTTTCACATTCGGGTCTGTGAGGTTGACCTACGCTTCACTTCTCACACTGGCGACAAGGCCTGAGGGCCAGCACACAGAACAGAATGGACAGACTCAACGGAGGATGAAATTACTAGAGAGTTTCCAGAATTCCAGACCTGCTCGACACATCAGAACCCTTTGGTCAAACACACAGAAGAGGCAGCATGTAATGCTTCTTAGAATTCTGTCCTGTCTCACCGGGTATGGTGATGTAGGCCTGCAAGCCCAACCCTCAGGGGCCAGAGGCAGGACCACAAAAGTGTGACTAGACTGGTCTATGCAGAAAGATGCTGTCTCAAAAACAGAAAACTTTCTTGTGGTGATATTGTGTTCCCCAATATATTGTGCACCCTAATAAACTTATCTGGGGTCAGAGAACAGAACAGCCACTAGATATAGAGGCCAGAAAATGGTGGCACATACACCTTTAATCCTAACATTCCGAAGGCAGAGATCCACCTGGATCTCTGTGAGTTCAAAGCCACACTGGAAACAGCCAGGCATGGTGACACACGCCTTTAATCCCAGGAAGTGATGGCAGGAGGCAGAAAGGTTGTAGATGTAACCAACCATCTTATTAAATAAGAAACACAGAACCAATGTAAAAGAGAAAGCCGAGAGGTCAGAGCTCAGAGCTAAAATCTCACCCTTCCTCCTGCGGTGGTCTTAGCTTCCTGAAAGAGAGTTATTTCCCTGTGTGTATGTCATTTCATAGTCTTTTGTTCTGCCTTCTCATTGGTTGTAAACCCAAACACATGACTGCCTCATCACTGTCTGTATGTACAGCCCCCCAGGTCTTAAAGACGTATGTCTCCAATGCTGGCTGTATCCCTGAACACACAGAGATCTATGGGATTAAAGGCGTGTGCCACCACCGCCACACTCTGTCTATGGCTCTAATAGCTCTGACCCCCGGGCAACTTTATTTATTAACATACAATCAAAATCACATTTCAGTACAAATAAAATACCACCACAAAAGGTATTTAAGGTGTGAGGACCAGAAACTAGAGCTGGTTAAGCTTTTAGGCTTTTGAGCACAGTTCAGCTGAGATCTCTTCCTGGTGAGGACTCAGAGGCTTCCAGACTGAGGAAGCAGGATCAGCTGAGGAACTGGCGAGGTGAGGTTAGCTGTGGCCTGTTTTGTCTCTCTGATCTTTCAGCGTTCACCCCAATACCTGGCTCCAAGTTTGTTTTTATTAGTAAGATCCTTTAAGATTCGTGCTACACTTTCTAATCTCTATTATTGCCCTATTCCATATTTTATTTTTCCTCCCCATTTCTCTGAACATAACTCACTCAATCATATCTGCCTGGCCAACCTGATGATAAGTCTTCACGTGCATAATACAACATGAAATTTAATTTCATGCCTACAACACTGAAGGCTGGCCCAGCCACGCTTTTTTTTTTCTTCATTTCCATCAAGAATTTATATTTTAATCTGTCATCTAGTCAGTGGCCTGGAAACAGAAAGGAATCACTTCAGCTTATGAGAAATTTCAGTCTGTATCATCATTTTCTCCTCCTCCTTCTCTTTCTCCCTCCCCCCTCCTCCCCTCCTTCTCAAATTTGTCATCAAATGTGAGGTAGTGTAAGGATGCAGGTGTTGGGGGTGTGTCTCGGCGACATAAAGCCACAAGATTGCATGAGCTGGCCACAGGTTCTCACACTGAACACATGTAATGAGGAAGTGATCGGATAGTGATGGCTTAGGGGTGGGACCACTAGGTGTGGCCCCCACCCTCTGCCCCAATCAGGACAAATTAGGACCAACACAGTGACGAAGCCAGGCTACCAGCCTTAAGTTCCAGGGGGGCCTTGCTAGTCACGTGTTCTGCCCCAAGCCACTTATCTCTGGGCCTCAACTTCTTTATCTACAAAACCTCTTGTGTGAGGGGTCATGGGTTCACCTGAGAATTCATTTAGAACCAGGTTTGCTACATACTTAGTGCTCCGTACTGACCCCGGCTCCCTACTCCTCCACCCTACATCCATGCAGCCATGACCCTTCAAATAAAAAGTCCTCCCATCCCATGGTTCCTCTTGTGTGCTCTTCACATCTGTCTTAGTTACTTTCCAGTTGTGATAAAACATCATAACCAGATGGGAGGTGGTGGTACACGACTTTAATCCCAGCACGCGGGAGGCAGAGGCAGGCGGATCTGAGTTCGAGGCCAGCCTGGGCTACAGAGTGAGTTCCCAGAAAGGTGCCAAAGCTACACAGAGAGATCCTGTCTCAAAAACAAACAAACAAACAAACAAAAAACAAAAAAAACAAGGGCCTGGGGATTTAGCTCAGTGGTAGAGTGCTTGCCTAGCAAGCGCAAAGGCTCTGGGTTAGGTCCTCAGCTCTGGGAAAAAAAAAAAAAGATAAAATAAAAAAAAAACAACCAAAAATCATAACCAAGTCAATTTAAAAACAATTGATTTGGGTCTTGTGTTTTCAGAGGGTTGGCGTTTATAACCTATGTGATGGGGATGTGGTGCTGTGGCAGCAGCTGAGAACTGCATCTTGATCCACAAGTACAAGGCAGAGAAAGCTAACTGGGAAGCAAGTTAATCCTTCCCGCACAGTTCCACTAACTGGGAAGCAAGCTTTCAAGTGTGTGAACCTGTGGAAGCCTTCCTCACTCAGACCACCACCCACCCTTCACCCACACTGACATTCTTTCCCTTCTAGGGCTCCTTGTGTGTGTCTCACCCTACCTGTCCTTCACTAAACCTTTGATTAATCAAAACATGAGTTCAACACTTCACTCCTGTCCTCAGCCACTTCATCCCCCATAGGAGAACAGCCAGAATTGAAGTTTGTCTAATTCCGGCTTCAGGGAAGCCACTTGAAGGAAATGATGAAGTCGAGGCACATGGAACTTTCCATGGAGGAGCCATGCAGACAAGGCCTGGGGGTTTGAAGCTGCAATAGGGGGGTAAGAAAAAAAAGGAGCTTTGAACAAAGGTGGGGAGAGGGCGGGGTAGGAAAGGAACTTCCTGGGTTCAAATTGCCCGCGGTCACACAAGCCATACGTGACTGAGCTGGCATTCAAACCCACGTCCATGTGCTGTTGTGTGTTCAAAATAGACGCAGAAGGAGAGAGCTCAGCACTTGTCCACACCCAGCACTGGCAGCCGCACACTTCAGAGAGGCGAAAGGGGGAGAATTTCAGGACCTCCATCTGACAGATTGTGGAGAATGAACAAAACTACATAAAGTTGGTTGTTGGGGGAGGAGAGACTTTGAAGAAGTTAGACACTGATAAGTTCCCACGTTCCTATAACCAATACTCTACTAATTCTCCCAGAAGCAGCTTTAGTGAAACTCACTGGATAAATAAAGAGAGAGAAGAGGGCGAGTAGAAGGATACCAGTTCAGACGAGGAAAGGGAGCCGTGGAAGTAGGAGAGAGGGCAACATGGGCAAATACGATGGAAATACATTGTGTATGCATAAAAATGTCATAATGAAACCCATTATTATGTTTAATTAATATATGCTAATAAAAACATACTTTGATGGTTGTTTTTAATTGTCAACTTGACAGGTCTATAACCACCTGGCATCTGAGCCTGTGGGGTTCATTCTTGATGGAGGTGGGAAGACCTGCCCACTGTGGGCAGCACCATTCTCTGACTGGAGCACTGGACAGTATAAATGAAGAAAGGGAGATGAGCAGCACCATGCATTTATTGCTGGTCCTGACGATGGATGTGCTGTGACCAGCAACTTCAAGTCCCCATGCCTAGACTTCCTGCTATGGTGGTCTACCGAGAACCGTGAGCTAAGGTAAACCCTTTCCTCGTGGACTAAAGTAGACCCTTTCCCCTTAAGTAGCTCTTGTCAGAGGACTTTATCACAGCAACAAGAAAAAAATTACAAGGAGGTGGTGGCGCATGCCTTTAATCCCAGCACTCAGGAAGCAGAGGCAGGTGGATCTCTGTAAGTTTGAGGCCAGTCTGGTCTACAGAGTTCTAAGACATCCAGGGCTATGTAGAGAGACCCTGTATCCAAAAAAAAAAACAAACCAAACAAACAAAAACACCATAAAATCCTAGCGCTCAGGCTGGTGGCACAGTCCTATAATCCCTGCTACTCCAGAGGCTGGCACAGAAAGATCACAAGTTCAAGGCCTGCCTCGGCTTCAGAGTGCGTTCAAGACCAGTCTGTGTAATTCAGTAAGACCCCTTCTCAATCAATCAATCAGTAAGTAAGTAAATAAATAAATGCCTGGAGAGAGAGTTCAGTGGTAGAGCACTTGCCTAGCATCTGCAAGGCCCTAGGCCCAATCCCTAGTCCCAAGGCAAAGAACCACGCAGTCCTTTGCTTCGTAGCTGGTACACTCGAAATATAAAAGGAATATGGAAGTTACCAGAATGAAAAATGGAGCTGTTTGTGTTAACCCGATGGCAACAAAAAGTAAATAAATGAGGAAGGGTTCTCGTGGAGGACTGTTGGACGGTACTCATCACAATAGACTGCCAGTACTACAGGTTCACACAAAGGTCGCTACAACCTTATTAAAAAATAACTCCTAGGGCTGGAAAGTTGGCTCAAGGTTGAGAGCACTTCCTGCACTTAGAGAGAGCCAGAGTTTGATTCTCAGCCCCCCATCGGGTGGTTCACAACTGCCACTCCAGCTACAGATCTGACGCCCTCTTCTGGCCTGCATGGGCACTGCATGCACATGGCACACAGAAATAGATGCAGGCAAAACACCACACACATATAAAGGAATTCTTGTATTTTGAATATAAGAACCTAGCCTTAACAGTTGAGACATCTTGGAAACAAGAGAAATCAGGTGTGGTGTGGTGTGTGGGGGGGGGTGAGGGAAGACGGGAGAGAGTACTGGAAGAGACAGCTGGAATTGGGGGGCACTTCAGGGGCAAGGTAGAAACCTAGTGCAATGGACACTCCCTGGAATCTATGAGGGTAGCCCTAACAAAGACTCTTAGTAATGGGGGTACAGAGCTTGAAACAACCATCTCCTGTAGCCAGGCAAGACTTCCCATGTTGGGACTAGGACTCAAACCCAGCCACAAAACCTTTGACCTACAGTTTGTCCTGCCTGCGAGATGTGCTGGGATAATGATGGCACAGGAATTGTGGAGTGGCCAACCAATGATTCTTCCATTTTGAGATCCACACCACAAGAAAGAGCCCATGCCTGACACAGCCTGGAGGGCCAGAACCCAGAGGCTGGACAGGCCAGAGATCTAGCATAGAACGAAACTCAACCAGAAAAAAATGAAATGATTCCTAATGATATTCTGCCATACTCGTAGACCAGAGCTAGCATAATCATCATCAGAGAGGCTCCACCTAGCAACTGATGGGAGCAGATGCAGAGACCCACAGCCAAACATTAGGTGGAGCTCAGGGAATCCCGTGGAAGAGAGGGAGGAAGGATTGTTGGAGCCAGAGGGTCAAGGACACAAGAACACAGCCCACAAAATCCACTAACCTGGGCTCATAGGGGCTCACAGAGACTGAACCAACAATCATGGAGCCTTATATGGGTTTAACTAGATCCTTGCATATATGGTATAGTTGTTGGCTTGGTGTCTGGAGGGACTGCTGTGGGATGTCCTTCTGAATGCTGTGAATATGTGTTTCTCTCATTGGTTGATAACAAAGTGGTTTTGGCCTATAGCCAGGCAGAATAAGGCAGGGCGTGAAAGCCAAATCGAGTTACAGAGAGAAGAAGGTCAGCATTAGGCAGACTTGATTCAGCCACAAAGGAAGCAAGACACATAGAAAATGCGGTAACAAGCCACGAACTACATGACAAAGCATATGAAAGAAATATGGATAAATATAAGTGAAAGAGCTAGCTAGTAATAACCCTAAGTCATCAGCCAAGCATTTATAATTAATATAAGTCTTTGAGTGATTATTTGGAAGCAGATGCAGAATAGGGCAGGACAGAAGAAGCCTCAAGTTACATATGGTGGCCCAACTCAGGGCAGGAATTTCCACATAAGACCAAAAAAGCTTTAAAAAGTTTCTAAACGTACAGAAACGGAGCTGCACTGGGCTTCCTAATCTCACAGTCTCATGCTAGCAGCAGTACAGAGATGCATCTCCCAAGAGCTGCCTGCAAGATGGTGCTGCCAGTTGCCATGAGCTAAGTGATGTGGTGGGTTTCCACAGTCTCTCATGTGGGCCACAGTACAGAGTCTTCTCCCAGCCCCTGCCCGTGGACTTCAGCTATCAACACAAACTCTGCTAACATGCTGCATGGTGATTTAAGGTTTTGCTCATGCAGACAAACAGGGTTTAAAATACACAGTAAGAACAGATTCAAACAAAAAGGCCTCTAAGCAGGTCATAGTATGTTTGAAAAATGTATATAGGCTCAAGAAAAGAAAAGGGTTACAGTCATAGAAAAACACAAATAATTCAAAAATAAAGTCTTTAAAGAGAGAAGTAAAGTGATATAAAAAAAAGCCACGAAGAGATGAGAAATACACAGAGAGTCTGGATCCTGCTTGTTATTGTGTCGATTTTGAATTTTTTGAATGCTGATGAGCAAACAACAGCTGCTGAGAGATGTGGATTGAAAGAGGAGCCGATGACATACACCAGCCTAGATATTGTGAGAATGCCTTAACTTTAAAACAGAAGTTAAAAAATATATTCATAAAACGGAACTTAAAAGATGCCTTGCTTTGGAGAAGCTGTTTTGCTTTTGTTTCCACAGGGAACAGGAGGCTGTGGATTCTTTCCAGGTTAAAATGGACCAGGTTTGATCAAGGGAGAATTCCTGAACCTTAACAGGCTTTCAACAAAGGTTATAGCTGGTCTTCCCAGGACTTGGCCATTATCTCATATTTTCTCAGGGTTCCCATAACATTACCATCACCCCCAATCAGTAGGAAGTAGTCTAGAGAACTATGCCCAAATTCCCAAAATATTGTTTTGAATATTTATTTTCATTTAAGGAGGGTTGGTTATAAATTGTTAATGGCCATAGTTAATCTCTTTCTAAAAAACAAAAGGGGATATGATACACAAATGATGAGGAAAAGGGTAGATTATTACTATTATTTTTAAAAAGGGGAGATTATTGAATCAAAAAACAACTGTTAATCTCAAAATATTTTACATTGGTATAAATTTTAGTTTATTGATACAAATTTAAAGTCAATTTTGTTAAACTATATGCATATTTATACTCTTGTTTAAGGTATTATATTTATGCAGCTCTGTAGCTAGAGTTTTTCTGCCTTGCCCACAGTCAGGACAAATCTCTGTCACCCGCCAGTCCCACAGCCGCTCAGACCCAACCAAGTAAACACAGAGACTTATATTGCTTACAAACTGTATGGCCGTGGCAGGCTTCTTGCTAACTGTTCTCATAGCTTAAATTAATCTATTTCTATAAATCTATACCTTGCCATGTGGTTTGTGGCTTACCAGCGTCTTCACATGCTGTTTGTCAAGGCCGAGGCTGGCAGTGACTCCCTTTCCCTTCCTGTTCCCTTAATTCTCCCCTCTGTTAGTCCCGCCTATACTTTCTGCCTGGCCATCAGTGTTTTATTTATTGACCAATCAGAGCAATAGATTTGACATACAGACCATCCCACAGCACAGCTCACTTAAAATGTAATGTGTAATTAAAAATACAGATTAATAATCATCTATAATAATCAAACTTATAGCCATATTAGCTAAGTTTTCTAGGTATGCAAAGATATGTTTCAATTAAATAGGTAATCTTCAAATACTCCAAAGATCTACAGAATATGGCATTTAAAATATTTTAAAAACTTAGACTTTTCTCAAAGTGAGACACATCTGCTCCTGGCAGCACCAATTACTTTAAAGATGATGATGGGCATAGAAGAAACTCCTTATGAGTTTGCTTTCAGTGTGGCAAGGCTATCCATTTGGGCAAGTAACTGCTCTTGCCTACACTGATTGACAGTATGCTCTACAAACTGGACATGCAGGACCCACAGGAAAGTGACTGCCAAACTTTGCCAAAACAAGGTGAGATGGTCCTCCAGGTTCCTGCTTCACAGAAGAAACTGCCAGACATTCGGCAGGACACAGAGGAAAGTGACTGATGAACTTTGCCAGTATAGGCAAGACAGTCCTTCAAATTTCCTACTTCACTAAAAAGTCTGCCAGAGACTCTAAGCCTATAGGCTAAATATGGATGCCCCAATGTTACAGAAGAACTTTGAGTGACTGTCTAGGCAGCCAGATGTCTTTGTCATTTCTAGAGTTTTGGAAGTTGCTTGCAATGCACTTCCTGTTTGCTCAGGTAAGATTATATCCTTCTAAAGCCTTTGATGCAGTTGAAGACTAGATAGTTATAATTATAGTTTTCCTTAGTTATGATAAAAGGTAAATTAGATATGAAACTTTAGACTCACAAAGATAAGACAGACAATAGATTATTTTCTTTAATTTTGCCAAATACAAATAGACTGGATATTGTAACTGTAATTCTTGCTTGATAACTGTTTTATTATATGTAATTTTACTATGTTAAAGTTAAAACCTTCCTTTTTGATTAGACAGAAAGGGGGAAGTGCTGTGGGATATCCTTCTGTATACTGTGAATATTTGTTTCTCTCATTAGTTGATAATAAAGTTGTTTTGGCCTATAGTCAGGCAGAATAAGGCTGGGTAGGAAAGCCAATGGAGATACAGGAAGAAGAAGGGCAGAGTTGGGACAGACGCAAGTCAACCACCAAGGAAGCAAGACATGTAGAGAATGACAAGCCATGAGCCATGTGGCAAAGCATAGATAAGAAATATGGGTTAAGTGTAAGAGTAGCTAGTAATAAGCCTGAGTTACTGGTTGAGCATTTATAAATAATATTAAGCCTCTGAGTTATTCAGGAACTGGCAGGCAAGAGAGAACCCTCTGTTTACAGGGGAGACTCCTAACAGTGGGAGTGGGGGCTTTCTGTGGCTCTTTTGCCTGCTTTTGGGACCCTTTTCCTCCTACTGGGTTGCCTCGTCCAGCCTTGAGATGAGGGTTTGTGCCCAGTCTTACTGTAATTTAGTGAGCCATGTTGGTTTGACATCCCTGGGAGGCCTGCCCTTTTTCTGAAGGGAAACAGGGAGGAGTGGATCTGGGGTGGGGAAGGGAGTAGGAGGAAAGGAGGGAGGAGAAACTACAGCCAGGATGTAATGTATGAGAGAAGAATAAACAAATTGAAATAAATAGAAGAAAGACACAATGGTGTCACATGCCTTTCATCACAGCACTTAGAAGGCAGAGGCAGGTGGATCTCTGAGTTTGAGGCCAGCCTGGTCTACAGAGTGAGTTCCAGGACAGCCAGGGCTACATGAAGAATCCTGTCTTGAAAAGCCAAGAAAAGAAAGGAAGGAAGGAAGGAAGGGAGGAAGGAAGGAAGGAAGGAAGGAAGGAAGGAAGGAAGGAAGGAAGGAAGGAAGGAAGGAAGGAAGGAAGGAAGGAAGGAAGGAAAGTTAGTTTCTTTGCCTCCAACCTATTTGGATAGGCCGTTAATTTAATATGGCACGTGTATTCCCACTGTGGTTCTATTCTCAAATAATTGCCACTATTCTTTAGACAATCTCTAATTTTGTGGTTGTTTAGGTTGATGTAAGCACACAGATAAATGTCACAGGAAGAAAGTCCTGATGAAAGGAAGGTACCAACAGGATAGAACACACACAAGCATGCACTAATGCACCCACAGAGAGAGGGCATCACCAGCCTCAAATAATTGTGTAGTATCTGAGGCATTAATGGATCTACCGTTGCTGGAGATAATGTTCACTGGCTGCTTCAGGTGACCTTACAAAAGAAACCAACAGAAATAAACTGAATTGGTTAGTCAGGTGACTGTACTCATTCTGAGGGGAGGGAGTGTCAGGGAGTGAGGGTAGCTCCATGCTCACAAGACATTCTGGGGCATTCCAGAGGTCGTGATAACGAGCCCAGCCAGAGCAGGGAATAGAGGCCACAGAGCTGGGGCCCTCCTGCCAATCTCTACAGCGAGTGGGAAACTACTGGGAGCTAAGTTTTAATAAAGCTCACTATATCAAGACATGGTTGGTCTGCTCGGTGCCCGGAGGGCCTGCTTACTTAATGTCTGTATCCATGTATGACTGCCTCGCCTCTCAGGCCCCCAATTCACTGTTGGCAATGGTAATCAAAAATGATTCCCTGCCCTTTATACCAGGAGTTTGAGGGAAAACCTTCTGGGTGCATTCAAGTGCTATTTATCCTTGTAATCTGCCAAATATCAGCACAAAAATCCACAGAGATTTTTATCATTTTAGCTTGTTTTTTCCAAATCTGACAGCCTGTCCAGCAGGAGATGCCTAGAGGGTCTGAAAAGCCCCAGGAAAGCAAAGGGGCCAGGAAAGACAGACCCTCGCCTAGACCATTTCTATAAGGGAGTGGAGGGCCAGTCAGTCATGACGGCACTTCTGAGATGCTCCTAGTACTTAACAGACCACTGGCCTGGACACCACTTAGAAGGGGTCTCAGAGGCAATAGCAATGCATCAGAGGCCAGCCAGGGTCCCCCAGGCTCCTCACCTGAAAGACTTCAAGTTGTTGACCTACCGATTTAGAGCAGCAGAGCCTAGGGCTTAAACAGCAGTCCTTCACTTTCTGCCATTCTGGAGGCCAGGAGTCAAGGTAACAGACAACAGACTTGGCTCCTGGTGAGGGCTCAGGGACACAGCCAGACTCGTAGACCAAACAACTACCCAGTTCTAGTTTCTTCCATAGCAAGACAGCTATCGTTAGACCAGCCAGACCTCATCCTGTAAGCCAGCCTATTACATTTCCCTTTAATATATATCCATTCTATCAGTTCTGTTCCCTTACAGAACCCTGACTAATACAGTATCTATGTACAAATTCCCACCTTTAATGAGGACATGGCATATAATGATTAAGGCCCATCCTAAAAACCTGATTTTAATTTAGTGATCGCATAAGGACTTTTTTTTTTTTTAATCCAATGAGGTCCTGTTCTGAAGTACTGGAGGTTACAACTTCACTATGTGAATGTGGGTGACCCAATTTAACCCACAATGTCTACTCTCTCTCCAGAAGCTGTTGTATCACACTAGCCAATGTCAGCAGCCTGCCAGGGTTGGAGTGTGGATGCCAGAGGCACAGCTCTATGTGTGTCTGAAAGCAAGTGAGTTGTCTTGGCTGAACCCTGGCAGCATCCAGGTGAACTCAGGGAGTGCTCAGAGCGTGTTGTGAGCAGTGCCTAGAATGGCTGCTAGATTCACCTACAGAGCCCCAGCAGGCGTGAACACTTGGAGCCACTCATGCCTGGCTTCAGCTGCCGTTGCCACGGAGATACCCCAGGGTGAGAACCAGCAGGCACACTGCTGTACAAACAAGAGTGCACAAAGTGGTCTGATTCACCTCCCTGACCTTCACCAATGCCTGCCTGATGTCATGACTGCTCGAACGCTCCTTATTGGTCACTCCCCACTCACAGGCCTCTCAGGGACCAGTCAGACCCACTGTGGTTTTTTTTTTTTTTTCTTTTCTCTATACCCAGGAACTTCACTCTGCCTCTCAATGCTTGGCTTGATTCCATTTCATAATAGAGTGAGTGAATAGAATATGGCCTACCTAGAGAAGAGAATTTAGTCCATGAAATCTACCCCCACCTCATCCCCTGAGTCATCACAGTAACCCCTGGTAGGATGATCTCAATACTAAATTTTTGTTCTTTGTGTGAGCTCGTGTGTGTGTGTGTGTGTGTGTGTGTGTGTGTGTGTGTGTGTG
Source organism: Peromyscus leucopus (assembly GCF_004664715.2). Lineage (NCBI taxonomy): Eukaryota > Metazoa > Chordata > Mammalia > Rodentia > Cricetidae > Peromyscus > Peromyscus leucopus. The sequence continues at coordinate 84,606,602 of NC_051071.1, forward strand.
TGTTGTACTGGAAACTATGATGCTATACAAGCTTTCTGAACACTGAGATATATCAAGATATACCAAGTGGCTCAGTACCTATCTTTGAACTCTGGAATGAATGCCATCTCTCCTCCACAAGAAGGGCAGATACTCCAAGGCTGGGACTTCCATGTGCTGGGGATGTCTTTCTGTATGCTGTGAATGTGTTGCTGTGATTGATTGATAAATAAAACGCTGATTGGCCAGTAGCCAGGCAGGAAGTATCATATAGGAGGGATAAGAGAGAGGAGGATTCTGGGAAGTGGAAGGCTGAGTCAGGAGACGCTGCCAGCTGCCACCATGAGAGACAAGATATAAAGATACCAGTAAGCCATAAGCCACAAACTATGTGGCAAGTTATAGATTTATAGAAATGGGTTAATTTAAGATGTAAGACCCAGCTAGCAAGACGCCTGAGCCATTAGGCCAAACAGTTTTAATTAATAGAAGCCTCTGTGTGTTTACTTGGGTCTGAGAGGCTGCAGGATTGGTGGGCGAGAGAGATTTGTCCTGACCAGGAGCTGGGTGGACACAGGAAAACTTCAGCTGCGTTCATGCCTTCCTTTGAGAGTCCTGCTCCACACAGCCTCCTGTAGTGCTGCCTCCACAGCAGTAGCAGGATGCCGGGGTGCTTGAGGCTTAGTTCCACTTCACCTCAAACCACCTCGGAATCACGAGCCTTAAAAATGCCCTAGTTCTTCCTCAAGCAAGCACTCCGCCAACACTCAGCCCAAGATCATCTCTTAGAACATTCCTCCACAGGGGATGGAGAGATGGTTCAGCAGTTAAGAGCACTGACTGCTCTTCTAGAGGACCCAGGTTCAATTCCCAGTACCCACATGGCAGCTCACAACTCTCTGTAACTCCAGGACCCAATACCCTCATATATATCCAGGCAAAACACCAATAAAATAAAAAAGCAAATTAAAAACAATATTCCCCCTCTTCCCTGGGCCCGGAACTAAGAGCACATTCCCTGAGCTACCCCCACATCACACACACTTCCATCTGGTATTTGTGAGCAACCTGGTCTTCGAATGGCAAGAACTTTCTTCTTCCTAGTTTTTGATTTTTTAACCAGCTGGAGCAGCCAGCGTAGGGATAAATTGGAAACCTGGGACTCTGCTCGGCTTCTGTTATACCCACACCTCTTTCCCAGTAATGCGCTTAGCAACCTGGACCCCCCCATCTGCACTGAGCCGTGTACACACCTGGCTCCATATAATTCAATGGGTCACTCCTTCTAGCAACACCCTGGCAACCCCTTTTCTGTGGCCAAAGACATCCTGGAATGCATCAGGAAAATGTAGGCAAATGAACTGATCCAGCCTGGAGTGGTTTTCTTTGCATGCATAGTAAAATAAAATGTGTCCTCGAAATGGATTTGTAGGGAACAAAGACAGACCCTGTTTGCCATCTTATGCCTATTCACGATTGGATGTGCCTGTGCTCAAAATCAGATGCATCACAGGAAAGGATGCGTGCGGCGAACAAAGGCTTCTGTAACCCACGTGTGTTACTCCAAACAGACAATCACCCACCGCCGGCCCCTTAGCAACTGACTCCTTCAGGACCACAGCAGGAAGCCCTGGAGTAAGCAGCTGTCCTGAGCATTCTAACCTGAGTAACCCACTGTCCCCATGCAGAGTATCTAGTCTGTACTTTCACTTTGCTTCTAAATAAAAATCCTTGCTCCTTTTGCTGTTGGTGTTCTTCTCTTCAATTCTTTGGACAAGACACCAAGAAGCACCCAGAGACCACCGACAACAGGATCTCACAGTGTAGCCCAGGCTGGCCTCGAACTGAGATCCTCTTGCCTCAGCCTCCCAAACGCCACCACAGGACATAGCTCTCTCTGTTTTTAATACTCAAGTCCCGTGATGCACAGGGACCTTTCTCTGTGCATCCCAGCCCTGCTCTTTCAGACTCCCGGGCAGCTCATCATCCAAACCATCAATGGGGAGCAGAGTCGGCCAGCTCATGTTGACGTTTGCTCTTGTCACACTGCTGTGCCTCTCCTCACCGAGACAGGAGGTCTCCTGAGGGCAGGCCACTGCCTGGCTTCACCCCTGTTTATAACTCAGCACCTAAGACAGAGTGTAAGAGGTGGCTCAGACAGCAGCATTGTGGGAAACAGGCACCAGGACACTGGAGGATTCCAAATATCAGCTATTCATCAGCTATTCCCCGCACAGACCTTTCTAAGCCCAGGCAACAGCGCAACAACATTGAGATCACTGTGCATAACTTTTGCCAGTCTGAGAGACGCTGTTGGGAAGCCGGTGCTGGGTTCTTTTTATTCTTTTTTCTTTTCTTTTTTTCTTTCTTTCTTTTTTTTTTAGATTTATTTATTATGTATACAGAAGAGGGCGCCAGATCTCACTACAGATGGTTGTGAGCCACCATGTGGTTGCTGGGAATTGAACTCAGGACCTCTGGAAGAGCAGTCAGTGCTCTTAACCTCTGAGCCATCTCTCCAGCCCCCGGTGCTGGGTTCTTGATGAGCAGTTAATAAACTAGAGGATGTCAAGGATCTGCAGGTTATTAGGCCTGGAAGCAGGAAGAGGGGTACGACAGCTCTTCCGGCTTTGCAAACTGCCGCTGTCAACCACACCAGTATCGTGGCCAGTGACTTCTGTCTTCCGAGCTGCCAGCGAGGAGAATCTTCCCAAAGTTCTCGAAAGCCTGATCTTGCCTTCTCCCTTCTCAGGTTAGTCTAATCTGTTCTATCCTGGGTTCTCTCTCTCCATTTGATACTGAGTTTCTGTCCACAACCAAGGAAGAACACCCCACAGGCACCGACAGGCCGGCAGAGGGGTCACCACCACCGTGTGGTCGCCACCACCGTGTGGTCTCGGGAATCCCTCTGTTCTCTGTGGACTTGCCTGCACTTCCTTCACAGATCACATAACTCCCACCCTGACGCCATCTCTCCTCAGCACCTTCCCACAGCCCCACCCCCACCCCCTGTCCTCTTCCAAGTTTCAGACTTCACCCAGAAGTCTTACCCCCAGGGGCTAAGGTCAGCAAAGTGTTTCCACAGCACTGGAGGTCTGGCTAATGGAGGACGTGGTCAGCATAAGGAGAAAGAGACACGGTGAGGTTTCAGTTAACAAAGGTTGCATCTGAGGGGCATGACTGGCGGCAGAAGCAACGGAGAAGGCATTCTGGGTAGACACTGAATCTGATTCCTTCCTCCACAACCCTCCTGAGAACTGAACTGAAGCCCAATCACCTTCCCAGCCCTTCCCTCTTGGGTGGGTCTCTGACTCGTATCATCATAAGGCAGGAAGGTGCCCTCTGCAAGTTCAAGGCCTCCCTGAGCTTCTGGAGATCCGGCCTGGTGATGAAAACAGAAGGAGAGGAGGAGAATGGGTAAGGGTGCTGGCTACCAAGCCAGGTGGCCCGAGTTCAAGGCCAGGACCCACACAGTGTGAGAGAACCAGCTGCAGAAGGTCCTCGGACCTCCACATTCAGGCTAAGGAATGTTCATGCCCACACGAACACCTGCCTCCATAAATGAATGTTATAAAGTGTGTTAAAGGAAGATGAGGAGAGAGGAGGGAAAAGAGAAAAGGAAGTGAACCACGCGCAACAGGAGGCTGGGGAAGAAAATCTCTCATTTGAGGCCATTGAAGCTAATTCTGAGATCCTGTCTCAAAATACACACGCGCACGCACATGCACGCATGGAAAGAAGGGAGGGGGAAGGAGGGAGAGGGAGGAGGAAAATCAAGGTGAAGAAGAGAAGAGGCCTCATGGTAGGGAGCTGGAGGAGTTGGGCGTGCCTTGGACACAAGCTGGCTGATCACGCCACAGCCTGGATCTGAGAGCAACATGCTGAGTGACGCTTAGCCTGGCTTCAAACCCCTCCAGACCTGATTTAGCTTTTGAAGTAGAATGCCTTTTCTTCACAGAAAACCTCCTGCAGAACCTCGTTGTATTAAGGCAGGAGAAAAAAACGGAGGGCCCAGTGAGGGCCAGAAGGCCTGGTGGTGTCCGGAGGGTCCAGTGGTGGCCAGAGGTTTTTCTCTCCCTGCACCTTCACTCAAGCATTCTGGACTCACCCTCTCTACTGCCCAGCTTCTGAAATGGGGGGTTGACGACATGCAGGGGTGGGTGAAAAAACTGCTTATGGTTAAAGGTTTCTAATGGTGCAAGGACCAAAAATGATTTCGAAATCAAGCATATTTTAAAGGAACTAGAACGCAAAAATAATCTGAAATTAAAGTGTTGCCATGACCACAGGCTTTACAAACAGACAAAAAAGGAAACGTGTGCATAAGGACTCCACGGCACACCTAGCAACACACACTCTTGTTGTGCTGTGCAGCCTCGCCGCAGCGTTGGTTCTGAACACACGCCATGCAGGCTGCCCTGTGCCTGCCCTCACGCCCTGCGATCCAGTTCAGACTCGACCTTGCTGTATTTTATAAACTGCGGCGCTTTATTAGCATACGAAGTTTTCTTCTCTTGTAATAGCTTGCAAGTTGCAATATGTCCTCAGTACGTAAGTATCAGATTACATCTTTGGGTTGTATTGCACTAGAATGTTCGGTTTTAAAAATTGCTATTTGAGGACCAATGAGATAGCTCAGAGGACAAGGACAACCTGAGTTCGATCCCTGGGACCTGCTTGGTGGAGGCAGAGACCAGAGTCCTGCAAGTGGTTGTCTTGGGGTTAGAGCAGGGTGGCTAGCAGTTTCTGAAATGGCCCTAAACACAGTTCTGCCACTTTGTATTATGTATTTATGGAAAATGGCCTTCTCAGCATTGATGGTTACAAAATCAGCGACTGACACACTTTGAAAAGTGTGGAAGATGCTCCCATCCATGCATCCAATACTGAGCCAAGATTCAGTTCTTAATGTGAAAACAAGCCCATCCATCTCATTAGTACGCAAATTTGCTTTTATATTTTAACAAGCAGTAAAATTATCTGTATAACACAGAATTGTTTAAAGTTTCTTATGATTTATTATCAGGGAATGTTTGATGTGTATAGCTATTTTATATACCTATATCCTTGGGGTAAAAGGGATAATGAGTGTAAAATGATGAAACAGCCCTGCTGGGGACTGCCAAGTCCAGAGCAAGGCCCCAGGCTCCAGTCCTAACGGCTCTCTGTGGTCCTCAGTCAGTTTAACGGCAGAGTGGGACTAGAAGCATCATTAAGATTCCTTCCACTTAGTCTTTTAATAGAACTGGGGGTTAATAAATTGACGAGATGCCATTGTACCAGTGTAGATTAGTCAGGGAACTGGTGTGAGCCAGGCAAGCAATGTTTTCCCAGACTCATAAATATGTCAGAACTTCACAGGAGATTTGACGTTTTATGATGGAAATGAAACCAATAGGACATCGCAGGGCTGTAAGCATCAGCTCAAGCTTCTGTGGCCTACTAGGCACAGCTTGACACAGCACAGATTCCGCTCCTGTGGGTGAAGGATTTTCCCTCAGAAGGAGGAGTCACCTGGAGATGCTGGAAAAGCAATTTAAAATATGCAGAAAGGATTGAACGTGGCTATATAAGAAAACGGTCTTTTTGTTTGGTTTGGTTTTGATTTGATTTTCTGAGGCAGGGTTTTGTTCTGCAGCCCTTGCTGGCATACTGCTCTCTGGCCCCCAAACTCCTCTTTGTGAGGAAGAGTCCCCTCTGGTGGAGAATCACCGGCCTTCAGCCTCAGTGAAAATGCATCAAGGGATGGAGTCTGGGGAGACTGTCAAAGATGTACTGGTCCTTTTCTGTCACCGTGACAAACTATCAGAGCAGATTCACTTAAAAAGATACATTAACAGAGGAAAATACAGATGGCGTAGGACAGATTTATAAAACAATGAACACACTTTGCTTTATTTGTTCTCAGTCTCAAGGGTTTTAGTCCCTGCTGGCTTCAGCGCTGTTAGGCCCATGGCAAGGCAGGAATATCATGGTGGAAAAGGCAGAGGAGAGGAGAGGCATTTGCTTCCTGGTAGCCGGGACACCGTGGCACAAAGAGGAGGAAACCAAAGAAAAGCCATGCCCGTCGAGGTGCGCCATCAGCAACTGGCGTCCTGCAACCAGACCCCACCTTCCAGAGTTTCCACCACCTCCTAAAGATCCATCAATGAGCTGGGCGGTGGTGGCGCACGCCTTTAATCCCAGCACTCGGGAGGCAGAGGCAGGCGGATTTCTGTATTTTGACAAAATAAATCCATCAATGGATTCACCATTCAGTCTGTGAGCTCACAGGCCAATCACACCCCTAAAGTCCCACCTCTCGACATGGTGCTGAGGATTAAGCCTTGAACACACATGCCTTGCGGGGAAATGGGACTCACTTCATATCCAAACCATGACAGATGTGCAGGGAGATGAACCCACTGAGATGGAGCACAGCTGTTTAATAGCAGTACTATAACAAAAGAGGGACTGGAAGTGAACTACACCCGAACCCTGGGGCCCTACACTGCCCTTAAAAGACAGCTAGCAAGCTGGCTCAGCGGGTAGTTATGTACCGCCAAGCCTGGCCACCTCGGTTTGATCCCTGAACCTACAGGGTGAAATTAGAGACCTGACTCCCCAGTTCTTTTCTGCCATGAACACCCAATAAATAAATGTGGTTTTTTTAATCTTATTTTCTTTAAACCTACATAATCCATAATCCACATCAATGGACGTAAAGCATTGTCTATGGTGTGTTAAATTTAAAAAAAAAAGAGAGAGAGAGAAAAGAACAGATACCTAAACCAGGACTACATGTGATTGTAGGGAACAAGACTGTAGTTAGGGGCCTGGAGAGACAGCTCAAAAGTTAAGAGCACTGGCTGCTCTTCCAGAGGACCCAGGTTCAATTCCCAGCACCCACATGGCAGCTCACAACTGTCTGTAAGTTCAGTTCCCCAGGATCTGACAGCTTCACATCAATGCACATAAAATAAAGTTAAAATTAAATAAAAAAAAAAGAGGAAAAAGGGTCTGATGACCTCCGTCCAAATGGTCATCAACAACTGCTCTCTCTAGGATGGAGAGACAAAGTCATCCTTTGTTTTGCTTGTTTATATGTTCTAGAGCACCTCTAATGAACAGGTATTACCTAATGTTTAAGACAAAAAAAAAATAAAGTTATTCAAGGATGAATTCGAAGATGTCTCCAAATACATTGGAACCACTGCTGTCCTATCAATGACTCCAGACCCTTGTTTCACTGTGACCTGGGACAGCAGCTGCCCTTAGGATGGATTATGACGAGGATGGAGCTGGGGAGGTGTGGGCCTCTGGTTCATGACTCAGGGATGCTGACTGGAAACACATCTCCAAACTGACATTCAAACATCCAGTGCAGGCAGACACACTTCATGTTTAGAAGGGGAACAGTCAGAGCAAAGAGCCTTGGCTCTGTCCATCCCTGAAAAGGGGCCTTAAACAACCTTGTCAACATTCAGCATGCTGGTGGCACACAGGACATAGCTTACTTCTGGGCAGGGAAGCTCCGTGAATGTGTCAGTGTGATAACACAGGACCTCACGTCAGAAGGGAACCGTGCTTGTTTAAATATGCTGCTGTCGTCATCTTGAATTTTTGTATTGCCTGTTTTATTGCTTGTTTTCTAAGCACACCCTATCACAGAGCTGAGCATCAAGTCCTTAAAATTCTTAATAACTGTTAAAAAGTATCCTATTTTTACTTTATACCAAGCGCTATTAGTTACAAAGTTGGGTACCTTCTCCCTAGATTCCATATTCCCGGCCTAAGGGCTTCCTGTAAAGTCAAGACTCCCCATAATCACTGAAAAGAATGTTTTCCCAGCAGCATCAGAAACAAAACAAAAGTCTCCAACCTATGCAATTAGCTGTAGGAGGACAGGCCCACAGGGTCGAGGAAATCGCCTCAAACCAGTGGCCAAGGCATGCACATAATGTACTTCCTTATGAGCCAACCTGGAGTCTGCCTGAGGCCCTAGCAACAGGTGCTGGTCAGAGCTCCTGATCATGCCCAGCCAATGAGGGATGACTATGCAATGTCACCAGATCAGGACACAGCCTGGGTGCTGGGAGGAGGGTATATAAGGCTTTTCCCTGTTACTAAATAAACGAGTCTGTTTGCCTTTCACCTGACTCCCGAGGTCAGTGTTGTTGACTTCTCGTCACCCCCTCCCCTGAGGAAGCCGTTAGGACTCAGCAACAATTAGCTAATGAGGTCTCAACACCACTCAAACCTCACCTTGAGACATGTTTCCCCGCAAGACCTTAAACCCAATACAGTCACAAGTGACCATGAGCCAAATGACCAGGCCCTTTCCCCACCTCCGCACTTTCTTCCGTGATTGAGCACCTGCTGCTTATGTCTGTAGTCATTAGCAGATGTCCTGTTCTCTGTCCATGTTCACACACTGCACATACACAGTTGTATGGGGTGTACAGAAGGGAAGGTGACATTTGTATTCTGGGCAGGCCACGAATCTCTCCTCATCTCCATCCAAAGCAAAATGCTCATCCGACAGTTTCCAGATCTCATACTGCCTCCAGGTCATCTTTTGGTAACATGTTGTTACCCTGGGGACCTGGCCAAAGGTAGATGTTCAAACACTGTCAACATCAGATATCTTTTGAATGTTTCCTAAGAGAGATGCTGCTCTAGGAGCTATTCATGGTCCACGGGACACAGCCTGTGAACCGTGTCCCTCTAGAAGGGGAGGATGAGATCAAAGAACCTGCAACCTTCATGGCCCTTTGATGTCCCGATCACAAGGACCGTGCTCTTCAAAGTAAGCTGTATATAACTGAGCACTATCAAAAACGGTGCCTACAGTAACTAGAGGAACAAAGGCAGCTCTTTCTTTGGTGCCTGGGTGTATTAGACAGAATAACCCACATCTTAGTTGTTGGTGTCTGTGACTATGTTACGGAGCAAAGGAGAATCTTCATCTATCTGAGTGTTTTCAGCATAATCACAAGGATCCTTAGGGAGAAGCAGAAGAAGAGGCTGGAGTGAGGTCCTGTGAGGATTCAACCTGTCGTTGCTGGCTTTGAAGATGGAAGAAGATAGGGCCATAGATAAGGCTGAAAAGGACAAGGAAATACGTTCACTGCTAGCAGTTCCTGGAAGAAGTCTAGTGCTGGAGACACTTGGATTTATCTTAGTGAGACCCCTGTAAGCTCCAGAACTGTAAGATAACAGATGAATTTGCTGTTAAGACATTAACTTAGTGACAATGCCCTGAGTCCTCAGGGATCTGCTCGTCAGGGTGTCTGTGACAGGCAGAGCTGAACCGATGCAGGAAGAGGGCTCTCAGAATGCCCATGCTGCTCCACCCAGAATGGCGACGCTGGCATGCAACTGTGAGTAAAGATGAGAGGGAGAAGTAAGGCACAGTAGCTCTGCCTGTGTCCCAGCACGCAGGGGGCCAGAGGCAGGAAGAACTTGAATTCAAGGCCAGTCATGTTCAAAGCCAGCTACACAGAGAGAGCTTTGTCTCAGAATATCCCAAGACTGGAACTGTAGCTCAGCGGTAGAGCCCAAATTAACATGAGCCAGGGCCCAGCACTGCCAAAGCTCATACAGTCCCTTTCTGTCTTTACATTATCCCTCAACGCAAGGACTCGGTGAAGACCCATCCCATAAAGATCTGCTGAACTCAGAAGCCCCTATATTTCCCTTCATCCTATCCAGACTTAATGCTCCTGTCTATTAAATAAAGCATGATAATGATGATATTGACTGTGGATTTCCAAGGGATAATGGATGGTAATGCATAATGAATATTCATTACCTTTTTATCCTTTCAGGAAAAGCCAGCAGGTTTAACATCGACTCTCTCCAGACCAGCATGATGAATCATTTTAAAGTCAGAGGCTCTGCTCAGACCCTGACAGAAGAAAACTACCAACAGACACAGGACCATGTACACAATTTCCGGGCACTCATAAAACAGCTGAAGCAGAACCCAGCCCAGAAGTCCTGCTCAAACATCAGGAGGCTGCTGAGCATCATTTAAGGGCTTTATAAAGCCCATGCCCTGAAAATGGCTCTTCCCACTGGCTGCTCATTCTCAGCTGGCACATAAGGCTGCTCTTGACTTTGACCTATAAAACTCCAGAATTATTTTCAAAAACATTTTCTTTCCAACTGGGCCTGTGAGACTGAAGTGTTTATGAGCAGGACCAGGGATGGGAATAAGATGTGATAGGAATGAAGACTAGGCAAAAGGAGCCATCATCAGCCGCCCAGGGGCCCAGCTTGTGTGTGTGTGTGTGTGTGTGTGTGTGTGTGCGCGCGCGCGCGCGCGCGCGCGCATTTTCCTCAAGGGAAAACAGTAGAGGCAGAGAGGCCCCTTCATCCCCGGAAATAACTAAGTGCCCCGAGGGAGGGTAACTGGGCCTCCATCCCCACGCTGACCCTGTGGGGAAAGTGGTACCCATATCCTTCTTACTGTCACAAGACAGTAGTGACAGGAAAGTCAGCTGGGCTCAGCCGGTCCATCCTCCCTCCAGAGTCACTCACACATCCGGTGCCCCAGTAACTCCTGTGTGGGACATCAAAGCCTGTGGGAGAGTGTCGCCTAAGGGTACCTGGCCCCAGGCATCAGAAGTGCCCTGTACAAACTCTGACTGCCCCTTCCTGGCTCTGTGGCCTTGGGAAGCACCGCCCTCTATGTGCCACCGGTTCCTCCCACGTGAGACGTCCACAATCCCTTATTAAAAAACAAAAAAAACACAAGAGTCTGGCATGCTTCAACATTCAAAAATGTTCAGCCCATTGCAAGGCGGTCCTGCAAAAACACACCAGCATTGAGCTTACCAGGATGTGCCCAGGTCTCAAAGATGAACACTCAGGGTGAACAGGAAACATAGTGTAGGTCAGGTTGTGCCATCCGGTAAATTAATGAGGTGAAATTTCCCCTATGAATTGGCCATCAAATAGCTTTATTTTCAAAGTCTCGTTCAGACTGAAGTTAAGATCCCAAATAGGGTTGTCCCTGGGTGGACTTAGAGAGTCAGAACCCAGAAGGCGTTTGGTGGCCTGCCTGGCACACAAGAGGCACACGAGTGCTTGTGAACATCTTCAACTGCCAGCTTTCCCTCAGCCACACACCCCATGCCTGGCACGTGGTTTACGTCTCTTGGATGAATGCCGCTTCCTTCCCTTTCTACCTCAGGACCCTCAGGCACCTTTTTAAAATCGACTTAATGCAAGGTCCCCACCACACAGGGGACGTTGACCACAGATGATCCTCCTGTAGCTGTCCCTGTACCCCAGCCCCATTTCTGACCGGGCTTCATTACACTGAGTTATAACTGACACCCCCCCTCCACCGAAAGTTTCTATGGGCAAGCATGACCTTCACACGGCACTCTCAGCATGGCCCACGCTAAGCCCATGACGACAAACGTGTGGGAAATAGACTGTAACTTGATGTTCACAGTCTCTCAGCCTGCCTGTGTCCAAGCAGGTGTAGGAAAGGACAGTCCAGAAGGGTTCCCTCAGGGCCCCGGAGCCTGAGCACAGAGCATGCCAGCATGATATTGAATGCCATTACCTCAATGTCCAGAGTCTCTCTTCTGCACTTGAAAATACTTCATCTTTTTCATAAACCCAATTAGTATCTAGGAGGGATGTCGCTAGCCAGGGAGGAACTTGGGAAGTTAATTAGCACCTTTGCTACTCAGCAGAGTCCAAAATCTCTCTGACCTTTAGAATGGAGACACATCTGGCCCAGCTAGGAGCCCGCAGTCAGGGGAGGGTGATGGGGCCCAAGGGGCAGCTCTGCTCTTGAAACTGTTGGTCTTTTTTTCCCTGAAGCAGGGCCTGCCTGTGCTCACAGCGCTCTCCACCTGTCTTTTCACTCATGACCCTGAATGAGAGCAGCCTAAATGGTCCCCTCAAGGAGAGCTGAATCAGCCTCAAGACTTCAAAAGGTACCAGAAAGGCTTGAGAAGTTTGTCTGCTTTCCAGAATATAAAAGGCAAAATTCAACATGAAAAGGAACTAAATGTGTCCCCAAAGGTCATGCTTTAGAAATGTCCACAACCCGGGAGGCTAAGGACCAGGATCTCTATGAGCTACAGGTCAGCCTGGGCTATGGAGTGCTTACGCTCCAGAGCATTGTTCACATGGCTAACGCTCCATTTGCATATAGAGACCCCAGGGCAGAAGCAAACTTGTTAGAGACACTCACAGGAGTCGCAGGCTTTGAAGAGCCATCAGGAAAAGCCTCTTACAAAGACATGCTTCAGAGGAGTGGGTTCTGAAATATATGTCTGATTCCATTTGTGGAAGTTTGAAAGGATCAGAGTATATTCCATGTTCCAACTGCCCTGAAAACGGCAGTTAGGAAGAAATTAGTTGCTCTTTTGAGGTATGAATAACGGGAGGGAAGGGCGAGGTATGCACACCCGTAATGCCTTCACTCATGAAGCTGAAGCAGGAGGATTGCTCCAAATTCTAAGCCAACCCAGACCACGTAGTTCCATTCTGGGGTGTACGTTTAGAGCAGGTCTCAAATTTTAAAACCTTTGTGTACTAGAGGGTAACAGAAGAAGGAAATCAAGTTAAGCCTGAGCTTTAGTCTCTACTCTTGTCAAGTTCATTGATAGAGGATTTTCTATCAGAAAATTTTCAGAGGCACTGTTAGGAATTCGCTGTCTGGGAGATCCAGCAACCACCCAGCACAATATCCATTTAGCACTTACATTAATCTGCATGCATGGAGGACTGAATGATTTTACACAGTGAACTGCTGGGTAGATAGCGGAAGAGGGGACAGAAAGAGTGTAAGGGTCAGAGGTCAGGGAGGGTCAGATGTCATGGAGAGTGCAGAAGGAAAAGGTCCCCCAACACAACAGGACCACTGTACTCACAGCAGGTCAACATTCCACCAGGAGGCAGGGAGGGTCTCCCAAGCTCCCACCCTTAGCAGGGGATCTATTGACAGTTGGTGACATCCAGAGGAGGGAGAATCAGTTTTCTTTAAAAGTGTGGACCCTTTCGTCTACCACACCCCAGTCAATGCCCCCACATCCATGAGTACACGGGGAGCACAAACTGGGCTCAGTAAGTTAAAAAATTAGAAAAATACAAAAGAGGGGTGAATATGATCAAAATACATTATATGCATGTGTGAAGTGCTCAGAAAATCAAGAAAATATTGTATTAAAATTGCTGAATGGAAGGAAATGAGAACTGGAGATTTAAATGTCCCTGAAAGAAAATAAGAAGTTAAAGACCAGAAGTCTGGTTGTAACTTGGTGACAGATTCCGTGTCACCAAAAGATGAGGGAAATGATCAGCCTGAGGAGAATGCGCCCTTGTGGGGGAGCCGTAGGGATCCTCAGTTGCTAGTGTGGTGGCCGAGGAAGGTGCAGCCTTTTAGGATCCAATCACCAAGTGGTGTCCTTATGGAACGGGATCCACACCCTCAAGAGAGAAACCCCAGAGACCTTAAGACCCTCAACCATGGGTGCCCACGGTGAGAAGGTGTCTGAATCAGGAAGCAGGCCTGAACTGACACCATGACTCTCCTGGCACCCTAATGTTCCCAGCCCCAAACTATAAGAAGTAAATTTCAATTGACTCAGAGCCACCTGGTGGCCTCCTGAGACAGCCCTGCTTAGGATGAATGGCCCATGCTAACCCACCGCTGTGCCAGAGGCTGGCTTACCGAAGAACCAACCCAATCCTGCCAGGGAAATGAGGGGACCAGCAAAGAGTTCTACTAAGATCAAACAAGACTTCAAGAGGCACAGGCTCTCCCTTCTTCCACGGGACAAAGGCACTTCTGTGAGGTTGCGGAGTCACCTGGAAGTACTTTCTAGAACTTTTTTTTCTTCTGCTGGCATCAAACCTCAGCCTAATGCCAGGCAAGCACTTGACCACTGGCCTACACCTCCAGCCCCCACCCCACCTCAGGATTTCTTATTACTGAAATTAGAGATCTTCCTTATCTGAGCCAGAGAGACGACTCCGTGGTGAAGAGCACTCGCTGGTCTTGGGAAGGACTCGGGCCCTCAGCACCTAAGTCAGGCAGCTCACAGTCTCCTGTAACGCCACTTCCAGGAGATCAGATGCCCCCTTCTGGCAGCCAAGAGCACTGCACTCATGTGCATGAACCCGCACACAGACGTACGTACTCATAACTATAGAGGAATTTGGGTTGATATCACTGGGAGGCCTGCTCTTTTCTGAAGGGAAACAGAGGAGCAGTGGATCTGGTAGTTGGGGGAAGGGGAATGGGAGGATGCAAGAGAAGGGACGGAGGGGAGGCTGTGGTCGGGATGTATTGTATGAGAGAAGAAAAAAGAAAAAGAAAAAAATGAAGGAAAACGTTTAAAGAAATCTTCCTTGTCATCTAAACCATTTGCAGCCGATCATTGTGATAATTGTAGGAAAACTGTTAAATGTGCCCAAGGGAGAGTTCCTGAAGAAGAAAATGAAATAATTAAAACTTTAAAAATTTAAAATTTTTTTTAAAGAAAAAGATAGTGGGGGGGGGGTGGCTAGAGAGCTGGCCAAATTCTTAGGATAAAATCTGTCTCTGAGGCTGTACATTGGGTTTCATTCACCACTGGCAGGACCGACTGGGGCGAGGACTTCTCAGATTTGTAGGAGGCCCTCCCTCCAGAACCCCTCACTCTCGCCAGTGCATACGACAGACACACTAAGCGCCAAGGGCCGTGCACAGGGTCTCTTCATTATTTCCCCTGGCTCTGTCCACGAGAATTGAAATTAATTTTCTAGCCCACGAATGAGACATCACGACTGCTGCAGGTTGAAAGACTTCAACAGCCTCTGGTTGGTAAGAAAGGCAGGAGCCTGACATATTCTAAAATACATCACGGGAATGAGAAGGGTGGGAGGTGACAGGGGAGAGGAAGCCACAGAAGGGGAAACTGGAAAATCCCACGCAAGCCCAGCTACTGAATTGCCAGCAGCGGCAGAACCTGAAGTCCAGGAACACCACTCTTGATGTGTCAGGAATTACCTGGAGAGGTGACGAAAATACAAAAACTGGTCCGTAAGCTCTCTAGTGGTGATCAAGGACCCCAGAAGGCTCCTGAGGCCTAGAGGGTGTAGCTGGGGCTAAGTCCTGGGATGTCTCCCAAAAGAAGCCTGCAGCTGTGGCTCACAGAGCCCTTCTGGTGTCAGTGACCTGGGCACTTGGGAATAAAAGAATAGGCTGTCGGAGGACCCATCCCCATCCCTGAAAAGTGGGGCTAGTGAGAATCAGCCCCAGGGAGGAAGTGAGATGGAAACTGGGCAGCCTCCTCCCCAGACACCTTTTTAAAGCCCCTCCACCAGCCAGCCTAGGAAATCCTGCAAGACTCCATGGGTACCCCCCCCAACCGCCCCGCACCCACCACTGCAAGCTTGAGTTGCTCTGTGGCTTTAGATAGCATCCCTCGGTCTCACTGACTTACACGGCTCTCCAGTTTGCTGGTACCATCAAGTCCCTGATGGAACTAGGGTCTGGCAGGTAGAGTGAGTGATAAAGGTTGGTTTAGGGTTTTTTGTTTGTTTGCTTGTTTTTGGTTTTAAGACTGTGTTTCACTGTGTCACACAGAACAGCCCTGACCTCACAGCAATTCCTCCTGTTCTCGGTCTCCCAAGGGCTCCCCGCCATACCCTGTTACTAAATATTGAATACCGGTTCCCAGGCTGGCTGTACTTCGGCGAAAAGAGAAATGGAAAAATAACACAAGCATTCGTCGCGCTGGTAGATTCCAGCGCAGCAGGGTAGGAGACGGACCAGGCTCCCGGAGAACTTTAAAGCTATGGCTGTGACTCTGATAGGTGGCCGCCGGAACGGGAAAGAAAGTAAATGAATCAGTAGATGAGTGAGCGAGCTTGTAGACGGCCGCATGCAGGGCTGCGAGATCCTCTCACTGCCCTTCACACACAACCGCATTTACGAGGACGGGTGGCGGGCACCTGTTGAGGCCCCCAGTCGATTGCCAAGAGAAATAAACTCGGAGACAAACTGTGTCTACACGTGGCCAGAGTTTGTGCACGCGGAGGCTGGCCGAAACCTCACTCTCCAGAGAAAGCTCTAGTCCCATCTACATGGGGGGAAAGCACCGCGTGAGGAAGTCATGACGACTCCGTGCTGAACGTCAGGCCCGGCCTCGGCTGCATCGGTCCATTTCGTTCCAGCTGCAGCCTGGCGGCGGTCCTTGTGGTCCGGATGCCGGTCCCGTTATATAGCTGGAGACCCTAAGGAGAGGGAGGGTGAGTTTTTGCTCAGGCTACATTTCAGGGGCAGGCTTCTAGGCCCAGATCCTCTGCCTTCAAAACCCATATGCTTTGTTTTTGAAAAAAAAAAAAAAAAAGGTTTTGATATGTAGGTAAGTCAGGTCTACAGTTCACTCTATAGCACAGGCTGGCCTTGAACCCAAAATCTTCCTGCCTCTACTCCACCAAATGTTAGAATTACAGACGTACTACCTCACTTGGCTTGAAGCCCATACTCTTAACTCCAAGATGGTGTTGTTCCAGTGAAATGTAGGACAGCAGAACAGGCAGACGGAAAGGTAGGGAGTACAGAATATCAGAATAAGTGCATGAGGAAAAATGCCCGCCACCACTGCCTGCCAGCTTTTGCCCAATGTTATCACCGGCTTTTCCAAGCACTTATTTTGCTTTTTTTTTTTTTTTTTTTTTTGAGACAGGGTTTCTCTGTGTAACTTTGGAGCCTTTCCTGGAACTCACTTTGTAGCCCAGGCTGGCCTTGAACTCACAGATATCCACCTGCCTCTGTCTCCAGTGCTGGGATTAAAGGCGTGCGCCACCACTGCCCGCCCCCAAGCAATTGTTACAGCACACTTGTGACCAAATAACTGGATTTAAAATTTTAAAGCCATGTCTCTCTTTGATTTACGATTATTCAAAGTCCCCTCTCCCTCAGTCTCCATTTCTTGGAGGTAAAGATAGTAAGTCGGCTTCAGTGGCTGCCCTTTGACATACGCCTCGGTCAATTCAGTATCGCTATTTTTGTTCGTTTGTTTTTCTGCAGACAACGATGCTGAGGCTTACAACTGTAAAAAGACGAGTCTAAAGCCGAGCTACCCAGCAATGTGAGGACGCCCGCCCAGGCTCCCACTCGCAACTTTCACTTCTTCACTATAGACTAGCCTGCCACGCTGACGGTGATCAGCTGCTTTTTAAAGTTAACAATGTCAACCTCAATCTCTATTTACCCTTGCTGGGTCTATTCACCCCATCTCTAGTTCTGCTGCAATCCTGCCGGCTTCTTCTCCCTGGCCCTGATAAAAATGCAGAGTTGCACCAGCAGCCTGGAACCGGCGGGGCATGAAGGGGAAGCAATTCCTGCTTTGTCTTCAGTGCTTTGAGCGCTAAAGGATTTTCTGGAAAAAAAAAAAAAAAAAAAAAAAAACGATGACACTCAAGGAGAAAGGGGCGGGGGACAAGGCACAGCTGAGACAGACCATAAGAGATTCAAAGAAACAATCCCGTCCCGTCTCTACAGCAGTTATTACTGTCTGCAATAATAATTCTCCAGGGTTATTACCGTCTCCTGGACCCCAAGGGATGATGATAGCATCATCACCGGGTGGCCTGTCACTCAAGCATAAAGACTCAGCTTCGAACTGTGATCAACTGAAGGAAGGAAAGAGGAAGATGGGATGAAAGAGAGGAGTTTGGGGGAAGCGGGGGGGGCAGGGGGCAGGGGGGGATATACAGAGGGCTTGTGTTGGGGGGATTTTTTTGCCGGGGGGGGGGGAGAGCCTTTATTTCCAAAGTCAAAATGAGAGGCAGTTAAGCCGAGCTCTGGCCAATCTATTAATGCCTCAGGGAGGACTTTCATTCTCTCACTAAAGGAAAGGAGATGGCCGTATAGGTCCGACAATATCAGTGACAGCTAATAGTTACTGAATGCCAACCAAGAGGCAGGCACTGTGCTAAGTGATTTGCATTTATCATCAAACTTAATTTTCACAGCTTTTATGAGACAGTCGTATTAACAGACTCATTTTTATAGGTGAGAAAACAGAGGCTCAGAGTCGTAAATTTATCTAAGGCCACGCACCTAAGAGTTCAGGGATTCCCATTCAGAGCTGCCTGTCCACTAAGCCTTGCTTGCCCGAGAAAACCTGAAGGGAAGACAAGTCCATGGCCATGTGCTCTTGGGGTGTGGGGGAGGGGGGATGGCACTCCTCAGCAACCTGAGGGACTCAATGGAAAAAAATAAGCCAACACAGACAGTGGGATCCCTAAGTCATTCTTAGAATTGGACCGTGGCACTCAGCCTCTACAGACGCCTTCTCCTCTTCTGCCCTGCTCCTCAGCATCCTTGCCACAAGCTGTCCACTTCTTCCAGCACAGAGGGGCACCAGGGACTCCTGCATCTGCCTTCACAGTGGCTACATGTGTTCTGGGGCACGGCAGAAGACTGACGTCTGATTCATTTAAGAGACAAGGGTAAATTACCACGTTGCATGCTTTATACTGCCCGGTAGCTCTGAAAAACAGATCATGCTGGGGTGGGTGAGTGAGACGGCTCGGCAGGTAAGGGCACTTGCTGCCACGCCTGAGGACCTGAGTTCGATACCAGGGACAACCGATTCCCACTGGTTGCCCTCTGACCTCCATTTTCCTGCCACGGCACACGCACACTCACACACTATACATCTGCACACTCAATTAGGGGTTCTATTGCTGTGACAAAACCCCATGACCAAAAAGCAAGTTGGGCAAGAAAGAGTTTATTTGGCTTACACTTCATTTCTGTTCATACTGAAGGAAGTCAGGACAGGAACTCAAGCAGGGCAGGATCCTGGAGGCAGGAGCTGATGCAGAGGCCATGGAGGGGTGCTGCTTACTGGCTTGCTTCAGCCTGCTTTCTTATAGAACCCAGGACCGGCATGGGCTGCCCCCCCCCCCACTGATCACTAATTGAGAACATGCCTTACAGCTGGATCTTAAGGAAGCATTTCCTCAGCTGAGGCTCCTTCCTCTCTGATGACTCTAGCTTGTGTCAAGTTGACACAAAACCAGCCAGGACAATTGACCCGTGTCAACTTGACACACAAACACATCACTGTGAAGCTACAACTCTTTCTTTCTTATTCATCTCCAAGATCTCACATTTAAAACATAACTTTAAAAGTCCCACGGTCTTTACAAATTCAAACACATTAAATTGTCAGTTTCTTTAAAATATACAGTTTAAGTCTTGCATCTGTGGGCTCCTTTAAAAATCAAAATTAGGGGGCTGGAGAGATGGTTCAGAGGTTACTCTTCCAGAGGTCCTGAGTTCAATTCCCAGTAACTACATGGTGGCTCCCAACCATCTGTAATGAGATCTGGTGCCCTCTTCTGGCTTGCAGGCATACATGCAGGTAAAATGCTATATACATAATAAAAAATTAAATCTTTAAAAAAATCAAAATTAAATACCTTCTTCAAGAGGAAAGAACCAGGGCAGCGTCACAATCTGAACCAAGCAAAACCAAACTCCAGCAGTATAAATAACTCAATGTGCAAGTATCTGGGATTCACTCACCATCTTCTGGGTTCCTCCAAAGGGCCTGGGTCACTTCTCTGGCTCTGCCCTCTGCAGAACACACAACTTGTCTTCTAGGCTCTGGCTGACTCCACTTCACTGCTGCTGCTGTTCTTGGTGGCCACCCATGGTACTGGCATCTCCAAAATGCTGGGGTTGCTTGCTGCAACTGGGCTGTACTTTCACCAATAGCCTCTCCTAAGCTCTCTTCATGGTACCAAGCCTCAACTTCTTTGCATGACCCCCACCATCCTGGGCCTTCAACTGCCACTGAGGCTGCACCTTCACCAATGGCCTTTCCTGGCCTCTCCTGGTGCCAAGCCTCAGCTGCTCTCTATGACCCCTTCATGCCTTCAAAACCAGTACCACCTGGGTGACTCTTACACATTACCAAGTCAAGCTGCCAGCATGAAGTGGTGGTATTCTAATTGTACTGAAATGTGATTTTAATTGTATGTTAATAAATAAAGCCGGGCGGTGGTGGCGCACGCCTTTAATCCCAGCACTCGGGAGGCAGAGGCAGGCGGATCTCTGTGAGTTCGAGGCCAGCCTGGGCTACCAAGTGAGTTCCAGGAAAGGCGCAAAGCTACACAAGAGAAACCCTGTCTCGAAAAACCAAAAATAAATAAATAAATAAATAAATAAAGTTGCCCGGGGGTCAGAGCTATTAGAGCCATAGACGACAGAGCGTGTCGGTGGTGGCACACACCTTTAATCCCATAGATCTCTGTGTGTTCAGGGATACAGCCAGCATTGGAGACATACACCTTTAAGAGCTAGAGGGCTGTACATACAGACAGTGACGAGGCAGTCACATGTTTGGGTTTACAACCAATGAGAAGGCAGAACAAAAGACTATGAAAAGACATACACACAGGAAATAGGTCTCTTTCGGAGAGCTAGGACCACCGCAGGAGGAAGGGTGAGATTTTAGCTCTGAGCTCTGACCTCTTGGCTTTCTCTTTTACATTGGTTCTGTGTTTCTTATTTAATAAGATGGTTGGTTACATCTACAGCATGACGTACAACCTTGGCTGCCTCTGGAACACAGCTTCTCTGTGCTCTCAGGAAACACATTCCAGAAGATTTCACCTCAGTGACGCTGGTCTCTTCTTAATCACTGCTCATTTCTAAGCCCCAGCTGACCAGCATCTATTGTCCCAGTAACTTAAAAGGTTTCACTTCAGTAGTTCTGGCATCTTAGTAATCGCAGCTGATTCTTCAACCCCAGCTAACCAGAACCATGGGCTCTTAATTCAAAATAACAAATGGTGCTGATAGAGTCTTTAAACTCCCCTGTGAAACTTCACAAGCCAGGCCTCCATCTTCTGCACTGCTCTCAACATTCTCATCTTCCAGACCCCACAGAGCATCCCACAGAGCTCCTAACACACAGTGGCTCTGCCAGTCTGAAGTTCCAAAGTCCTCCCCCAATCCTCCCCCAAACAGGGTCAGGTCTATCACAGCAAGTCCACACAATCCTGGCACTAACTTGTCTTCGGTTTTTACTCCTGTGGCAAAACATCATGATCAAAAGAGCAAGTTGGGAGGAAAGGGTTTATTTGGCTTACACGTCCAGATCACAGTCTACCACTGGAGGAAGTCAGGACAGGGACTCAAGCAGGGCTGGAACCTGGAGGCAGGAGCTGATGCAGAGGCCACGGAAAGATGCTGCTTACTGGCTTACTTCAGCCTGCTTTCTTATAGAACCCAGGGTCGCCCCCACCCCAGCCCAGGCATGGCGCCACCCACTTTGGACTGGGCCCTCCCCCATGGATCACTCATTGAGAAAATGCCTTACAGCTGGAACTCATGGAGGCATTTCCTCAAGTGAGGTTCCTTTTTCTCTAACGTCTCTAGCTTGTGTCACGTTGACACACAAACCAGCCAGTACAATACTAACTAAAAATGAAAATAAAAATCATTGTGTCTCTGTGGGGCATGTGTAGGAGACTCTGACAACATTTAGGGAGAAGCCACAAAAGTTCCTGATGTTCCTTGTAGTCAGCAGCCAAAGACAGACTGTCTTTACTCAGCTCCCAGGGAGGCAGCCCCAGGACTTCTGCATGCTAACATGACATCCAGCTCAAGAGTTGTCTATCTACCTCTTAAGCTGAGGCTCAAAGTGATACTTCTGTGAGCTCATTTTTAGGAGACAATTTCTTCCCAGTTGTTTATTTTTTCCTTTGTCCTTGAAACTCATAAGCTAATCCTGGGGACCTCCAGGCAGCAAGTACATTCTACTTTGACATCTTGCCATTCTCAGGAAATGAAGACAGCTGGGAATGGGGGCAGACACCTTTAACCCCAGCATGCAGGAGGCAGAGGTGGGGGAGGGAGGGAGGGAGGGAGAGAGGGAGGGAGGGAAGGAAGGAAGGGGAGGGGAGGGGAAGGGGAGAGGGAGGGGAAGGGGAGGGGAAGGGCAGGGGAGGGGAAGGGGAGGAGAAGGGGAAGGGGAGGGAGGCTCAGAGATGGAAACAACTTGTCTACCCTGAAAGAAATGAAGTTTTCTTTATGTTGGAGAGATGAGGATGTCTGCCATGAAGGAGGTTGTAATGAACTACTTGGTGACATCTACGGCCCCACAAATGGCCCCACAAATACTACACACCTAACATATCCCTTGAGGGGTATAGTGAATGGTTGCTCCTGTTTTCTGTGGCACCTCCCTTGGGGTGAAGAAGGGCAAGCCATGGATGACCTAAACCTACTTCCATGTCAACTCAGGTCCCTATGTAGATGAGCAGCCTGCTGGGACAAAAATGTAGCTGGACTGAACTGGTCAGGGAACTGGCGGGAAATGAGTCCAGCTAGGGGAGAGTGTGGCTCTGAGTCAGCATCCACTCTAGTCCCCTCGGTTACCACCTTCAGGGCCAATCTCTGCCGGAGCCTGACCGTACACACTCATATATAAAATCCATTGCGTGGAATACTCGGGGTCACAGTCATGGATCTTGAAAGGACAATACCCATCACTGAGAGCAATGAAAGGGAGAATATTGAGTTTTAGAGCTCAGAACCCATGAAGATGTCTGTTCAAGACAATCTCTTCAGGGACGGAGTCTGACAGCATCACCCACAGAGGGGAGACCAGGTTTCTGCTGCGTGCTGGTTTCTCTGCAGCAACTACCAGAGTCTGGGGCTGAAGGATATGTCCTTGGGTCAAGGTCTTTCAAGATCAATATTCCATCTCTGACACCAAGAACAGTCTGGAAAAGGCAGAGGTCATTTGGCAAACCCTGGAAAAGGGGCCTCACTGTGTGGTTCCTGGCCAAATGCCAGAGTCCTGCGGCCCAGCAGCCATCAGGCTTGGAGCCTGTGGGCCCCTGTGGAGCTCTAGGCATGTAAGATAATATTTTAAGTGCTCACATCTCCTTGAGTTCTCTCAGACCACTGCGGCTACTAAAAATCATCCCCAGCCCTAGAGGCTAATGGGCTCTGGAGCTCAATAAACAAACAGCCGAGAAGCTGGAAGACAGGTGGGGGAGCCAGGAGCTGGCTGGAGTCAGCCGGGACAGCATGTCCACTGAGCAATGGTGAACATCATACACTATTGTCACTTAGAGATCGAGAGGAACGCAGAGAATTAAACCTCTCAGCAAAGACAAGGAATTGATGAAGGGCAGTGAAAGGCAGAGGGATGGGCAGCAGGTCATCTGGAGCTTTGGAGAGAGGGCAAGGCTTTAGGGATGAGGGAGGGGAAACTAAGGCCGGGATGTAAAATTAATTATTTTTAAAAGGTTTTAGGGATTCTTAAAGACCCAGGCCTCTTTCACCATCCCCCATCACAGTTCTTTCTCTAAGCTGCATCTAGATGGGTTTGCTGCCAAGGGTCGGGTCTGCAGCGCTTCGCTTGGGGGTCGGCTCGTCACAATCCGCAGCTGTGTCCATGTCAAAAAAGACTCACAGGAAGCAGTCTTCGCACTGCCTTCCTCCCTTCCCCGCTCTGGAAATGAAAGTAGGTTGTGTTTCTCTCGCCCTCTTCCTCCGAGATCTCAGAAACTGGAACTAAGAGGACTTTTATTAAGGTATCTCTGATTGCCTCTTTAGATTCCCAGCCCGACCTGTCCGTGTCTATGCCTTTTGTCTCCGAGTGACTGATAAAACGCTAGAAAAGCCTGCTAGACTGACCACAGATCAGCCACTGTGGCTTGCAGGGCAGGCATCAAGTCCCTAAGGGATGAAAGTCAGCAGAGGGCTCCCTTCCCTGGGGTTGGGGTTTGGGGGTGTAGGGAAGGATGGTAGAGCCACATGGGCACTCACAAGCGGGGAACAGAGCCACACTGGCTGGTTGCGGGGAAAGGTCTGGAGAGGACTCTGCATAGCCACACTTCAAGCCATGGGCTCCTTCCTTCATCGAGAAACTTCTCTTGCCCTCTAACTGGGCATAAAAGACCATGGAGCATGCGCGGGGTGGGGGTGGGGGGCATCGGAGAAGCAGAAAAGGAGATAGTTTCTTCCGTCCGGTGTGCAAACTCCAGGGCTCAAGCCTGTGAAAGGCGCCCTACCCACCTCGGGCAGGCTCCTTTTCTTGTCTTCACTCAGCCTCAAGGACTGTGATTCAGGAGACCTAGAAACTGAAGGAAGGCAGATGGAACCCCAGCGACTCTCACAGGCGATATACCGCGCTCATAAAAGTCAAATCCCTAGCCTCGGTTCCCAGGCCCCCCGCCCCCTCCAGGCGCCAAGGCGGGCAGCTGTGGCAATACAGGGTGGCAGTACAGAGGACTCCCGGTGCCTCGGCTTTCCATCAGCCGACAGAGGAGTGGAGGGCGAACAGAAACTGCAAACTCCTTAGACAGAAATACTTGCCTGGCCCTAAGGATGGAGAACTGCACACGTTGGCTTCAGCGCTCGCTCGCTTGTGGGACAGCGGGGCGCTCTGCACAGCCCGCGGCAGAGCAGCGACCTCGCGCGCCCCTCCGGGGCCCCGCACCGTGCCCGGGGCGCAGCGGGACTTGACCCAGAGCAGAGTGAGCGGCTTGGCCTTAGGGAGGAGCATGAGCGAGTATACAGCCCCCAAGTGCAGCAGATTCATCATGATCACGTTCCTCCAGACGATGCTCAGCCGCTTCCCGCGCGTGCCCAGCTGCTCGCGGATCCCTCGAGCCCCGCACGGATTTCTTCCTTGGCGTTGCAGAAGGGGATCTTGGACGGGTCGGCGGCCGAGGCTGGCATGGTTGGAGAGCGGTGGACACTGCTGCCTCTGAGCCGGACGCACAGCACTTCAGGTCTCCGCTCTCTTCTCCAATCCTCTTCTTCGGAGTGGCCCGAGGGTGCACATCTCAGCGGTTGGCATCTGTTGGTGCTCTGTCACCCGCAAAGCTGCAGGAGTGATACTCAGCTGCGAGGAGGAGGAGGCGGCAAGAGGCAGGGGCGGGAGAGGGGTGCAGAGGAGGGAGGGGAGGTCGGGAGCAACACACGGGAGGGCACACTGAAAGAGAAAGGGAAAGAAGACCTGCACAACACGGGCCTATCAGGATCGCCTACAAGGTGTCTTAAAGAGAAAGGCAGCCTTTGGCCTCCCTGCCTGACCTCAGGAGCTGGAATTAGCAGCTGTGGCCTCTGGTGGTGCATGGGATGAGATTCCCTGGGCAGGCAGCCTGTGGGGCATCTCATGGCATTCCTGTTGTGGTTATGCGTGTTTTTCTTCAGATCCCTCAAATACCAGTTCTAGGCAATACCTTATTGGGAACTCCACCTCCACCCCCTTTTTCTGAAACCACAGGCCACCTCTGTAGGATAATTCTAGCCTTAACTTGTACTCAGAGTTAAGGCCAGATCCACCAAAAGACTGTGAAGTCCTTGTGTCTATATGTAAAACTCCTTGAACCGCGGACCGATGGAGAAGACCGGCAGTTGCTCTGCTCAAATTAGGTGGCCATGGATGATGTAAGCACACAGTAAGTGCCCCATGAATACCTTTGGGGGATACAGATGATTTGGGGAGGGGCTAGCAGGCAGCACTACCCTGCCACACACAGCAGCAGCACCGTGGCTCCACTTGGCAGTTCTGTTGATGGTGAATTCTCAGACTTCTTCGCAGTTCTGTTGATGGTGAATTCTCATTCTTCTTCGCAGTTCTGTTGATGGTGAATTCTCATTCTTCTTTGCAGTTCTGTTGATGGTGAATTCTCGGACTTCTTCGCAGTTCTGTTGATGGTGAATTCTCGGACTTCTTCGCAGTTCTGTTGATGGTGAATTCTCAGGCTTCTTTTTCCTCCAGACAGAACAATCACGTAAAGTAGCCCTGAGGAACTGGGCTTTAGAAAGATCACAGAGAACATTTCAAGGAAAACTTGCCTATGAACATCCCACCTGTTTCTCCCCTCCAAAGCAGATTTCTAGCTGCCCGGAGGGTGGGAGTTGCAGAAACAGAGGGTGAGCTGGTGCCCCAACAAGTGCCACTACACGGGACACACGGAGAAGGGGGACTCTGTTCTTCTTCTGACTTGATGGCTTTTGGTTTGACTTGGTTTGGTTGTTGTTCTTGTTTGTTTTTTAAGATTTATTTATCACAAAAGCAGTACTCTGTGGAGTTGGAGTTTCTCTTTGTCTTGGCAGCCACTTCCCAAGTAACCACTCAGAGAGTTAATATTAATTATAAATGCTCGGTTGATAGCTCAGGCTTTTAATAACTAGCTCTTACAACTTAAGTTAACCCATATTTCTTATCAATGCTTTGCCACATCACTAAGTACCTTTTCTCAGTAACCCATGTGCATCTTGCTTCTCTCTACATCTGCTTGAGACTGCAGACTCCACCCTTCTTCCCAGCATTCTCCTTGCCTGGCTCTCCTGCCCAATCTCTTCTGTCCAGCTATAGGCCAGTCAGTTTTTTTTATTAGCCAGTGAGAGTAATACATACTTACGCTGCACAGCAATTCTGCATGCATGTATGCCTGCAGGCCAGAAGAGGGCACCAGATCTCATTATAGACAGTTATGAGCCACCATGTGGTTTCCTGGATTTGAACCCAGAACCTCTGGAAGAGCAGGCAGCACTCTCAAATCCTGAGCCATCTCTCCAGTCCCTTGTTTTTTGTTAGTTAGTTTGGTTGGTTTTGGTTTTTGGTTTTCCGAGACAGGGTTTCTCTGTCCTGGATCTCACTATGTAGCCCAGGCTGGCCTCGTACTCATAGAGATCCACCTGGCTCTGCCTCCCAAGTGCTGGAATTAAAGGCATGCACCACCACCACCCGGTCCCTTGTTGGTTTTTAAACCCATCTCAGCATAAATTTCCTTTTCAAGGAAACAGAACTATTCTTCCTTCCAGCTTGCAAATTATTTGCATCTGAGTTTGATAGGGTGTCATTTTATTTTGATTTTGTTTGGTTTTTTTGAGACAGGGTTTCCCTGTGTAGTCCTGGCTGTCCTGGAACTCACTCTGTAGACCAGGCTGGCCTCAAACTCAGAGATCCACCTGCCTCTGCCTCCCAGATGCTGGCATTAAAGGTGTGCGCCACCACCTCCCAGCTGTTTTGTTTTGTTTTTGATGAATTGTTATTAAGAATCCAGGACTCCTAAAGGGGGAAAACCCTACAAAAATCAAACAACAACAACAACAAAACCCACTAAGAACTAAGCACCCGAAGGACTATGTGGTGATATTTTATCTGTGCTTTAATAAATAAAGCTTGCCTGGAGATAAGAGGAAAAAGCCAGCCACAACACAGAAGTCAAGCAATGTTAGCACACACCTTTAATCCTATCACTTGGCAGGCAGGATCTCTGTGTGTTCAGGGCCACACTGGAAACAGAGCCAGGCGTGGTAGCATACGACTTAAATTCCAACACTAGTTACCCATGGAGGTCTGGAGGTCTGTACAGACAGACAGGAAGTGACAGAGCTGGGCAAGAAGAGGACGTGATATGGTGATATTTTATTTGTACTGAAATATGATTTTAATTGTATGTTAATAAATAAAGTTGTCCTGGGGTCAGAGCTATTAAAGCCATAGCAAGAGCGTGGTGGTTAGAAGAGCTAGGTAGATTTCTGTGTGTTCAGGGATACAGCCAACATTGGAGACATACGCCTTTAAGACCTGGAGGGCGGTACTTTTTTTTTTTTTAAAAGATTTATTTATTTATTATGTATACAGTGTTCTCTCTGCATGTGTCCCTGCAGGCCAGAGGAGGGCACCAGATCTCATTACAGATGGTTGTGAGCCACCATGTGGTTGCTGGGAATTGAACTCAGGACCTCTGGAAGAGCAAGCAGTGCTCTTAACCTCTGAGCCATCTCTCCAGCCCCCTGGAGGGCGGTACTTACAGGCAGTGACGAGGCAGTCATGTGTTTGGGTTTACAACCAATGAGAAGGAAGAACAGAAAGACTATTTAAAGACAGACACACAGGAAGTAGCTCTCTTTCGGGGAAGCTAGGAGCACTGCAGGAGGTAAGATTTTAGCTCTGAGCTCTGACCTCTCGGCTTTCTCTTTTACATTGGTTCTGTGTTTCTTATTTTAATAAGACGATTACTAACAACGTGATATAGCTGGACAGAGAGAGCAAATCAGATGGTAGAACACCAAGGCATATAGATGTGGGTAGACAGGAAGTAACTCCATTTGGAAGCTGCAGAGTTGGTGAGGTAAGGTTGGCTGGTGGCTCTCACTATTTCCCTGACCTCTCTAAGGCTTTCACCCCTATATTCGGCTCCTGTTTTTTTATTTAATAAGACCACTTAGAAATTCATCTACAGGACTACACACCAGTCCCTTAATCATAACAGATCTGGTGGGTCCCATCAGCCAGATAAAACGATGCCTAATTTAGAACCAAGACCAGACCTGAGGCTGGGGGAGTCCTGGCTACTGGTGCCTTCTGCTGGAGCTGACATTGTCGAACGAGAGGAAAATCGTCTGGAACCAGATTCATGTCGCACTATGTAACAACCAGTGAGACAAGGGAGCGTGGCACCCTAGAGAATGGATGCATTGAACTGGGCTTTATAAGAACACTCCTCCTTCCTCTCTGAAACTCTGGCTCCCACCAGCCCCTCGTAAGTCCCGTGACTGACCACTTCAGACTGTCTTTTCTCTCTAGCTGGACCACTCACTTGGCATGAGGTCTCCCTTGAGATTCTTGGGAAGGACTCCCCTGCTCTCATGTTCACCATTCAGTTGTTTGTTTGGTGTGTACTGAGCAACTGTTTTTGTGCCAGATCCGGTGGGTATGAGAATGAGTAAGGTGTGGTCTCCTGTGGGGGGATATTCTACCACTGTGAACCCTGAGTTTGCATTTGTGTTAATTAAACAAAATTAACCTTGGGTCAGGAGGCTCAGTTAGCAGCTGGTTGACAGAAAGTAATCATAGAGCATCAGAGGGCATCTGGAAGAGAGAAAGAGATGCACCGGAAGCAGTGAGGAGGGGTTTTGAGTGGCATCATTTTTTTTCTGTTTTGGAGGAGCTGAAGGATGGACTTTTTGGGAGAGGCCAGCAAGGAGAGAGGTTAGCTAGGTGCTATTCAACCTCTCTGAGCTATCAGGTTTTCACCCCAGCCTTGAGTTTGATTTATAAATAGAATGACAGAGATTTAGTAAAAGCTACCTTTAACAGCAGCAACACAGCCAGCACCTGCGGGAACAGAATTCCCACCAGACTGCAGCCTGAGGGGCCAGATCACTGCCAGAGAGAAGCAGACAGGTAACTGCAGAGTCACAATCGCTGGCTGAAATAGCAGTAGATTAAGGTGCAGCCACTGTGCCAAAGATAAAACAAGTCTCCCATTATCCATCATGAAACCAAGACTGGCCACTTGTGTGACCAAGACAAGAAATTCCAGCCCATCATCAGACTTCCCACCCCAGGGTGAATCCAAGGCCTTTTGCATGCTATGGAAGTGCTCTGCCACCAGGCTACAGCCCCAGGTGCCATGTGCATGTGTGTGCACACATGTGTGTTAGGGGCACATGCATCATGAGATGTCAATCATATAAACAGGTGGTCCACAGAGAGCACTATAAGCTGTTAAAACTGACTGCTTATCCTTCTTGTTACCCTGCTGTGCAATTCTGGGGATCTTAACACATGCAGAGCAGACACTTTGCCCACTTATCCATCTCCACAGCCCATGTGCCAAGATGTGTGGAAGGCTGGAGAGACAGTTTCATGGGCAAAGTGCTTGCCTCATAACATGAGGACTGGAGTTGATCCCCAGAACTCATCTGCTGTGGGATGGTCTGTATGTCAAATGCTCTGATTGGTCAATAAATAAAACACTGATTGGCCAATGGCCAGGCAGGAAGTATAGGTGGGACTAACAGAGGAGAATTGAGAGAACAGGAAGGTGGGAGGAATCACTGCAGTCACTGCAGTCTGATAATGCAGCATGTGAAGACACCAAGACGCCGGTAAGCCACAAGGCAAGGTATAGATTATGGAAATGGATTAATTTAAGCTGTAAGAACAGTTAGCAAGAAGCCTGCCACGGCCATACAGTTTGTAAGCAATATAAGTCTCTGTGTTTACTTGGTTGGGTCTGAGCGGCTGTGGGACTGGCAGATGACAGAGATTTGTCCTGACTGTGGGCAAGGCAGGAAAACTCTAGCTACACTAATCTAACAAAGCTGGGGTGCTGGGAAGGCAAGGGTAGGTGGATCCCCGAGGCTCACTGCAGTGAGCTCCAGGTCAGCAAGAATCAATCTCAAGAAAAAACAAAAACAAAAAAAGGTGGGCAGTGCCTGCAGAACTACACCCAAGGTTGGCCTCTAGCCTCTACAGGAACAATTATACATGTACATGCACACACACACACTCACACACATATGTACTCACCTAACACATAAGCATGTATATAGACATGCACACATACAGAATGCCAAAGTATTTTAAAACCATGACAAAAGTATTTTAATAAGAAAATTCAGGCTTTAGAGAAGAGAATGAAAAGCATGCCTCATTCTTGAATCGAAAGACATGAGTTTCACTTGTATGCACTTGTTAAATAAATGTACATTCTGACCACAGGTGCTATCGTCAATGAAAATGACCAAGCTTTGCCACAGACCTGGACTTTAATTTAGTCCTACCCACTTTGAATCAACAAATCTGAGAATTCTGTGACCTGGAGGCAGACACAGCCTCTCCGATTTTCAATGTCATCCTGTATAATACAGGAATTCAGACAGATCTTCTCTGTGAAATTACCCATCAGTCTCAAAAATCAGTGTTTTATGTGCAACACGAGACGGCACCACACTTCCAAGAAC
This sequence comes from Peromyscus leucopus, assembly GCF_004664715.2. Classification (NCBI taxonomy): domain Eukaryota; kingdom Metazoa; phylum Chordata; class Mammalia; order Rodentia; family Cricetidae; genus Peromyscus; species Peromyscus leucopus. The sequence continues at coordinate 84,637,332 of NC_051071.1, forward strand.
TTTGCGCAGTGTTGTAGTGGGTAGCCATTCCAGCTTGGATCTGGAAGTTCCAACCCCCATTGAGACTCTGGCAACTGTCAGGCCTACGAGGTGGGGCCAGGGGAGGCACCTGGAGACCCGAGAGCTGGATGGGCCAGCCCTCTCTCTGGGCGCTCTCTGTGCCGGGACCCTGAACGTTGGAGGTGGACTGAGCAGAGTTCCAGAGAACACCGCTGGACTGTGATACACCTTCCCCAGACCCTGTGACCTACCTATCACTTAATTTGTGAGTTACGCCATTAAATAAATATCCTTTTAACTACGTGGAGTGGCCATAATAATTTCACCAATACAGTGTTCCAGTACTGACTAGTGTGGTTTTGTTATTTCACGGCATCTGAGATGGGTTAGTGCCTGGGTGTTGCGTGGGCTCCAGGCTGAACAGAGAGAGAGAAGTGTGACTAAGTGGGCCCCAGGGTCAGCTCTGGACATGGTTTCTAGGAGCCACAGAGCAGCGGTGCCGTGAGGAGAGCTGTGAGATCCAATCACCCACTCGGCTTTCTGTCATCTGTGACTGGGAAAGGCAGCTCCTTTGCAGAGGGAATTTGCCTGCAACTCTTTGGATTTAAGTGGGGAGGGGTGGGGAGGTCACTGACAACTTCTGTAAAGGGAGCAGTCCACACCAGGGTATGGAGCACTCCTCAGACTTACACCAGAGGGCGTCAGGGAGCAGAGGAGGGAAGCCAGACTTCCAGGCTGCAGGGAGAGTCAGGAACCCCCGCCCCCCCCCCCACACACACTTCAATCAGTCTCCTCTGCTTGCTCTGCCACAGGAGGGCTGGTACAGGGCAGTGGATGAGGGAAGCCTGGTTCTCTCAGATGAAGACTTGCGTTGCTTTGGGTGAGGAGAGTCAGGGGTTTTCCTCCACAGAGCCTCTCATCATCACGTTTCCTGGTTGTTCTTGATAGAACCGCTGTGATTTGACGACAGAAATGAAGCTCTAAGGCGGCAGCATTTGTTTGGGACAGGTAGGAGGGTCTCTGAAAGACTGAAACACTTAAACCCACCTCTCCTCCTTGTCAGCAACGGCGTGCCCTTCGTATCTGAAATGACCTTAACTTTGAACTAAAAAAAATATTCTGGGTTGTTTCCAGGTCCTGGCTATTACAAATAGTGCAGCTACGAACACAGTTGAGCATGTGTCCTTGTGGTATGACTGAGCATTCCTTAGGTACATGCCCAAGAGTGCAATGGCTGGGTCTTGAGGTTGGTCCCCCTGCCCTCTGGTCCCCTGCTGCACTAACACCCATCTTCTTTTCTTTCTGGAGGCTTGCTTGGGTCCCAAGGGCAGATAGACAAGTCCCTGTGGTTTTCTCAGCATCAGCTTGTGACTGTTTCTGTTCCAATGGCTTCTTTCTTCCTGCTGTGTCATTTACCACAGGCTGTTCTCCAGCAGGGGGCAGGAATTCGTAAACAGAGTTCAGGAATGTCAAAAGGGTGACCGGACTTGCAGCACCAAAGGGACAGTAGGAGGTGCCGTCTGGCAGTCCAGGGGCAGCCCGCACCCGGGGGCAGCCGTTCCTGGTGAGAACCAGGTGCACACAGGGCTGGGGTGTAAGCACATGCTCAAGGAGGAGGCTCACTACTTAGACGCAATGTCTGGAATCCTCAGATGGAATCCTCAGATCATAAACCATCTCTTCTGTGCTAACCATTAATTTCCAATCAAGGTGCACGATACTTTTCTTCTCCAGACCGGAAAGCAAATGAACTCTCCAGGGGAAGAATTCCCGATAATTCCTGTCATCTTTCTTCAAAGCTTGCTGCTCACCCAAGTCATTTCCCATCCCCTCAGGAGGCTTGTAGATCATATACAAGGCCGATGGACCACGGGCTCCAGGGCCCTGAGAGAAAGGAAAAAGCCCAGAGGCAAAAGATAGACAAGGCAATTTAAGGAAAGCTGGCTAGAAACAAGCCAAGCTAAGGCCGGGCATTCATAAGTAAGAATAAGCCTCTGTGTGTTTATTTGGGAGCTGGGTGGCAGGCCCCCCAAAGAACAAAGCGTCTAGACAACAAACAAACAAAAATCTGTACCATACCTGAATTTTAAGACAGTACCTCTCTATGTAGTACAGACTGACTTTGATCTTATCATCCTCCTGCCTCAGCTGAATTATACGTGTTACCCCACACAGCTTGATCATCACTGATTTTTAAGCAAGGTTAGCCTTAAACCAAAGTTCCTGAGTGGTAGAGACATATATTAAAATAGAACCATTTACAAAATCCAGGTGACTTTTGTTCTCTTTTTAAAAGAACTTCAGTTTATCTCCAAATAACAAACTGCTCTTTCCATAATGTGGAATTGCTGGCACTGGCCCCACCCACACTGTACCCTTTCGGGAACTCATTCCTTTCATCCTTTGACTCTCTCTCCTTCTCTCTCTCTCTCTCCTTCCCTCCCTCCAACTATGACATCCTCACACCAAGGAAAATAAAGCCTAATAGTAGGCCATGCGTGAAAACAATTCCTTCACCTGTCCAGAAGGCCAAGTGGTCACCCCAGTTCCTGGAGCTGAGACCGTCTGTCGAAGTCACAGGAGACTCAGCCAGCCCCGCCGTCTGTCGAGACACTATCCTGATACCGGGATGCTAGCACAGTGCTTTTCTGCTTCTTGTTACAAACTGTTCTCAACTACAAAGTCGAGTTAATTTTTTTAAGTGTGTATCTGGGAGGAGCGGTCCTCTACAAAGGAAACGGAGAGGTTCTTGAAAGCTGCTTCACGCAGGCTGGGAGAGGCCACTGGACAAATGCACCAACTCCCTCTACAGCCCAACTACCCACAGAGCAGTCTCACTATGCATTTTCTGGTTTTCTAACCTGCTTAGAAAAGACGGCATAAATGAAGATTATTAGTACCCAGTTCTCCTCCAGATTCTACGGGGCTCGTGATCTTTGCTTGTCACACAATCTACGTAAAGGCAGACACTAAACCACCTGACAGAAAACTGCCTGGAAAACCATGGCTTTATTTAGGAACCTGGCTGTAACAACGTTTTCTTTTTGAACTGAACTTTAAGAGCATAGGTAATTTACTACCTACATGGGGGAGCAAATCTCTAACTATGAAATGAGACAATCTTGAACCCAAGCAGAACACTGAAAATACTTATAAACAGAGAACTCAGTAATGTGCGCTGCAGACATGCAAATGCCCAGCGCCTTCCTGTATATATTTAAAGCTAACGATCCACTCCGAATTGGCATTTGCTAATAGCTACGTAGCGACTTCCACATGTCCGTCCATGCTCAGGACCAGGCAGCAAAGGTGCCGTTCTCTCTCTAACGGTGGCTCTCAGCCTGTGGGCCGCGACCCCTTCAGGGGCTGAGCGACCCTTTCTCCGTTATCACATATCAGATATTTACATTCATATTCATGACAGAAGCAAAACTGGTTATGAATTAGCAATGGAAATAATTTTGTGGTTGGGGTCACCACAACCTGAGGAACTGTATTAAAGGGGCGCAGTATTAGGAAGGTGGGGACCACTGCTCTATAGTGATGGGAATGGAACCCAGGACCTCACATATGCCAAGAAGTGCTCCATCACAGAGCTACAGCCCCAGCTCAGCAGGCGATTTTTAAAAAGACGACAGGGCTGGTGGGATGGCTCAGTGGGCAAAGGCGATTGCTGCCAAGCCTGACAACCTGAGTTCAGTCCCTGGGAGCCACATGGAGAAAGCAGAGAACTGGTCCCCGCGGGCTGTCCTCTGATTTCCACATACACAGTGGTGTGCCCACACCCACTCATATACATAACAACATGTAATGAAGATGAAAAAAAAAAAAGACTATAAACAGGTAAGATCGAATTACACACTTTAATCTGACTGACGTGGAGAAAGTGGGGAAGACATCAGAGAAATTTCGTTGTGGGTCCATTTTATACATAGCCAGATGCAGTTTTTCCAAAAAGTACAGCAAAGTTTTAAAAACCACTCTGTCAGAATCCCTCAGGAACCCACAGTGTGTAACCCAGGAAGGACACTATTTGCGGAATAGGAGAATCATAATGGGCAACAAAAGATTCAAACAAAAGAAAGCACCAGGCTCCAGCAGTTCTAGGGTGAGTGCACCTGCAGAAATCACGTTGAAGCTCTGGGGTGGCTGCCGTGGAAACATGCTACGGAGGGGCTGCCCGAGTCTCAGCATGGCTTTCTTTGGAGAGGAGGCGATGTCAGCGGACAGCGCAGCTGTTCTCAGACACCCAGCTTACTGGCCTGACTGAGAACAACCTTGAGGACCGGCATGAACGCCGACGTCTCACTGAAGTTGCTGGTGCTAACGATGTGGGTGTGGACAGTCAACCCTTCCGAGTAGTTCCTCGTCTCAATGCTCCTCGCAATGCTGTGTAGACCGTTGATGATGGTTGGGGAGAGCTGAAATAAAGGTGTTGGCAGGAGAGGGTTACATCAGGGGTGTCCTATGAGACCCTCTGAGACACAGAGCCTGAAGTACACTCTCTAAGGATGTACAACTAGCTAGCATTTCTGGAATATTTTAAACCAAGCAAACATTTTTTAGACCAAGTAGAAGTTACATTTTAAAGTAGAACCATGGTAAGATGATTCGTGTGAAGTCATTTATGAATTAATTACACATGCACCGGTCTCTTCTGGCATTTACAAAAATTTGTTTTACTTTTTCTTTGCGGCTAGATCTAGCAACATTGTGCAGGCTGGTCTCACACTCCTGGGTTACTTTCTCCAGTTTACTGGCTGAGTCCTCTCCCTCTCTATGTCTTTTTGAGACAAGGTCTCGTGTATTCTGAGTAGCCTTGAACTAGGTAGCTGAGGATGTACTTCTGACTCTCCTGCACCCACCACCTGGCTCGCCCTCCCACCTCTTAAAATCAAAGTCTAGCACTCTGCCATGCGTCACTCAGTACTTCCCATCCTTTAGAAGAAGACTCTTTAGGATCAGTCATAGACCACGCCCCTTCCTATTAGGCCAGCTTTCTTTGCTTTGGTTCTCATGAGCAATGCTATTCTCAGATGGTACTTCGTGTGACGAACAGGATTACTACAACCCTGTCAAGCATGCCATCTGTCCTCTCCAATCTTAGTGCATTCACTATTAACCTACAGTGGAGCAGCAGGTGGGTTCAAGGGACCAACAGCGACTCCCTGCTGTGGGTTCTCTTCACAGTCACACAACATTACCCTGACCACCTGGTGGTGACATCTGGTTTTGCTTTCTGTATCAGCTGTTTTGGGAGAAAAAAATTCGGAGTCTTAGACTCCAGAGACAGACGACAGATTCCTTCTCTAGACCACAGAGCCCCTGGCTTGTCTCTGGTTTCTGACACACGGCTGTGAACATGAGCGGCAGGCCAGCTATCCTGGGCCCAGCACAGTCCCGTCTGTATCTCCCTGAGGCTGTCTCTCCCATCCCACATAAATGAGATCTGGAAAGCTCTCTCTGCAGCTGTCCTGGCCATTTGACCCTCCACACACTGTAGGACAGTGCTGACGAGACGCTTTCTTTATAGCAACAAGAAAGAACTGACTGTTGTCATCTACCGTTCCCCCCGGAAAAACTTACTGTCTGTTCCCTAAGCTTGTCGTACAGAAACTCCAGGCGCTTGCTGGCATCGTCTAGCTTCCTCTTGGTTTGCTATAGGACAGGAAGAACAGGCGTTACACATGAATCTTTCGATGCTATTAGTGTGGAGGCAGCATGACCACAAGCTCGAACAGGTTGCTGGAACGGACATTAACGACCTACTGAAGGCAGGGAGGGATGAGCACAAAACAGGTTTTAAGTAGGTTTCATGTGGATCACCAACTCCCCTGACGAGGAGTGCCATGTACAGCCTGTGACATGTTCAAAGGCCTTGGGCAGCAGCAAAGGATCAGTGTCACCGAAGAGGACAGTGACGGGAGATTATGTGTGTCAAAAGGAAACAGAGGAGGAATTGTGGAATCTCTCTCTCACCTCAAAATTCCTATTTACACACTTCCCAACACCTGCCTCACGTTTCTGGCACTCAGATCACTAGGAGGGGTGGGTGGTGGGGTGAGAGCTCACCAAACATGGACCACACCCTGGGTTGATCCCCAGACCTCCTCCCTCCAAAGAGGATGACCAAGAGGGAAACAGACTTAAATGAAGGTCACTCTCCTGCTTCAATGTGCACACTCTTATGTGTAGAGCCAAAAACTTTCAAACACTAAAATTAAAGGTTTTAAAAATAGAATATGATAAATGATCAGCCTTAGAAATATCTCATCATTTTTATTGAATATCTACCATGTTCTGTACTAGAGACAGACTTACATATCAAAACTTCTAATAAATGGGAAAACACTAAATAATTGCAGTATTTTCATGGTGACTGGCAGTGTTGGGAGCTGGCTGAGGGTGGAAGGGGCAGCAAGCACAGGTGCCGGGGTGTGGGCAGGAGTGAGTGCCAGCCTGCGTCTCAGCAGAGGGTGAGGGCACTCAGGGCAGCACTGCACACTAACTGTGCTGCATGCCTATGTGTGACTAAAGGGGAAGAAGAAATCCCCATTACACAAATGACCCTCACTGCTAAGTGAAGGGAACTTTGTAGACAGGAACCCCATGGCCCCTGCTGAAAGCTACTGCCACCTAGGTACAGACAGACAGCTGGACAGGACAGGGCTAACTGCAGAACAGAGCTGCTCCTCCTGCTCCCTTCACCCCGGGCTCCCAGGTACGCAGAAGGAAGGAGTTCTGGAGACAGAGGAGGTTGGACTCAACACCAGCTGAGAGATGAGCCATGTACTGCATCCTCTTCACCCACGCCTGAAGAAGTACTGGAAATCTGCCATGGCCTCACTGAACACCCCCATTTTTGGAAGACTGTGCACAAGACTGCACCATTTGGCTATTGGCTTCATTTGCCCCCTAGTCTACTTGGTCTTTCTATCACTCCCAGAATACCAGTGCTGAGGTCTCTGAGGACATTTTCAACACAGAACACGGCTTCCCACTAGGCTAGCAAAAGACTGAACAAATCAACACCCATGTCTGAAGAAACAACAAATCCCAGAGGCTAACTTCTCATTTTCAACAGATGAGCGGCCAATGGCTTAACAGACATTTTCTGTGCTTGCTGGTACAAAATCAAACTTCATTTCCCACAGGGCCGGCTTTATGGGCTCTGCTGCCAAAACAAAGGCATCCTACGCAGTTATGTTGACCATGGCCACATCTCCAGTACTGAAGAGCTCCCAAGTAGCAGCCCCCTGCCTGGCCTGTCACTGCTGTGCCCTACATCTGCATGGGAAAGGTCAGCAGACGACAGGCAGCTCAGCTTGTAGGCTGAGAACCCGGAGCAGGCTGTTCTCCGACTCCCCTTTCTCATCTGGGAGAAGAACGAAGACCCATCACAGGGTTGTTACAAAGGTTAAATGTAACTCACTAATCTGAGTAAAGCAAGTGCTAGCTTTATTACCTCTAAGACACACAATTTGCAGGACTTGGAACAATAATGAGGGAACACTAAAAGGACTTTAAAAAAGATTGAGAGATTTTTCTTTTACTGTTTTATGTGTACACGTGTTTTGCCTGCATGTACACCACATGTGTGCAGTGCCTTCAGAGGTCAGAAGAGGGTGTCAGATCCCCTGGGAGTGGAGTGACAGACAGTGGTTAGCTGCCATGTGGGTGTTGGGAATGAAACCCAGGTCCTCTGTAAAAGCTCTCCAGCCCCAGGTTATATTTATAATTAATTAAACCACACGAGGGAAAATACATACAGGATCCGTGGCTGAAGAGAGGCAGCGCTGGATGAGGTCCTCAAACGTGGTCTTGAGGATGAGGTGCTCATCTGGAATAGGTTTCTTGGTGATTTTCTCTGTTGGCAGAGCCTGCACATGCTGTAAGAGTTAGTGGTATACAAACAGTCAGAAATGCCCAGGAAGTACTTTATATACAGTCTGGAGTCTGTGGGAAAGAGAACCAATCACCTTAGAGAGATCAGTTAGAAACACAGTGAAGACTTCGTGTGTGAAATCCCCAGCATAAGACGACACTAGGAGGAAGTGCAGCCCTCCCTGGGCAGCTGATGCGCCTGAGCAGAGGGCTGCAGCTTGAGCTGTGTGGGAGAATGCGTGTCCAACCAATGTGAGGCCCCGGGATGCATCCCCATCTCCTCTCCTCTCCTGCCCTACCCCTCCCCTCCCCTCCCCTTCTCTCTCTGCTCTCTCACTCACACACACCTTGAAGTAACGGACTAGTCATATACTGAGTCACTTATTTCGTTTATCCTAGCGTTCTTCTATTCGTGTACTCCTTTCTCATTCATTGTCTGTTTGGGACAGGGCTCTGATGTACAAGCCAGGCTGTCTTGAACTCGCGGTGATTCTAACATAGCCTCCAAAGTGCGTGAACTGCAAGTGTATACCACATCCAGCCACTCTCTCACTCTTCTTAGAAAGTGTGCTGGCTGACTACAAAAGACGGCAAGATTAGGCCAGAGGGTAAGACAGAACAGATCACAACGTTGCCAAGAACAAAGACGAAAGGGTAAACGGGGACTCCAGTTTTCTACACTTTTGCTCGTCAGTTAATTCTCTCCTTCACACAGTAAATGCCAGGCAACTATGCACCAGGACTAGCTACTCACTGGTGAGCCAATATAGAAATGATCTCAGATGAAGAAAGGTCAGAGGCCACTGGGAGAGAAGCAAAGCTTAAAAATGTAAACTACACTAAGTCGATGCTTAGGGGAACTAAAAGTCACTAAAACTCAAATCTGACCAAAGGGAGGGAATGCACTTCAGAAACTTATAGAAGATAAGCAGGCTAACCACTTGAGGAGGTAGTGAAGCATCCCAGACAGAGGGAAGAACATGCAGAAAGGAAGGGCCACAACCACACAAGGGACCAGATGGAGGCCAACGTGGTTGGAGCAGAGAGCAAGGAATAATGGATAATGGTGCCTATTTGTCTTTTTCCATTACAACAGGAGGCTGTAACGTTTTAGCCAAAGGCGAGGTGAGAACCAACCCAGGTGATGCAACCTGCAGTACCGAGAACTTCTTTAGGCAGGATGATCTCTCAACAACCATCCATATGCTCTAAGCTCAGGCAGGACTTCGTTCCATTTCCTCATAGTGGATACTGACCCACGCTCTTCACATTTTTGTGTATAGGTCAAGACATCTTTGTCTTTCTAAGTCTCACTTGGAAATGTATTAGGAGTTCTTAAACTTCTGAGACGCTGACAAAGTATAAATGTGTCTCACCATCTAGCGGTACGGCTAGCTTAGCAGGGTTTTTTGTTTGTTTGTTTTATTGTTTTTTTCCCAAACAAAGAGTTTCTCTTTGTAGCCCTGGCTGTCCCTGAACTCAAGAGATCTATCTGCCTGCCTCCGCCACTGAGTGCTAAGATTAAAAAGGTGTGTGTCACCATGCCAGCTTGGCTTAGCAGGTTTTAAGCAAACACATTAAATGATGTAACGCATAACATTTTTAACATGTTAAGAAAAGCCTATAAACCAGCTTTTACTTAGCGACTTCAGATGTAGAGAAGACTCATCCAACCTTAAATTGTGTACTGACTAGATTAAGACTATAATTACCGCGACATAGTAAACATACACTCCGAAAATGGATAATTCTTGTTTCAAAAGCTTACATATAATCATGTAATTGAAAAATAACATACATGTGCACAATCAATCTCTTAAAATGGAGTTGCTGCTTTGAAAACACCATGGGTAGAACTGTGTAAGAAACATGCTGAAGCGAGCCATCTTCCCATGCCACGTCTACCGATTTATGTTACCTGGATGGTGTTTCCAATAGGAGCTCCCGGGGCCCCCTCAATGTTGGGCTTTGAGAAAGACGGTGGCATGCCTGTTTGACCAAGAGGCTGCTGGACGCCATGGAAGGGCTGGCCGCTTGCGAGGTGCGGCGGCTGTGGGAAGGAGGCCTGGCTTGACAGAGGCCCTGGAGCTGAAGGCTGCTGCTGGAGCATCTGGGACTGGGGATCACCGCAAGGGTTCATGATTGGTGACGTGATGGGAACAGGAGGCGTGAAGTTTTCAGGAGTCTTTTAAAAGATGGGGGGAAAAATTAAAACACCAAAACTAAGAATAAAAAGGAAAACATTTTTTAGCTAATTAGAGTACCTCACAGTTAAATTTTCTTTGCAGTAGAACACTTTCAAATGAAACTTTATGCAGAATCGCAGGGTAAAACATCAATGCAGACCTAGTGTGGCTAACGTAGGTGAGGAATACACCTAAGAGCCAGCTCCCTGTGATCTCATACAGTCACCAAGGCCATGGCCTTTTCGTCTAGCAGTACAGGAATTATGTGTCATAATGTGTGCTCATGTGAGCACGTGCATATTAAATGACAAGGGACATAACTCCAATCTCTTAAATCACTAAGTAGCTATTACTAGGTACTGAAAACAGCAAGTTAGGTTTCTAGTTATTATTAACCTTTTGTTGGGGCTTCCTTACTAACTTAATGTCTTCTAATTTTATGTTCTAGCCTCTCAATATTATACTTGAGGGAAAGAAATCACTAAGAATTTACAATATATATAGTCTCAAAGAAAGGAAAAGAAAAATACCATTTTGTGTTCATATCACTGACACTGTATAACAATTACTGACATATAAACAATGCTAAATACAGGGCATTTCTTCATTTAATACTGTGACAGGGACAGCAAAATGGCTCGGTGGATAAGGGCAACTGCCACCAAGCCCAAGGACCTGAGGTCAGCCTCTGGGACTCACATGGTGGAAGAAAAGAACCAACTCTCTACAAAGTGTTTTCTGACTTACACACACACACACACACACACACACTCAAGTGCTTGTGTGCACACGGAAAAAAATCAGAAACTTATTTTTAAAAAAATATTGGGAGGGGCTGGAAAGATGGCTGAGGGGTTAGAGCACTGGCTGCTCTTCCAGAGGACCCGGGTTCAATTCCCAGAACCCACAGGCAGCTCACAACTGTCTGGAACTCTAGTTCGAGGGGATCTGACATCCTCACACAGACATACATGCAGACAAAACACAATCATTAAAAAATATTGCAAAAGGAAATCTAAAATGTAATTATAAATTTCACTGATTACAAAATATAATCATGATTATTGTTGGAACTCAAATAATCAAGAGCCCAGTGTGAAATCCTGTTTCCTGCTGCTTGAGGCCTGTAGGAGAGTGACAGCCTGCCTTACCAGAACAACCTGTCGCCAGAACAAGGCTCTCCCGGGGTGGGTACCGGCAGAGAGATCAGCTGACACAATCTCACGACAGGGTCAAGCCCAGTCGGCCTCAGACTCCGACCAGTAGTTGGGATCTGGGCTGTGTTTCCAGGTTCTTGGCCTCTTATTCAGAGGACTAAAATTAAGGCTGGCATACATTTGCAAAAGCGGTAAAGTAACTTTATTCAAAGCAAAAAACAAAGAAGGTTTGGATTAGAGAGACACACGGTCAAGACTGACAGACAGCAGGCCCCATGAACAAGGTCACTCAACAGTCCACGTTTGTTGCTGTTGTTCCCTGAGGTTTCTAGTTATGGAGTCTAAAGGCAGGGGCTTTTGTTCTCCATTTTGACTGACAGAATAATTTATAGAACCATTTATCCACTGCTCAGGCCCCACCTCACAATGCATCTGATTTTACACATGCAAGCTAAATCATGTGTAGACAGAGATGGTAAGCAGGAAATTCTTCCTAAAAGTTCACTTGTGGACACAGTTTTGCTTTATTCCACATGTGCTCAAAACTAGTTCAGGCCAGATCAGGTTTTCTAATCTAGTACGTGTTCAGCTAGAATCTGTCCAAGTTTGGTGGTCATTAAGGAGAGGAGAAACTTATTCCATTGTTCAGAGTGGGATACCTGTGCAGCTCAACCAAAGTGGAAGCCCTAAGTGGCTAATGAGTTGCTAGGTGCATTGTTCAGAGAGGGAGTGTGGACACGGAATGTGCAGGTAAGCATCTCAGGCTGCCAAGAACATGAGAAGAGGGAAGGTAAGCTCATTCCAAGCTGAGTCCCAGGTTCCTCAGCCATTCCCCATGGCTGCCTGCCTCAGCCTCCCAGGTCCTCCACACTGAACTGGGGTGTGGGCCGCCCTCAGCACAGGGAAGGCTTGAACACATTCTCGATTTCCCCTCCATCGCCACTGCTTAGAGATGGGTTTTCTGGAGATAAACTGGGCAATGCATTTGACATGCATTAACCTGCAAGCTCTGCCTTTAAAAGGATCAGTCAAGTGTGGTGTGCTCTGCATGGCCATAGCTGATCTAGACAGAGAACTTTTCCATTACCTTTTTCTTCGGTACTCTGTTCAAAGCTGGAGGATCATTCCAACCATTCTGAGGACCTAGAACAGACAACAGAAGACATTTTCCTTCAAAACCCTGAAAGGAAGAAAATGATTCATCTTACACTTAGAAATTCTCCTCAACAGTGAGGTAGCTGCCATACGGGCTTTACCAATCAGCAAGGGTCACACAGGGCATGAAGTCCTTATGTCTAACAGACGGCAGCCTCCAAAGGCAGTTCACTCTCCTCTCCAGAGTGTCCGTCATCCTCGACGGACAAAGACAACTAACGGGAAATGCAGTACAGCATGCACATCACAGACACTCAACACGGTCCTCTTAAAAAGAGTGAGCACCCAGGTCAAGCAGCAGCTCAACATTGGAATGTCTGCCCAGAATAGGAAGTCCAGGTTCCATTCCCAGGACCACAAGGCAAACGCCAAAAATCCAACAGCGCTCAGCTATATAACAGCAGTAATTCTCAGTTTCCTGTCTTATGAAGCTATAGACAACTACAGTACGTTTCATCAGAAACTGGAAACCCAGTACCCCAGCATCTCCAGGTAAAAGTGGCCATCAGTATTGCTCGGTGTTTTAGTGCCAGTACCTTACACAGCACGCTGAAAGCCGACAATTTCCCAGTTAGGACGAGGTTACGTTACACCTCACTATGGACACAGACGGCTGCTAAAGCACATGTGTGTGAGAGAACATGTGAAGATGGATTTCCCCCTTGCCAGAGAAGCTGATACACATACTAAATCACAACAAAATTGCTTAGCACACCAAAGGAACTGGTTCATGCTTAATGTTACTGAACACGGTCAGCTCTTTTCCTAAACACGGTGGACTTAGCTGCTTTGCTTTTTAAACAGAACTTACTTCCTACAAATTCATCTGAGACAGGAGGCTGAATAGGGAGGGCTTCGAACATTTAGGAGCTGGTCACAAGCTACTGAGTCACACAGGAATCATTCAAATCTCTCCCATGACCTCATATTCTTACCTGCATAGAGCAATCTGTCATATTCATAGAAGACACATGGCTTCTATGATTTAAAGCTGTGAGTCATCATACACATTCAATCACTTCTAAAATTTGATTCAATTAAGAAGCCAAATAAAAATGATACCAATCAGATTTAGGGTAAGTTCACATGCATTATTGCTGATGTCCATTCATTAGCTGTATTTAATGATTAAAGCATTTTAAAGGTATATTTTACAACCAATTCACCTTCCAATACAGATGCCTGGTCTTGGAAAGACTGATTTTCTGTAGATAAAATGTAAAAGTCACTTAGACAGTATTATGGAAGACATTCTAAGCTCAATTATCACGTTATATTTTTCCGTCCCTGCTTAACAGCACTCAGAAAATGCAAATGCACTGCAAAGCAACAAAACTTACTTTACAATTTGTAAAATTTAGTTCTTACAAGGTCTCTAACTAGATAGCCTGGACTGCTCACAATGTAGCCTAGGCTACTCACTCTGTAGTTCAGGCTGCTCACTATGTAGTCTAGGCTAAGTTCAAACTCATGATCCTCCTGCCTTAGCCTCCCCGCTCCCAAGTGCTGGAATTACAGATGTGCACTACCACATTTGCCCTAAAGCTTACTTTTAAATCAAGTGATGTGAAATGTCTTCTGTCCGATTATGCTCTAAGAGAGGTTTGCCCTTCGCTTAGAAGCCAGTGTCCCTAGTCCTCGTCCTAACGGCTTCTCTGTTTGACCTGCATTTCCCAACGATACCTCTTTCCGCCATACGGCACCAAGTGTTTTCACGCTAGCATCACTCAAAGCTGTGAACCAAGCTGACTGAGAACCTTGTTAAACTAGATTCTAATTGGTGAGGTTAAGACAGGGCCTAACGTTATCTTTCCAGAGAGTTCCTCAGTGACACCAGTGTCGTCAAGCCTCTAGCACTGGAGCAGAAGCAAACAGTCTGACCACACTCCCTGTCCCCGGCAGGCACTCAGGGCCAAGCCGGCCTGGTGCAGCTCAGAAGCATGAAGGTAGCTACATTCACAGCCTTTCAGAGTGCACCAGCTTCACTTGGTAAGGGAAGAGCCAAGAGAAAACAGCAATTAAAAAGGTGAACTCAACTCCGTGTGAGCTTCACCCAAGACACACACATCCTTGAGAAAGCAGGCTGCGGTAGGAAAGGATCCCACAGCCTGAGGTCTATTGCTCGGAAGATGGCTCCAGTCTTGACTGACATGTTTCCCTTACAATATGGCTCCCAAATGCAGGCCGATTTCTTCATCTAGGGCTTGACTGAAGAGTGATCAGTGCTGTCTAGAAATGTTTACATGATGACTATACCATACAACCCAACTCAAACCACAGTTAGCCAACGTCTGGAGAGTCACCACGTGTACTCTGTAAGGAGACTAGCCTGGTTCCAATTACAGATGCACTGTCTGCGCCCAGACCTCGGTTTACGGGGTGGGGATACCACAGCCGACACCTCCAAGTACCAGAAACAGGCTGGATGTGAGCTTCTTTGAGGAGTGTGTCAGTAATATGCCCTCTTCTCACCCTCTTGACAGGAAGGGACAGGGGACAAAGACTCTTCCAAGCAGAAGGCTGGGGAATGGCTTTCACCAAGTAGCAGCACGAAGAAGTCTGGGGAGAATTTTCACATGACCCCTTAGTGGCGACACAAAGGTCAGAATGAAGTCAGAAATTCAAAGTTAGCAGTGAACTGGAATCAAAACAGAATCGACTCTCGAGAGAGAGCAGCCAGTTCTCCAGCTTGAATGAGGAGCCAGGAGACACGGGCAGTGAGGCAGTTTGCCGAGGAGGAGAATCTGACAATCATCAAGCCCTCTCCCGTTAGATGCTCCCTGACTCTGCCTAACATCAAATCATGCAATGTTTAAACGGGTTCTGCTTCAATAAGTCCTGGCTAAACATTTTCTCAAGTTAATACACAGTTTTGGCTCAGCCATATTCTATTGTAAAAATGTGGTGATTAACTTAGTGTTCATGCATGTGGGTGTACCACAGCTCACATGTGGAAGCAGGAGACCCATGGGAGTGCTGAAGCGGGGTCTCTCTTGTCTTTGTCACTGAGTCTCACTGCAGGCTAGCTGGCCCACCAGCTTCACAGGTTCTGGAGAACTCAGGCTGTGAGACTTGCAGAGTCGGCACTTTTTACCAGAGACAGGGCCTAGTCCTCAACCCTGTCCAATCCTGCCCCTCCACTGCCCCCCCCTCTGTATCTGTGTGTGTGTGTGTCTCCCTCTCTCTCTCACTCTCCCTCTCTCTCTCTCCCTCTCTTTCATGAGTAGGAACTGAACCTCAGCTCTAGCTTTTTTTTTTGCTTTGACAGTTTAAATAATTATTTACATATGACATTTTACAAACACAACTGATCTCTACTTTACAAAACTCTATAGAACTACTCTACAAAACTATTCTACTCTACAGAACTACTCGACTCTACAGAACTACTCTACAGAACTACTCTACAGAACCACTCCCTTTCTCTATAAGCCCAGCATGGCATTTTTAAGGGGGTCACAAGACTGACTATTATAATTAGAAAGATAAAGAATCCTTGAAACCATTGTTCAAAATAAAAATAAAAGCACTCAGAGAAAAGGATGTCTCTCCTGTGCCTCTCCTTCATGTGAAGGACTAAATAAATCAAGGACTATGAATGAACTAAGGAAAGTCCCATGAAAATAAGCAACATCAAGTACATGACTCCATTTTGAACAAAAACAGTAATGTCCACCCAAAGACAGCTTCATCATAGCTTACAGGCCATTTATCGTAAAATAATTTTTGAGTAAAATTCTAAAGCCTTCATAGTTTTCAAAGTGTTTTCTCTTAGGAAGCCACTTTCTCAGACCTACACCGCCGTCACTTCACCACAGGGCGGGCGGGCGGGAGGGCAGCGTTTGTCTTTTCTCTAACTCTGCTAATCTGTCCACAATCTCTCCTGCAAGGACAGCTCCAGGTAACTGACCCTGAAGTACCGCTTAGTAGTTCAAAATCTCTCACTAGACTATTATTTTGTTACTGTATGAACTATAAACTCCTACCCTAGTTCATAAGGCTCTTCAAAACTTGACACAAAACTTGCAGAGAAATCTTATTTTCTAGCATACAACAGGAATTCTATTCCCTAGAAATACACTGTCGTTTTCTGCCTGTCTCCTCCTGCGATAATTCCAATTACAGATTAAACAGGCTCTCATTAAGAACAGACTGAGTAACAACATCCATTTCTCTGAGACTCTGGCACACACTCTCATATATTAACAGAAAGCTTGACTCTGCAGGATCTAACAGGAATTTTATGCACTGGCCAACTGGAATTTCTAAATCCCGAACAAACCCACGATCCAAGACACATTACAGTATGACAAAATTTCAGTCATAATTACATAACATCAACAAAAACTTTAGGAAATCCACAATGAAAATGTGGTGAAGTACTGTACAAAGAAGTAAAGGAAGGCTAATATGTAGGAGGTTAACAGGCAGCAGGGCATACCCAGTGCATGCTGAGTACCAGGGATGTTAGTTTGGCTCTTCTTCTGTCTCTCAGCCAGATTAGAACAATTGTACAGCGCCCATAACCTCATGACAAAATGCACTTTTGCTCAAGGAGGAAAACAATGCTGTGCAAATATTTATTTCTATTATAAAGTGACAAATGCCCCCAGCAGTGGTGTGGGGAATTTCTGTAGTTCTACTGGGAAGCGTCTATCACTAACATCAGAACTCTGACACAGACTGAAGACACAGACCCGGGCGTATCCTATTGAGACTGTTCTCGAACTCAGAAACCAATGCACACACTCCTGAGACTGACTGTTCACAACTCCCAGGAGCTCTAGTCTCCTCATCTACAATGTTAACAAGACAAAGAATTTCTGTTTCTTGGATGTGTGAGGACCTAAACACAAAACACACAGTGAATGCTAGAACATGTCCAAGACATTTAATAAATGTGAATTCCCCTTCTACTTCCTGTACTACTTTTTAGAGGGATTTACTTGAACCCACAATACCTTTGAATTAAGAATCATATCCAGCTACTCTGAATGGTTGCTAATCTAGGCTTATAGGGCATTTTTGGAACTCTATGAGCTGGCACTCATTTCTAAATGATCAAACTACTAATGTGTCTGCAGTGAACTAGTGAAATGGGTGTGGCTGGCTCCCCTTATAGGTAGTTTTGTTTTCCACGGTCAACTTCAGTCCAAATTTATTAAATGGAATATTAAGAATCTGTAAGCAGTATTTGTAAAATAAACATGAAAGCTTTAAAATCATGTATCACTGAGCAGCCTGATACCATCTGATGCTATTCGGCTGTCTTACCTCACTTCGAGACAGAAGGGTGCAAGCTGTCCCTTTGTCTGGCATGTCCACTCTGTCTATGCACCCACCCCCATGGGCTGCCCTTTCAGTCAGCAGAGCACCTCCAATGCAGTGGAGAGCACCTCCAGTGCAGTGCAGAGCACCTCCAGTGTGGAGCACCTCCAGTGTGGAGCACCTCCAGTGCAGTGCAGAGCACCTCCAGTGCAGTGGAGAGCACCTCCAGTGTGGAGCACCTCCAGTGCAGTGGAGAGCACCTCCAGTGCAGAGCACCTCCAGTGCGGAGCACCTCCAGTGCAGTGCAGAGCACCTCCAGTGCAGTGCAGAGCACCTCCAGTGCAGTGCAGAGCACCTCCAGTGCAGAGCACCTCCAGTGTGGAGCACCTCCAGTGCAGTGCAGAGCACCTATAGTGCAGTGTGGAGCACCTCCAGTGCAGTGCAGAGCACCTCCAGTGCAGTGGAGAGCACCTCCAGTGTGGAGCACCTCCAGTGCAGTGGAGAGCACCTCCAGTGCAGAGCACCTCCAGTGCGGAGCACCTCCAGTGCAGTGCAGAGCACCTCCAGTGCAGTGCAGAGCACCTCCAGTGCAGAGCACCTCCAGTGTGGAGCACCTCCAGTGCAGTGCAGAGCACCTATAGTGCAGTGCGGAGCACCTCCAGTGCAGTGCAGAGCACCTCCAGTGCAGTGCAGAGCACCTCCAGTGTGGAGCACCTCCAGTGCAGTGCAGAGCACCTCCAGTGCAGTGCAGAGCACCTCCAGTGCAGTGCAGAGCACCTCCAGTGTAGAGCGAAAGTACTGATGCTGACAAGTTATGGCAGTTTGCTGTTTGGTTTGGAGTTACTGCTAATCTCCTATTCCTCTTAACTACTAACCTGTTCTATCACATATGGGCTGGTACTGAGCACCCACGGAGCTTCCACAGATAAAGGGAAGACAACTAAGTGTCTAAAACCCTGAGAGTGTGTCATTTTCATTCTCTGGATGTTAATATTACATATTAGAGAAGGGAAAAGAGGAGTGTTTATAATTCTAAGACCCATTATGCATAAGACTCTAGAAGCAGTAATATTTAAAAAATGTTTCATATCCACATTTATTGTTGTATTTATTTGAAAAGAATGTTTCTACCACATACCTAGGAAAACCTTTTATCAATCTGAGTTACAGCCAGCATTAAAACCAGCCAACTACAGAACAGACTCTCCAGAACATCTTCAGGATTAGGGGCTGACCAAGTCTCACTTCAAGCTTCTGCCCTACTAGTCTGAACATAATCGGAAAAGAAAACTCAACTGCTGATGTAGACAGAGGCCTTACTTTAGGGTTTTCTTTATTTGTGTATGTGGAGGGCAGAGGACAACCTCTGGGAGTCACTTCTGTCCTTCTATTCTCCCTCACGGGTCCCACTAGGATCAAACTGATTGTCAGGCTTGTAGCAAGTGAACACTTTACCTACTGAGCCAGCCTGCACGCCCCCAGGGCAGTTTTAAAACCAAGAATATTTTAAGAGCACTGAGCACACTTCAGCTCAAGTAAAGAAATGAAGGACTCTAATGAAGGCCTGCTTAGTGGTAGATCACTTAGCTAGCACACGTGAGGCCTAAGTTCAATCCAGGACGCCCCTGTCCCCCACAAAAATTCAAGCTCTGCATTTCACATAACGGTATCAACTAAATCTGATTTTAACTACCATTTGTCTTGTCAACTAATTTCCTACCTTTCAAAGTAAGTTAGCAGCAGGTTACACACTCTTAGCATTTGGAAGCTCTCGAGTAAGGTTTTCCTCGTTTAGCAGCTGACGTTCATTATGGGAGGCTCATACAGACAGTTTTAAAAAACTCAAGCAGTACCTCACATTACTCAGTTCACAGACACTTGCAAAGAACGCCCCTCCACCCACCCTTCTGCTCATGAAACAGGAGGCCCAAGCAATCCCTTCCAAGCGCAGACCTGTTCTTTGGGACGCAGGCAGCTCACTGGCAGCAGGCGGTGTACCTGTTGTTCCAGGAGGCAGTGCATAAGCTGAAGATGATGGAGGAGCTCCTGGTCCGCCATGCTGGAAGGATGCTCCGGAGGAGGGGGGAGGGGGGAAAGCAGCAGCAGAGTTGGAGGTAGGAGAGGAGGCTTGCTGTGCCGGGTACATCTGAGGCTGCCCAGAGTAGGAAGCGGCAGGGGACATGTACCGGTTAGGGTTAGGGTTAGGGTAAGCGTTAGAAGCAGGAGGAGCAGCAGGCTGCTGCAGTCGGTACGCTGCTGACCCCCCTGTTCCAAAGGAATACTGCTGGGCTGGCTGGTAAGCTACATCAGGGGAAGAAACAGAGATTTTAATTAGTTACATGTTTATTCAGACAGTAGTACGGGAAAAAAGTAATCTCACCCTAGAGACTAGATGACTTTAATCATTACTGTTAAAACAGTAAGACCCAAACCTAACACTGAGGGCTGGGGATGCAGCTCAGTGACAGAGCACTTGCCTAGCATGGGAAAAGCCCTGGCTTCCATCTCCAGCACCTCAAGAAGAAAAACATTAACAGGAAAACCACCATCCCTAGAATACTGCTGCTGTGACGAACATTCTGGACCATGAGACCCAAGAGCTGTTAAACCTGACCCTCTTCTGAGACGGCCTGTGAAGACTGCAGAGACAGCTAGCTACCACCAGATGGAGCCATGCAGGACTTCTGTACCGAGCATGTCCTTTTCTTGAAAACCCTATAGTTTCAAGAACTTTTTGGTAGCTCAATACTTCAACTTTCAACCCGAACCCACCCTGGGAGACCCCAACAGCGCCACATTCTGCATGAGCAGGGCAGGGAGGGGCATCTTCAGTGTGCCCCCCTCCACCTGTCACCCGAAAACAGCTCTGCTGAGCACTGCATGGAAAAGGCGCCATGTGAAGAACCCAGCAGGCCAGAAGGCTCTTGTTAGGATCAGTTCTTAGGTGGGGCAGCTCCGTTTGTACAGTTGTTTAACCTTACAACTGTCCCCTGATATTATTTAGGCCCTTTATTCTTAATTTTTTTGTTTTGTTTTGTTTTGTTTTGTTTTGTTTTTTTTCGAGACAGGGTTTCTCTGTGTAGCTTTGCGCCTTTCCTGGAACTCACTTGGTAGCCCAGGCTGGCCTCGAACTCACAGAGATCCGCCTGGCTCTGCCTCCCGAGTGCTGGGATTAAAGGCGTGCGCCACCACCGCCCGACAATTCTTAATTTTTAATAGCTGTTCAATAATTTTACCCTGAAGGTTTTTATTTAGGTTCTTTATTTTTAGTTATAAAACAGTAGTTTTGGGGGTTTTTTGTTTGTTTGTTTTTCTTTTGCAATAAGGTCTCTCTACACAGCCCTGGCTGTCCTGGAACTATGTAGACCAGGCTGTCCTCAAACTGAGATTTGCCTGCCTCTGCCACCGCATCTGGTTGTATTTTTATTTTTTCAAGTGTAGCTGCTCTCTGTCAAGGTCCACAGAATATACAAACCCCAGAGTGAACACTCACATAAACCACGGGATCTGACATGCTAGAACAGCGTCATTTGTTCACTGCTGCAAAGCATGGCAGTGTGGAGCAGGGTGCAAAGAGTATGTGGAAGTGAGCACACGCAGGTACTCTGCACTTTCTGCTCAATTTTGCTGTGAACCTAAATTTATTTTTTAAAAATCTACACTAAATAAAGTCAACAATAACAGTAAAATGGAAAAACAACAGCAACAAATGTTCCATGAACCACTCCTCACAACTGTGGTTTGTGTCCTGTTATCTGAAGAAAAACAATATCTACTGATAATTTCTACAGCTCCATTTCTCTATTCCAAAACCAGGCACACTATTTATTCTCTTTAGCAGGTCTATGCACGACTCAGGAATGGAGCACTGGTCTCAATGGGATGAAACAAAAGCTGCTTCCTAACACTGACTCAGGACTCTGTCTGCTCTGCCCTGCGCAACCCCCCCACTCCCCTCCACCCCCCACCCCTGCGCTGGAGACTGAACACTGCAAGTACTCTAGCACTGAGCGACATCCTAGTGCCCCCTCCTGCCATTTTATCTGTCAAAGCTGATTTGACCATGTCTTTGTTGCCACTAAGTAGCTGAGGGAGGGCAGGTCACTGTGAAGACTGCAAGGGTCTATTACTTACGCTGTGGCTGTGGATAAGGTGGTAGCTGGCTGTGCATATGGCCTGGAGATGTAGGAAGCGGAGCAGCGGGATTTGGATTAACATTGCCATGCATGATGAAACCTGGAGGTGGAGGGTTTTCTCCCTAGGAAATGAGAATAGAATAAAAAGGAAGATTATATTTGGGACCAAGAACATCATCATGGCCTTGTAACCTCTGAAATGGAATTGGTGTTTATTTTTGTAAGCTATTATAGAAGAAAGTTGCATTTTGTCTATGCTATCTTCCTGAGAACACCCCCATTTTTCTAGGGGGCACATTCTGAGTGATTTAAAGGTCCAAAGGAACTGCACTGAATGGCAAACGCTAAGAGCCCCATAAGAGGGTCAATAACACTGTGGTCATGTGCTCACACTACGGTAAGGCACCGGAGTTTTCATCTCTACTAACTTCCGTTTACTACTCCAGACTCTGGAGATAGTATCATAAAAGGGACTTCTGGTTTTTGATTTCTGAAATGCTTACAAAAAAGAACAAAAAAGAGAAACATCTTCAGTAAAATTCAATTTAAACCGTTATTTGAACCTTGGTTGAGATTTTTCTAGCTCAAGAAACTTAGAACTGCAAAAGAAGAGAAAGGATAAGAAAATAAATTAATTGTCCTAAAAATAGCCACTTGCATCCCATAGGCAATAAAATGCAATGAGCAGGCAGATGGATGCAGAGAAAGGACTGGAGAGGAGGAGGAAGAAGGGCAGAGACTAGATAATCATATATATAATCAGGTAGTAGTTATATATATTGAGCGAGCAGACCCTGCTCAAGGAGGAATAAGGAAGGCTATACCTGTGTGTCAGAGGGAGGAGAGGCTGCAGGTGGTTGGCTGGGAAGGGCAGTGGGAGTTTTGTTACTCCAGGTAGTAACAGTAGGGGCAACTCTAACCTGAATTGAACAAAGAAATACCAATCACAGAAAATAAAACGTAAAAAACGGTAAAAGAAAAAACAACTCCAAAGGTCTCAGCAGCGAGAAGTAAAAGCAGTAAGAGTTCATGTAGTAAGCGGGCGGGCGACTGCTTCCAGGGCCAGCTGCTTCCAAAGGAAACCAGCACAGCAGCAGGCGGGAGGCAGGCAGGGCTCAGCGTGAAAACCTCCACCAAAGCAAAGGAAGAAGCCCATTCAAGAGCATATGAGGAGGGGCCGCGGCTGAGAGATGGATGCTGAGAGAGGACCAGGCTCAATTCCCAACAACTGTCTGTAACTCCAGTCCCAGGGGATCTGGCGTACATGCAGGCAAAACACCCATAACACATAAAAATAAATAAGCAAATAATAAAAAGAGTAAGTAGGGAAGAAAGGTCCTTTAGGTAGAGAAAGAAGCTACTCTGGGATAATAAGTAAAATCTTTTCCATGCTACTAGTGATCTGCAACATGCTCTATCAGGCCATTTCACAAGAATTGCATACTTGCTTCTGTCTGAAGATTTAAAATCACATAATCAAAGCATACTCAAGCTGGATATTCAAGATGACTCATCTAGCCCCCGCTTTTACTTAAGACTGTTAAGGCCCACACAGCTCACCGGTAATGGAGTTAAGACTGAACTGGCCTTCCAATCTCCGGGCAGTGTACCCTGTTATCCCAAGCTGCTCACTCTTAAGTCCTGTCTCAAAGTTTTTCTTTTTAAGCCAGCAAAATCCTTTTTGGTTACAAATCTTTACAGAAACTCCAGCACACACACAGAAAATAAAGCAAAGCAAAGCTGTGCTGTTATAAGGAGACGGACTGCTACTGATGCAGCTTCCCTTCCTTCCCCTTTCCTGCCTGCAGAACTATTTTAAAGCTCTACCACTGTCCTCACCCATGCAGAGAGAAAATCCTTGTTTTATTTGACTGAACTTACTTGATTTTCTTAAAATATAAGGTTGGTAAAAAGTGAAGCAGATTATTTTGTGATTTTGTTGGGGGTTGTGCGGTTTTATTTTGAGATTGGATCTCAATATATACCTCTGGTTGGCCTGGGATTTCCTATGGACACCAGAATGGTCTCCAACTCAGAGATCCATCTGCATCTGCCTCCCAAGTGAGTGCAAGGATTACAGGGGTGCACCAGCATACCCACAAAAGGTCAACAGTCTTCACGTCTTTACTGTTTCTCAGAAAGATAAACCCAAAGAAAGAAAGAATAACTAACTCTTCTTTTCTCCCAGTGTAGAGTAAGTCTTTCTTTATTTAGTACCTTAAGAAACAGCTTAGTCCAAACACAAGGTGACTGAAAATTCTAATCCTGGTTTAGCCTTCAAGCAGCCATGCAATGCTGAGAAATGACATTTCTGTGCCTTGAACTCTGCTAGGTCATGTGACATCCCATCTCTGATTTCTTGGCCAACATTTTATCCCCATTTACATCACAGGCTTTATAAGTACAACGACAAGAGGGTAGAGAAATTGCATATTTTGTTTACCAAGATAATCCCTACAGCAAGAATATGCCAGGCATTCACAGAGGAGTTGCAATAATTATTTGCCAAATGAATAAAAAAATTAGAAAAAAAAATTAGAAACATAGTGTTCTAGATAGTAAAGCTATATTCAAATATAATGTGATTATGTTCTGTTATTAATCAGTTTTGATTAAGGACTGATCCAAAGTCAAAAAAAGACATGAACTAGATCTAGGCCTCAGGATTTTAGATTTACCTTTTCTATAATGAAAAAAATGATTGACCCTATCACCAATTTGTTCTATCTAAAATGCCAACTTGGCTATCAATCAAGACCATTTACAATTTATATATATTTTAAAAAGTATCTTCCATTTAAGAATATGAAGGTAGGGCAGGGTGTGGTGGTACATACTTTTAACCCCTACACTCTGGAGGCAGAGGCAGACAGATCTTTGTAAGTTCAAGGCCAGCCAGAGCTGCATAGTGAGACCCGGTCAAAGAGAGAAAGAGAGAAAGACAGGCAGACTATCTGTTGGTCTGTAAATAATCACAGTATAATCACATTTTATGCCACAAACATGAGACTAGATAAAGTGAGTAATCCTGTCCACACTCGACAACGCCTTCAGTCAGTTCTCTGCAATGTGTAAGTTGGTCCACTCAAACGTGTCTTTCGGACACACTTGACTGTGTGGACACAGAGGACAGAGCACACTTACACCAGCGATGGAAAAGAACTGTCAAGAACGACTGTCTGAAAAGTCACCAGATCACCGAGCGGGTTATTCATTCTCCCACTTTACCTACATACTTGCTTAAACAGATCCAGTAGAAATTCAGGGAGAGATGGACATGTGTAGGGGAGGACTGGCCACTCTTTCTAGGGACAGTAAAACTATTTTCAACCAAACCTACGACAACTGCATGAGAGAGGTGATTCTGAGAAGCAGGTCATAAACACGAGTCTCAAGGGCACAGAAGTGTGACTGACACGACAGGCCCTGTCTGGCTTCACTGTGTCTTTTACCAAGCACATCTGGAAGACGCACACACAGGTTCCCACGTCATCTGGACCATAACACTCACATGGGGATAATATTGCTGAGTCTGAACTCTGGGCATCTGCGGGTGGCCAGCACTTGGTCCTGGTCTACCCTTGGCCAGCGGCTGCCTCTCATAAGGACTTTTAGATGACTCCTGTCCCGGCACAGGCTTCCCTTGTGCTCTGCAGAGTCTGTCACGAAGCTGCACAATATTTGGCTGTAGGAAGCAATGAAAGAAAACAGAACTGTTAATTCACCCAACTGTATGATTCCTTTCTTAAAGGAATCTGATCGTTTAAGAGACCCCCTCCAAAATTCCTATGTTGAGTATTCTACAACATCATCTATATTGTACCTGTGAGTCAACACTTGGTTTCTGATACTGAGACACAGTGCAACTTGTAACTTCACTGAGGCAGGGCTTTGTACTATGGGGTTTCTTGGTTAGGATACAGTTCAGTGTCATATTATGGTTGCTCTTTGGGTCTATTATGGCACAATAACAGTGCTCCCAAATCACAGGGCTACTTTAAACAACACAATTGAAAGAAAGTTCTCCAAAGAGAATCAACTACTGCAGCTAGGGATGGAAAAAGGATCCATCAGATTAGGAGACATTCTTAAAAATAATTAAAAGAGAAAGGGATTAAATTCAAACCTGGACCTCACACAGATTCACAAATACATAGATTTACAAAAACTAATCATATATATTGACTATGTATATAAGAGCCTTAAAAAGAAAGAAAGAGAGAGAAAGAGAGAGAGAAAGAAAGGAAAGAAGAAAGAGACAGAGAGAGAGAGAGGAAGGAAGGAAGGAAGGAAGGAAGGAAGGAAGGAAGGAAGGAAGGAAGGAAGGAAGAAAGAAAGAAAGAAAGAAAGAAAGAAAGAAAGAAAGAAAGGGAAACATAGATAGATAGATAGATAGATAGATAGATAGATAGATAGATAGATAGATAGATAGATAGATAGATCAGGGCATGGTGGCACAATCCCAGAAGTACAGAGGCAGAGGCAGGGCATCTCTGAATTTGAGGCCAGCCTGGTTTAAAGTAAGTTGCAGGATAGCCAGGGCCCTATCTTGAAAAACTAAACCAAACCAAACCGAACCAAGATGTACCGTCAGCTTAATTACCTGGCTGGTGTTGTCAGGAAGAAAGGCCAAGGCTGCGGCGATGCTACCCTGGGCTGCCAACAAACTGGCATACTGACTCATCTTCTCAGCCAGAAGAGTCCCTACAGCATTCGTGTCCATGGCTTGGGTGAGCTGCACAGCCTTTCGGAGGATGACAACTTTCTCAATCAGATCCTAAATGATAAAATAAGGGAGAAGGAGACAATCAGCGATCCCACGTGTATATGAAAGAAGCAGGAGAGAAACAGTCACTGAGATTTCCAAACCCACCAAAGTCCAGCACCTATCCTCATCCCTATTTGAAAACCATGGGAGAACTGAGCACCATCTGGATGGCAGCCAGTGAGGGGGAGGAGGGAGCCTGCCCTCCATGGACAGCACACAGAGGAAGAGGAGGAAGAGGCCTGCCCTCCATGGACAGCACACAGTTAGGAGGAAGAGGAGGAAGAGGCCTGCCCTCCATGGACAGCACACAGAGGAAGAGGAGGAGGAAGCCTGCCCTCCATGGACAGCACACAGTTAGAGGAAGAGGAGGAGGAAACCTGCCCTCCATGGACAGCACACAGTTAGGAGGAAGAAGAGGAGGAAGCCTGCCCTCCATGGACAGCACACAGTTAGAGGAAGAGGAGGAGGAAGCCTGCCCTCCATGGACAGCACACAGTTAGGAGGAAGAGGAGGAAGAGGCCTGCCCTCCATGGACTGCACACAGTTAGAGGAAGAGGAGGAAGAGGCCTGCCCTCCATGGACAGCACACAGTTAGGAGGAAGAGGAGGAGGAAGTCTGCTCCCCATGGACAGCATAGATTATTTTCTAAGCATCCTCAACCTGTCAGACATTTGCCCACTGATCTCAGATGGACAAGTATCCAAACTGAATGTGATGGGCAGATACCCAGCAAGCAGAAGAGGAGTTATGTGTAAACACAACATACCATGGTTCCTGCAACAACACACTACCACACAGACTCATGACAGAGGCACATGACCTCCACAGGGGCTCATCACTGCTTGAGTTAAATGTTCCCCCAAAGGCTGGCACTACTGAGGGGTGGTAGAACCTTTAAGAAGTGGGGCCTTAGGTCACTAGGGGCATCCCTTAAGGGGACTGTGTGCCTAGGTCGCCTTCTGCTGCTCGTCTGCTCTCTGTGGCTCAGCCATGTGCTCCTATCAAAATATGTTGTTGCCCTTGCCCGAGGCCCAAAGCCACGGGCCACCCAACCTTAGAACCTCAAATAAACCCTTTCTCTGTAAGTTAATCCATGCAGCCACTTCAGTACGGTAATGCAGAACTGCCTAACACACAATGTGGCAACGCTGTGGGGCTGATCTTGGGGAGCAGGAGGGAGTGTGTGGAGACCCTCCCTGATGGGGAAGCCATCAATCCACAAGAGGAAACATGTCTTCTTCTCAGAAGCTCTTGAAAGGAAAAGCTTGCTTTTTTTTAAGACCTGACCTTTAGTCTCAAAAGATGACAAGAATGATCTTTAAAACAATGACTATGGATAAAATGTTTTTCCAGAGAGAAAACTAACTACTATATTGAAATACCTGAAGACCGGGGAAAGCTGAGGCTGTACGGTCCCCACAGTCCGGCTTTCTAGCTTGTATAGCGATTCTAACCTGAGTCCCTGTGTCTTGTACTCCATGGCTCCTGATGGTAAACATTCTCTAGTCTCCTCTGTGCTGGGATGCCGCCTCTTCCCCAGGCCACTCTGCTGCTGTCTGGGAGGGAGGAGCTTGAGAGAAAGCAGCTAAACTCTGGGCTACGGTCAACGCTCAGCTACCCACCGGCCCAGAGTGCAGAACGCCGCCCGGCCTGACTGCCCCTCATCTCCCACCTGGCTTCTTTAAAGACGACAATGAACACACAAAGAACTCCTAAGATGACGAAGGCGATGAGCTTCCGGGACGGAAGTGTCTCTAACTTCATGTGAAGGGAGGTGGGAAGACACTGAGACATGCGGACCCTGTCAGAACACTAACCTGCAGAGACAGGGGGCTGCTGCCATCCTGAGCTTTGGTCCAGCAAGCAACTAGCTTCTCCACATTCCCCGCACAGATGTAGCAGAGGCACGCCTGAGTCTGCAGGAGGCTGTCTCCTTCACTTTCAAGCCTGGCCCCCAAAAGATCTGTGGATCAGAGGAAAACGAGGTAAGACGGCATCCCCTCCCTCTGTGTGAGGCTGGGAGCAGCTCAACAGCGTTTCAGAGGCCGGGACTGGTTTACAACCAGTGAGAACCAGAAAGGAACACGGTCACTCTAAATGTTCAGTGACTACTTAGTTGTTAAAGAATGGAGGCGGATAGCATATCACATACCGTATGAGTCTCTAACTACAGAACTTCTCTCCATCAAGTACATCAGGAAAGAACAATAGTGGGAAAATTTGAACATAAAACTCCAAATGGTATATATAGAATACATTGTGATACATAGATACATATATAGAATACATATAGAATACAGTGGTGGCTAAGTACACTACAAATGTACTACAAATACAAAAATCCAGAAACATATAGTGAATATCCATGCCAGCAAGTAAGCCTCTGTGCTTCCTAAGCCACGAAGTTAGCCCTGGCCTGTAATGGTAAGTTTTACCCGTTACCATTACTAATTGATCCCAACTAGCATTTATTGCGAACTGTATATGTGCCAATTACAGGTGAATAAAACGAGGCTTAGAAAATGGTCTTTTCTGGGTCACAGAGCTTGTAAGCAGCAGAGGCAAAATTTATATCCTGGTCTATCGGAAACCACTATCACTTAACAGCCTACTTTTAAATGACATATTTTATATCTGCTCTCCCTTCTTTCGTCTGTCTGTCTCTCTCTTCTTACTCAGAATCAGCTAACACGGGGCAAAGCCCACCTTCATATTTTGTAATTCTTACTTGAGATTAGACACACAAACCTGCCCTATATAACAGTTCCATACGGGGCTTACTTCTTACCACACAGGGCTGAGAATTCGTCCGGCTTGGCGTAAGTCAGCACCGCAGCTAAGGCCTCTCTCCAGTTTTTAAGATCACAGGACTCAACAATCTCCTTCCAGTTCTTCATCACCACTGCAGTGATGAGCTTGGAAAAGGAAGCAACAGGAGATGAAGTCTCTACTCCCCCCGGGAGACCGACTGTCTAATCCTCACATGTCTGCAGTGCTGGGACCTACCACAGGGAGACAGGTGACTGCCATCCAGACCCCATCTAGCAACCTTATCTTTCAAAAACGATCACACAGCAGCAAAGTGAACAACATTCTTGAACCAAATAACAGATGCTATTTTCCTTCAAAAAGAAAATTGCATCAACGCATTTTACAAAGGGCTTCAAGGGAAAAGCACAGGACACTAGCAGAGCATTGCACAGGAAGATGCTCCTGGGTCCAGTGGTTCAGGAAAAGCTGCCGGCCATCGGGTCTTGAGGGACTTGATTTGAAGGACAAGCAGGAAGGAACTTTATGAAGAAGGTTAAAAAGCCCTCTAGGGCAGTGAGATGGCCAAGTAGGGCAGAGTGCTGGCTGGCAAGCCTGAGGGTCAAGGCTGATGACCTAACCCCCAGGACCTACTTGGTAGAAGAGAACCAACCCATGCAGTTGTCTGACCTCAACAAACACTCTGTGGTACATGGGTGCACTCAAGGCTTAGGAAGAAGAGCGTGGGAGGAACTGAAAGGCAGCCAGTGTGACAGACAGAGATGCACGAGGCAAAGCTTGGAAACTGGGGACAGCCGCCACTAGGATTCAATATTGAGATAATTTCATGAAAAATAATCTCCAGGCCAGGTATGGTTGCCCATGCCTTTAATCCCAGCACTTGGGAGGCAGAGGCAGGAGGATCTCTGCATTCAAGGCCAGCCTGGTCTACAGAGCATGTTCCAGAACAGCTAAGGCTGATAATCACAGAAAAACCGTATCTCAAAAAACAAAAACAAAAAATTTCCAAAACTATTTTTTTAAGATATGGAAAATAACACCAAACTTAAAAATGTTCAGACCCTCTATGCCAAAAATTCTAGTAACTGAATAATCAAAACTCTGTTCAAATCTTTAGGCAAAACAAGGGTTTTAATCACTACATTAAACAATGTTGTTTGCCTATATGAGGAAAACATTAAAACGAGCCCAAAAATCCTAAATAGTGACATAATACATCCTGGTCATAAAATAGTGTCACAAGATATTAGATAAAAGTCTAACAGTCCTTAACAAGGCAAGAGAAGCTGACACTGTGACTGTGTCTACAGAGAGAACGACACGTGCATCCACATGGGACCCTGACTCTCCACATAAAGGTGTGGAAAAATGGGCACTAACTTCTTAACAAGGTTAAGAGACAACTAAAATTCTTACCTTGAGATTTTCTATACTAAATCTCTGCAAGGGAATCGAAACACTGGAATTTTATCACATCAAAACATAAACAACCATTTCTGCATCAAAGAACTTAATTCTTTCCTGTTTTCTGTATCTCAATTATCCATAATAACAATAGGATACTATCTTCATAATCAGAATAATAAAAGTCTATAATTCTAATACCCAGGAGCCTAAGGCAGAAGGATTGAAGATTCAGAGAAAGCCTGGGCTATGTAGCAAGACTCCCACTGAAAAATAATTTTTTGGGGGAAGCGGGGGAGCAGTTTGAAGAGAGGTTCTTTGTGTAGCCGTGGCTGTCCTCAAACTCAGAGATCTACCTGACTCTGCCTCCCAGGTGCTATGATTCAAGGTCTGTGCCACCACACCTGGCTAACAGAAAAAATTTAAAGTGTATACGAGTGTATGTGTTTCTGTGCTACTATTTATTTTGAAAAATAACATACCCTGGTAATTTTGCTTTGAGATTTTGCAAAGTATTTTTTTTGTGTTTGAGCCAAGAGTTCTGGTCCACCTGCTATGGCTAATATAATAGCATCAGCCATTCGGTTATCATGTAAACAAAGGTCAACTGCACTCTCAAAATTGCCCGTCAGCAAAGCCCGAGTAATTAAACCATCAATATCTGCAACAAGGAAACACAACATCCAAGTTAGAGTTTGTTACGGATAACAATTACAAGAAAACTACGCACACCAGTTTTTATACACAGACAAATGGGGAACACAATGCTAATTTATCATTACTAGCAGATTAAAGTTGTAAAATAAACTGTCCCTATTTATGAAAGTTATGGAAATAGACCAGGATGTATACATAGTAACTTTTTGTTGTGTTTTAATAAAGATCACTTAGGTGTGTCAGAACTCATTACCCTTTTCAAGACACTGGTAATACTATAAATGATGACCAAGTTCTTGCTTAAGCCTGCTCACTGGGATAACATATTTCTAGTTATGACTACTGGTAGATAACTGAAATCCCAGGTCTAGGAGGCTGAGACAGGAGGATTGTCTGTTTGAAATCTACACAGAAAACTGTTTCAAAAACAAGAAACAACAGTGCACTGTTCTCTCCTTCTCCCTCTCTCTCTCATTAATTATCTTGAAGACAGACAACTTGCTTATGGCTAAGAGAGATTTCAGACAAAGCCAACAGCACTTACCCCCACTGACGGAGATGTTAAATGTCCCTCCAGCTGAGGGCAGAAAATCAGACTCCTGTTTCTCCTCTTTAATTCGCTAGGAGATGAAAAAGGCACAATTTAGCTAAAGTGAAACTGAAATGATTTACTGCCAAAAATTATATGTGATTATTCATCTACTGAGAAGATGATACACCAAGCTGTTTCAAAATGTTCCCAATTCAAGTGTAGACTAGACTCTTGACTTCCTAAGGCATTAATTCCCATGAGACATAAACAAAACCCATCATCTTTGAACACCAAATCAAGTGTCCACACTCGTCAGAGACCTGAAAAGTTGCTGTCAAAAATAAGGAACATTTTCTCAGACTGCCAACTCTGAGTGGCTCAAAGACGCAAAATATATGTGTTTTTAATGATAGTGTCTATAGGTTTGATATAAAGTCTTTTTGTCCAAGTTGAATCACAAAAACAAATCACTTGGTATCCTCAGTACAAAAGTGAAGCAGAGTCTGGACCAATGACACAGTCAGAGAGCACACGCCTGAGAGTAGGCTTGGTCTCTGAACACACACACACACACACACACACACACACACACACGCACGCACGCGCGCGCACACACACACACACACACACACACACACACACACACACACACGGCAGTACAAACATTGTTTTAAGTATACATTTCATTTTCCTTTAAATTATATATGGAACAGCACATAGTTGAATAATACACACACACACACATTCCTATTACAAAAGTTACACACTGAGTGACTCAATTCAAAATCTAATACAAAATTGTTGTGGAATATTATTTAACTGGGCAAGATGTGTTACATTTGTTTTTGCTGCATTTGTTTTAGGGATGAAAAGATGTGTTGCTCCAGGCGGTGGTGGCGCACACCTTTAATCCCAGCACTCGGGGAAGCAAAGCCAGGCGGATCTCTGTGAGTTCGAGGCCAGCCTGGGCTACCAAGTGAGCTCCAGGAAAGGCGCAAAGCTACACAGGGAAACCCTGTCTTGAAAAACAAAAACAAACAAAAAAATGTGTTACATCTGTTTCACTCTGCCTGCCTAAGGCACCTGATTGGTCTAATAAAGAGCTGAAGACAGACAGGAGGATAGAAAGGTAAAAGGCCCTGAGACAAAAGGGAGCTAAAGAGAAACAGGTTAATTTAGGGTAAAAGAGCTAGCCAGAACTGAGCCTAAGCTAGGTCAAGCATTCACATCTAATAATAAGTCTCCGTGTCATGATTTGGGAGCTGGTTTGTGGCCCAAAAGAAAAAGCCTGTTTATACAAAATGATCTGAAATCCAAAACTTCTTAGATTTTCATATTAGGGACAATCTGCTTATAAAGACTCTACAGACATCCCCAAGCTTTTCTTTTGAAATAAAAACAAAGTTATCCTACATGAAATCAAACGTTCACACAGGCATCCATGCTGCCTACACACTTGAATGTGAACGCCTCACACTCTGTGCAGAGTACAGTACAGACTCATCTAAAGGACTTAGTTAATTAACTGCCCCCTACAGAAGGAAGCTAACCCTACTTCCTTCTCCCTTTTAGCATTTCAAAGTTTAGAAAAGTGCTGTCAGTTTACATCAGTAACACTGAGGAATAAATCAGCCACCCATCCTCAATATATCTGTTTACCAAAGTTACAGAACAATGCTTTCAGGGCTGGAGATGTGTATCAATGGTATAGATACACAAGACCTGGGATGCATGAGGCCCTGGGCTCAATCCCCAGGTCTATACAAACAATGCAATCTTCCCATTTTCTAACTCAGCATTTTCTTTTTTTTTTTTTTTTTTTTTTTTTTTGGTTTTTCGAGACAGGGTTTCTCTGTGTAGCTTTGCGCCTTTCCTGGAGCTCACTTGGTAGTCCAGGCTGGCCTCGAACTCACAGAGATCCGCCTGGCTCTGCCTCCCGAGTGCTGGGATTAAAAGCATGCGCCACCACCGCCCGGCACTAACTCAGCATTTTCAAATGAGGTTTCTTTATACAACTAACCTTTACTTATGAACCCTGGAGATATAATGCTTAATTTCTTATGTATGAAAAAACCTTGAATGTACAAGATACTATATCTAAAAAGCAAATAGTATCACCAAGACAAAAGGGAAGATTTTACCCCCTTATGCATAATTTGTTTCAAACCTTTAAAGTATGCAATGATGACTACTGTTTGGCTAAGTATTTTTATCACCTATTATTCATGAGTGCATGACCAAATCATCATTAATTTGATAATACATAGTAAATCTACTCATACACAAATGAACATACTTGTAGGTATCTATAATTTTCCATAGGTATCTCCAAAACTAGTTCAAAATTTTAGCAAGATTTTACAATGTCCCCTATTTCTTTCTTAAATTCTAGGAGATTGATTTTGATAGAAAATATACTTCACAATCAATTTATAGCAGCCCCATATATTCATGAATTATATTTATAAGCATCTCATAGTCAAGTTAGTCCCCCACCATAAAAGGCAATGGAAAAAGTCAAAGATTAGATAATAAATAAGAACTTGATTAACTTTCTAAGATGAAATGAAAACAGAAAGCAAGCAGAGTAAACTATAGAATTAGTTGTTAGTTGAGGGAAGAAAGAGAGAGAGAGAGTTACAAAGAAATTAATTAATGGTACAACTCTGTATTCAAGGTCTTTTTTCAATTAGTTACAGAAATTACCAAGCACAGCTAAGGACATACTAAGAGTAAGTCATCACAATTAGCTTAGCTATATAAACTCTTCATTGCTTCTGTTCCAGTTCAGGACAACTTGGAAGCCTCTATCACTGACAAGGCTATACAAATTCATGTGCCAAGAAAAAAGCATTCCCTTGACATGCAGGGCAACTGCATTTCTGAGTAAATTCCGTCAGTTTAGCATCCTTGCAACCATCTGACCCAATTAAGGAGAACTCACATCTACTGCTAATTTTAAGCCATACAATCAAGAAGCTGGGCCAATGAACCAGTGTGCAGAGACACTTCTGTTAGTATCTCCCTAAACACACCTGAGAAAGCAATACAGTCAGACATCATTGGCAACAAGTAGTCAGAAAATGTCCGTATTTTCAAGTGAGATACACAATTATCACACAATTGTCCAATAGAATATAAAAAAATAAGTACCTCTCCCAAGAGCTGCTCTTCAGCAGCAGGACTCTCCTCCCCATCACTCTGTGCTACTTGGTCAGGGTCTTTAAGAGCCTTTGGTACATAAAACAATCACAGAGGAAGTTGAAGAATGTAGCATTAAAAGGTTATTAGTAACAAGACAGACAAAAGACCCAACCAACCACACCCAGAGCTTGATCATGAGAAGCAACGAACAAATTTATTCCAGAAACAACATTAAAAGAAAAGCAGAAACCATCACTACCACCACCTTC
Source organism: Peromyscus leucopus (assembly GCF_004664715.2). Taxonomy (NCBI): domain Eukaryota; kingdom Metazoa; phylum Chordata; class Mammalia; order Rodentia; family Cricetidae; genus Peromyscus; species Peromyscus leucopus. Next base: position 84,672,661 of record NC_051071.1, read on the forward strand.
CCTTTTGGTCACCAAGTGTCATGTGACATACAGGCGCTTTACCTTGTCTGAGCAGGCAATGATTCTGTTTTCCCTTCTATGAAGTTCAAATATACCAAAAGACATGCTTTACCAGCTAAACTTAAGATGAGAATTACGAACTACTAAAATACTTAGAATTTTCTAAACCAGGAAGGACAAAACAGATCAACTGCTCTAATTACACTGCTTGTCCAGCTCTAACCACACTCTTGGAAGACAGCGATTTGAGGTCTTACCACGTCGGATCCATCCACTCTGTTCAAGGCCAAAGCAACCTGAAAAGAAAACAACAACCCACCTACTAAGTGCAATGCTAATCCGGGTGGACAGCAAAGTTTAGCTTTATTCTGTTCTCAGCCAAACTCCACAAAAGTTCTTATCAGGGCCAGTATGTTTAGGAAGAGCAAACATCTGCGCACAACTGGTTCTTAGTGGTTCTAGTTTCATTTACATGGAATTCTACTGCTCCGATGATCTTTAGCTCTGCTGTCTAATCACAAAATCAACCTTAAAGAAACATGCTCCCTTGTACTTTGTTGTTTTAAGTAACTATATTTTTGTCTTGTTGTTAATTTTTTTTCTTAATGTTTTATTTTGTTTTTTAAGACTGGGTCTTACTATGCAGCCCTGGATGGCCTGGAACTCATGGAGATCTACTGCCTCGGCCTCCTGAGTGCTGGGGTTAAAGGCTTGCACCACCACACCTGGCTTACAAACACTTTTTAAAAAGATGTCCTCAGGTACTCAATATAGAACAAATTGCTTTAGAAATATTCTGATGATTTTATTTCCTAATTTTTTGCTTTCAGGCATACAATTAAAACTTTAATCTCCTGGAAATTTAGAAAAATCAGAGCATTAAGGGGCTACAGCTAATAAGGAAATCAAATAAATACTAACACTTTAAGGAGTAAGCAAAGACACCAGCAGTGTGGCTGCCCTCAGAGGAGCACATACGTAGACGACACCAGACGCAGCCCACACCAGTTAGGCAGCCTATGTAATTCTATAGAAAAACTTTAGTTACCGCCAACAGAGGTGAAAGAGAATAAGAGTATTTTCAAGGTTTCTACGGTTTTTACTGCTACTGATTCTGATGTCAACACTGACACAATTCAGACCCTTTCTGAGAAGACTACAAAACTATAATGTGTGTTTCTCTTTTAAAAAGGGAATTCTTTCAAAAGCTAAACTATGAAGCAAACTACTTGGCCTTTGTTTACTTAGGCTCATGAAAATTCCATCCTGTTTCAGCTACCTGTTAGCTGGTCAACAATAAGCCATTTAAGAATTTCATGCTAGCTGGGTCGTGATGGCACATACCTTTAATCCCAGCACTCAGGAAGCAGAAGCAGGTGGATCTCCATGAGTTCAAGGCCAGCCTGGACTACAGAGTGAGTTCCAGGACAGCCAGGGTTACACAGAGAAACCATGTCTCGAAAAGAAAAAGAATTTTATGCTCCAGGGTGGGAAACTGCAGTGGCCCCAACAGTGCTCGACTTCCCATACACTGTACAGTTGGGGAGACACCTAATCCCTGCTCTCCTCTCTCGAGGCCACTGTTAGCACACCTTAAGGAACACCTCAGTGTATGTGACTTATCTGTCACGGCCAAACTATCCCTGACAGTCCAGGCTGAATTAAAGGTGGTTCTGGTAGCTTCTACATCCAGGCAGAAAGTGGAGTTTCACATCTGAAAACTTAGGTGACAAACACCAATTCTTACTAAACGTTAGTTGACTGATTGGAGACTCTGTCTAGAACTTTATACACAGATACCCCACCCAGCACACAAGCATCTGTTTACGGCGGTCATTTGATCTTCTCAGGACCTTACCTTCTTCCCCAGATCTTCTCTTCTGTATCCAAGAAGCTCCAGGTATTTCCCACGAGAATCCTCCTCAAAATTCACCTTTTAAAAGAGACATAATCTTCAAAGATTACATTTAAAACCTAGTTTTCCTAAGAATTGACCAAAAACTCTAAAGTCTATAAAATCCTGAAAATTCACTGTTCAAAAAGAATTTATGTAACTTTAGAAACTGTTTTAACTATGCAGGCATGGATATGGCTGGGAGCTGATTTGTGCACAGCAAGTCCAGTGCTGGCAGAGGTCAGAGGGGGCATCCAGTGCCTACGGCTGGAGTTATGGATGCTGGGGACCCAACTTGGGTCTAAAACACAATGCCTGCTCTTAACTACGGAGCCACCTCTCCTGCACTGGAGTGGTTTATTTGAGTCTCACTATAGAGCTTTGGTTGGCCTGGAACTTGCTAAAAAAACCAGAATAGCCTCAAACTCAGAGATCCACCTGCCTCTGCCTCCCAAGTGCTGGGATTAAAGGCGTGCACCACCTCCACCTGACTTTATAAATAACATTTTTTAAAAACTAGTTTTCTGTTTGTCTGAGACTAGGTCTCACATAGCCCAGGTCTCAAATTCAAACTCTATACAGCAACTGATAATCTTTTAAGTTCCTCTACTGCCCAACTGCTGAGATTACAGGCATGCACCGTCATGCATGGATAAAATAGCTATGTTCTAAGAGTAAGTAAGTATTTGAGCAACTCATCATTCTGGATAAATGAGGCTTGTTTTTAACTATAATTTTGTTAAAGACAAAGTAATTCATGTTCAAAGGTTCTATGAGAAAGCAAGACAGTGTATGCAGTATTCAACATCCCAAAACTTTTTTGAATTTCACACCTAAGCTGGGCAAGGAGGCACACACCTTCCACTGCAGCCCTAGACGCAGACAGGTGGATCTCTGCGGGTGGCCTGATCAACAGAGAGCAGTGAGGTGAGCCAGTCTCACTATAAAGAGAGAGACTGTTTCAAATGGAAACAAAATTGTCCCCTAACTAACAAACTGCAATTTCTACATTGATAGAGTTTAACCTCATTGTATTCAAGATGGTTTTTTCTTGGAAAACTCAGTATCAAGAAATATCTGTGAAAGCCAAACTCTTAGTCCGCTATGAAGAAAGACAGTGTGCTGCGAGGCTGTTTTTCCTTTGACTCTCCTGTAGCAGCAGGAAGAGAAACCCCTCTAGTCTCCCCTCTCCTCTCCCATTCCTCTCACCACGTTCACTGACCAGACTGGCTACAGACACTAAATTCTCTGTTTTATTACAGCAGCTCCCATGTTCTAATTTTTAAGATCTGTTGAATGATGTCGCTCTCCCTTAAACATATCTTCACACTATTTAGCTTATAATGGTGTAAGAGATTAGGCTGTGTTCTCTTGAGATTTATCTTGGCTTTTTGAGACAAAGTCTTGCTATAGCCCAGGCTGGCACTGAGCTTGAGATCTTCCTGTCTCAGCTTCCTGAGTGTTGGCATTACAGTTGTGTGTTACTGTGCTCAACTTTCGTTTCTTGAATTTCATCATGCATTCCTGAAATCATATTATCTCACATGTTTCTTCAAAAGGAAGATAGACTTTAATTATAATAGGAACAATTATCAATAATAAAATGAAACCATTTTAGGGCCAGAGAGATGGCTAAGCAGATAAATGTGCTCACTGTAAAATGAACATGCACGTAGACACACACACAAACAAAAATTAGAAATAAGCTCAACTTTACCTTCAAGAAGGACCACACATTTTTCTCAAACTCAGTCTGAGAAGCGTCGATCTTCCTCTGGCAGTAACTGATGAAGCCCTGGGACTGTACAACCTGCTGCAGCTGCTCCGAGCGGCTGAGGAAGTCCTTCTCGGTCACCACCTGACTGATGAACACGTGCTGGGGCCGCTGCTGCTGCTGCTCAGCTCCCTGCTGAGGCTGCGCTTTGACGTTCTCAAAAGTCACCAGCTTCCCTCCGAACTGCGAGAAAGAATGAACTCATCAGCCACTAAGCTGCCCTGGAGGGAATGGCCTGCAGCCTGCTCAGGTCAGGAACTGGATGGGGATCACTGGCACACCCTCCCAGGCTCCCGAACGTCACTCCAGCCACCCAACTGTCCGCCTTCTCAGTCCTCACAAGTCCCCTGGGATGAAATGGACGTGTGCCGTCCCAGAATTCCTCAGTTCATGTTACACAGAACCCTAGAAACAAACTCCACCTACTGAGAAGGAAGCGCCAACAGGCCTTCGGATCCACTTGGGGGGCTTCTTCAGGGGCAGCACTATGCTGTGCTGAGCAGTCTGCTGAGGAATTTGTAATGGAGGAAGGGGCTGTCCTGTGCCAAAAGGATCAAGGTTCCCAAAAGACGATGAAAGCTATTTTTAAAAAAAGTATGAGTTAGTAACCACATAAACTATGTTGCAATTTTTCAAATCATACACAAAAAAAATGTCTAGTAACAGTTATCCACTACAGCAGCATTGCTGGTTGGTAAAAATCACTCAAGATAATTACACAACATGGTTCTTTTTCTCAGTTGTCATCATCAAGCGCCTTAATACTGCCCATTACCTTGTCAACTTGTTTCTGCCTTAACCCATCCATGCTGCCTCCCATGATGGAATAAACACTGATTCGTCCATCAAAAGAAGCAGCCGACAGGACAGCAGGGTTCCGAGGACACCACTGGATATCGAAGCACCACTGTGTGCTGGTGGGAAGTTCATATAATACCTAGCCCAACATAAACAAACAAGCAAAAGTTAGAAAAAGGTAGCCAGATCATAACCTAAAGAAGTAATGCTGATAATAAGCACAGCTGAACATTACTTTAAAAAGTCTTTAGCCAAGAAAACCAAAGGTAAGTGTCTCTTATAGTACAGTGGTCCCGGGATGGTCCACAATGGTAAGTGTCTCTTACAGTACAGTGGTCCCGGGATGGTCCACAATGGTTAAGTGTCTCTTACAGTACAGTGGTCCCGGGATGGTCCACAATGGTAAGTTCCTCTTACAGTACAGTGGTCCCGGGGTGGTCCACTAATAACAGGAATGCCAGTCAATATTTCTTTTCCTAAAATGGCAGCAGTAGACAAGCTGGAAAGGCCAGAATATTTTATCAAATTCCAGTGCTACTCTTTTCAACTGTTTTTGCCTGGCAAGATCCAGAGAACTATGTTTAGGTCACTTGAAGACCAAACTTGAAACCACTCTCAGAAAGAACTCACTGACAAATCTGGCTTTTAGCGAAGAGAAAACATGTCTATCTCATTCTTATTGCTGAAGAATCTTAACAAGACTTGCCTCTAGGTTTTCTACAGAAGGAAAGGGCCGTGGGACAACGTTACAAACACTACTCCAGGCTGGGGAGATGCTCCATGTGTGAAGTATGTGCCATGCATTCACGAGAACTGCGGCACAAGGCCCGGCCCCTGCACAGAAAAGCCAGACCTGCTACTCGCTTACAACCCACAGCTGCGGAGGCAGAGACAGGAAGCCCTGGCATTCGCTGGCCAGTCCCTGAGGGAGGTCAAGGAGACAGTCTCAAAAAACAGCTGGAGATCTAACTGACAAAGACACACTATCAATCTCCGGCAGCCCGGTGTGTATATACAGAAGTGCTCATGCATTTGTACATACATGAACATATACACACACAGAGGAAATTAAAAATAAATAGTTATCAGAACTGTTACACTTGAGGCCCTAAGTTCAATGCTCAACAGCTAAAAGAACAAAACCTGTTAAAACATTTTTTGTTTATTCATTTATTCCTCTGTGTGTGTGTGTGTGTGCGCGTGTTTTATGGGTAACTGTGGGGGGGGGAACATGTGTTACAGTACACATGTAGAGGACAACTTTGGGGACTCGGTTCTCTCCTTCCACCTTGTTGAGGCAGATTCTCTGTTGTTTCTGCCATGTTGTACATCCAAGTGGGCTGGCTCATGAGCTTCTAGGCGGCCCTCTTGCTTCCAATCTCACTGCAGGAGTGCTAAGGTTACACACGTGGCCACAGCATCCTGTTCACGTGGATTCCAGGTATCAGAATCAGGTTTCCAGACCTGACTGCTGAGCCACCTTGCCAGCTGGAAGACTTTTTTTTTAATGGTGCTGGAAATCAAGCCTAGGCCTTTCACATGATAAACAAGCACGACTTCTGAGCCACACTCCTAATCCAGCTACTCACATTTCCATCAAAATAACTTCAAAAGCACCTGAAACAATACACTTCAATAGAGAAGAGGCAATGGTATAAGGCTGCAATTAGGGTCTGGAGAGATGGCTCGCAGTTGAGCACCAGCTGCTCTTCCAGAGGACATGGGTTCAATCCCAGCCCCAACATGGACGCTCACAACTGTCTGTGTGACTCCAGGATCCAACACCTTCACACGGGCACACATGCAGGCAAAACACCAATGCACTTAAAATAAAAACGAATCATTTTTTAAAAGGCTGTGGCTAGAATCTATGTTTCAACAGAGAAAGATTAATTTTAAAGTACAAGGAAATGAGCCTGGCTAATGTTCCTGACAGAGAACATATCTCAGACCGCCCCCCCAATGGTCTTAATTATAATCATGGGCTTAAAACCATTTGGAAATGTCTTACTCAGGTAGAAATAAGTATTAAGAGTGCCTTTTGAAAGGTTGAGAAGCATTCCTCCTCCTACCTCTCCTGTGTTAGGGTTAGAGCACAGAATCTTAGCATCTTTTCCACAGCTTAGTAACAATTCAGGATCTGCCATGCTCCAAGCAATTGCCAAAATTCCCCTATAAAAAACAGGCGGGAGAAAAGAACAAGTGAGAACAAAGTATTGTCACACACAGATGTAAGACCACAGTGGAGCTCCCTTGTCCATTTACTACTTCAACGATCAGCTTAAGAAAGAAAAAGAGAAAGGAAGACACGCACACCGGTAGAAAACCCACAAAAGTACAAGGAAACGTTCAGTCTTGAAGGAAGCAAATTTCCAATCCCTCCTGTGCAGGTTGTAGAGTCCCTATGTTAACAGAAGTGGAACTCACCTAACTTGGTAACACGGATGCTACAATGGCACAGGACGCTCAGCACCGGGCACGGTGCAGATGGCAAGCAGTGAGAGTGAATGCCCAACAACCCTGGCTGTGGAGTTTTCACTCACAGGCGGGCTCTTTATGAGACAGAGCACAGATAAAACACCCCATATAGCCGGGTGGTGGCGGTGCAAGCCTTTAATACCAGTGGCAAATGGATCTCTGTTTTAGTCCAGCTTGGTCTACACACAGAACAATCCTGTCTCAAAAAAAAGCCTCTACATGGGAAGTCATGCTCTCCACAAGTCTGCATCCTCAGTCCTGTTTTTAGCTTCTGTCAGGAAGTACTCTTTATTGAGTATACTGAAGAAAAAAATTAGATATTTTTCAAAGAAACATTAAACTCTACAGTATAGAAGCATGGTCTTACAGATCACTGTCTTAGAGTAAAGGGGCACACAGTATAATCCTCGGGTGAGGTGCTTGCCGCACACTGTGTCTAAAAACAGCCCACTGAGATGCTCAGTAAGTAGGGCACCTACCGCCAAGCCCTAAGACCTCTTAGTTCAATCCTGGGTCTTGTGAGAGGGGACACTGACCACAGGCTACTGTGACCTCCACAGCATGTGGAGTGGTGTATATGCATCCACATCCACACTCCCTTCCTTCCACACGAAGCCAGGTATGACAGCACACATTGCAATCCCAGCTAGCGGGGTGGAGAAAGGCAGATCCACAGAGCTCATCTGCCAGCTCTATGTCCAGCGGTGACTCCAGGCTCAGTGAAAGACTGTCTCAAGAATATAGGCATCAGACGGTGACTTGTGGCTGCCACAAATGTGTGTACACCTCCCCCACCCCACACACAATCTTCTGTACTCTATTATTTAGAGAGAGTCAGAATTAATGATTTTGTCATTTCTATATCCATATCTATGTTACTCAGAGATTCTATGAGAAACCAGAATTATGTTTGGTTATTTCTTAAGCGCACACAATTGGAGGTCTGAGTATTTTGCTTAGTAGGAAGCACTTGCTTAGTATATACAAGGTCTTGGGTTTGATCTCTAATACAGCAACAATACAACAACAAATAAAAAAAAATTTTAATGCGCGCACGCACGAGAGAGCAGGTGCCCAAGTAAGCTTGTGGCCATCAAGCCCCTGGAGCTGGAGTTACAGATGGCTGTGAGCCACCATGTGAGTGCTGAAAAATAAACTCAGGTCCTCTGGAAGAGCAACAAGTGCTCTTGACTACGGAGTCATCTCTCCAGCCCAATATATTATATATTATACCATTATTAAGATATAAATAGATATATATATTAAGGAAACTAGAACTATAGGGATGGAAGAGAACCAAAAGATCAAATAATCTATCATTTATTAGTATAAGAAAACTGCCGACTAGAGAGATAGTTTCTGTCATCCAGCAGTGGGCGTTACTAAATTCTGATGGTTCCTTCCCAAGCTCTGCGGTAGAGTGTGGTGTTAGACCACTCTGAGATCAGCGTTGAGGGTGGACTGCTTATATATGACCTTGGCAAGTTGAACCTTGCTGACCTTCAATTTCTGGCCTGTGAGACATGCAATAGCAGTTTCTAGAGTTAATTCTGTGATGAGGCTGGATCACGGTGCCTGTGCAAGGCTTGAACACTGTCTATGTTATGTCTCTAAGTTAGCTGTCTTCCCTCTACAGTGCAGGTCCCGGAAGTTCATGTGGTGGTTTGGATGAGAATGCCCCCCCAGGCTCACGTTGGAATAGACGTCCCCAACTGCTGGAACCACTTGGGAAGGATTAGGAGGTGTGGCCCTGCTGGAGAAGGTGTAACACTGGAGCTGGCTTTGAGGTTTCAAAAGCCCATGGCAGGCCCAGTCTCTGCCTATGGATCGGATGTGAGCTCTCAGCTACTGCTCCAGCACCACACCTGCTCCCACGCTCCTCACCATGATGGCCAAGGACTCACTCTCTGAAATTAGAAACAAGCCCCCAGTTAAATGCTCTCTTTCTTTTTTTTTTTTTTTTTTTTTTTTTTGGTTTTTTCGAGATAGGGTTTCTCTGTGTTGTTCTGGTGCCTGTCCTGGATCTCACTCTATAGACCAAGCTGGCCTCAAACTCACAGAGATCCTCCTGGCTCTGCCTCCTGACTGCTGGGACTAAAGATGTGTGCCACCACTACCTGGCTAGAAACTAGTAAAATATTACAAGGAATTTTTTTATTTAAACACATTGAACTAATTTACATAAATTTGCTACTACCGGGGCTGGAGAGATGGCTCAGTGGTTAAGAGCACTGACTGCTCTTCCAGAGGTCCTGAGTTCAATTCCCAGCAACCACATGGTGGCTCACTACCATCTGTAATGAGATCTGGCGCCCTCTTCTGTACACATAATAATAAATAAATAAATCTTTTAAAAAAAAAAAAAAATTTGCTACTACCTAAGTATCAATGTTAGGAAATTTGCCAAACTAATGAAATACAATGACACTAAAATATCAGAAAGTTTCCATTTTTCAGAATATCTACTCAACATATTAATGCAAACTGAAAGCAGATCACCTAATTTCTCAAAAATGTTTGCTTTTCAAGGAAAATGGAAACAGAATCAAACCAGTTTCTAAACTGTTGCTATATGGCATCAATTTTCTTAGGTCTGATGACTAATATAGATCTAACTCTATAGTTAATGTCAAGAGTTTGATATACTCAAATTTTTACTATTTTAGGTGATTTTAGTTTCTAGCTGAGGACAGCCTTGAATCCCTGACCTCCTTGCCTCTGACTGCCAAGTGCTGGGATTACAGATACATATGTCTATGCCTTGCTTCAGTATTTGAAGTAAGCAGGGGAAAATGTTCTAGCAAAGGATTCATGTTAGCATGATATGATCTACCTACCATTTTGGAGAGAAAATCCTGACTACTGCTCAAAATGAAAATGAGGAATTATGTTTTAGAGCAAAAACAGGAAGAAACGAAGTTCCCTGAAACAGCAGCACGGTACCTGGCATGATTTTCCAGAACCCGGAGAGGAGAGGAGGCAAATCGAAGATCCCACATCTGGATCACTGGTAACCGATCATCCTCAGAGGCCAGGACCATCTGTGTAGCAACATCAGGGTGCCATGCCAGCCCAGAGCAATGCATCTGCAGACAGGTAAGGCCCACATCTTAGCAACCATGTTACCTTATGAAAAGCAGACCTAGAATTTGAAGACTATGTCACAACTGAAATGAACAGGAAAAAGCATCAGCTCAGACTAGTCCCAAACCTTTTAAATGTTACTAGACAGGCTTAAATAGTCTTGGAAATATAGCATTTGCATGTTTTCTATTCATCTACTTGATACACATAAAGCAGTTCAGAATCAAAATAATTCTATTATCTAAAATGAATTTCACTATCAATACTGTAACTTAGAGGATTGTTTTGGGGGCTGGAGAGATGGCTCAGAGGTTAAGAGCACTGGCTGATCTTCCAGAGGTCCTGAGTTCAATTCCCAGCAACACATGGTGGCTCACAACCATCTATAATGAGATCTGGTGCCCTCTTCTGACGTGCAGTCATACATGCAAGCAGAACACTGTATACATATAAATAAATAGATTTAAAAAAAAAGAATTGTTTTATACAAACTTAAAATATAACACTTTCAAAAATAAAAATAGATAAAAGTTATCAATTAAAAACAAAGTCCTTCTACCTTTCCTAAAAATAAAAAATAAAAATAAAAATAAAAAATAAATTAAAAAAAAAAAACCACCATATCTTAAGCAACAACTACCATCCAAAGTTTCATGAGATAATTACTATTATTGGGAATGACCCAAAAGTTTAAATTCTAATAAATATTCTACATAATGATTAAGATTATTTTCGCATGCTTTATTCCACTGGAACTTGTGTTAACATTCCTGGTCCACTTAAACTGTAGTCATCTAGAAGAAGGTTCTTTTCAACAGTTCTGTGGCATTTTAAATGATACACACATTCTGACTTAAGTACTCTTGTTTTAGAAAATCTTTACCAGGGTGGGCAACAGGGCTCAGCACGTAAAGGCACTTGCTGCCAAACCTGGAGACCTAAGTTTAAGTTTGGAACCCCATGGTAGAAGGAGAACCAAGTCCTTGAAGGACCACACAGTGCACAATGGAGCATGAATGCTCACACACCAACAACAACAAAAAAAACCCCGAACACCATAAATGTAATAAAAGTATTTTTGAAGTTTTAAACAAAAGAAAGACAGAGAGAGAGAGAGAGAGAGAGAGAGAGAGAGAGAGAGAGAGAGAGAGAGAAAAGAAAGAAAGAAAGAAAGAAAGAAAGAAAGAAAGAAAGAAAGAAAGAAAGAAAGAAAGAGAAAGAAAGAAAGAAGAGAGGAGAGAGGAGGGAAGAGAGAGGGAGGGAAGAAAATCAGGCCACCAAGAGGGCTCACTGGGCAAAGGTGCCTACCACTAAGCCCCCCACACCTGAGTTTGATCTCTGGGACCCACTGATGGAAAGAGGAGAACAATTCCCAAAAGTTGTCCTCTGAACTCAACATGTGCTTCACGGCACACGTGCTGACACTGACACTCACACACACACACACACACACACACACACACACACACACACACAGAGGCACATGAAATTACTAAATACAGTGCTTAAAAAACAAAAAGCATATCCAACATGGTGTACTGGGTATTTAATTATTGTACTGAGGGGCAGGGAGCATTCATCCCACTATTAGCCGATTAATAAAAGACAGGATTTTAATTTTACAAAAATTTGATTTCTTGAAACAAGCCTCAGAGCACGTACAGTAGAAGTACTGTTTATTGTAAGTCAGTCCTATACTTACCCTGTTACTGTGGTCACTGACTTTGATGATGGGCTCATTTTTCCTAAGATCCCACACGGTTGCCCGGCCACTGGGACTGGCTGATGCTAAAATATGCTGAACTTGCCTGTTCCATGCAATGCAGCTGATGTCTTCCGGTGGCTACAAAGGAACACACCATTAAAACCATTGTCATGCTGTGCTGGTCAGCTCTGTCAACCCGAGGAGGGACTGGAGTCACGGGAGAGCCTCCCTGAGGAACTGCCTCCATGAGCCAGCTCTGAGGGGTGTCTGTGTAACACTTGCTGACTGCTGACTGATGTGGGGGTGCCCAGCCCACAGAGGGAGGTATCAGCCCTGGGCAGGTGGGTCTAGGCTATAGAAGGAAAGAAACTGGTCAAGCCAGGGGAAGCAAGCTCTCCCCAGTGACAGACTGTGACCGCGACGTGGAAGTGACATCATAAGGTTCCTTCCCCAGGTTGACTTTGGGCACTGTTTAATCGCAGCATCAAAAAGTAACTAGAACATTACTACATTCAAATTTAATTATAAAGCCAGGTGTGGGGGCACACACCTTTAATCCCAGCATGATGGAGGCAGGCCATTTTCTGAGTTCGAGACCAGCCTAGGTCTATATACTGAATTTTGGGACAGCCAGAGCCCTGCCTCAAAAACCTAAAAAATAAATTTAATCATAAATTCTGATTCTTCATTTATAATTCATTCTCATTCTCTCTCTCTCTCTCTCTCTCTCTCTCTCTCTCTCTCTCTCTCTCTCTCTCTCTCTCTCTCTGAGACAGACAGGGTCTCACTCTGTAGCTCTGGTTCCCCTGGAACTCACAGAGATCCATCAGCCTCTGCTTCCCAAGTTCTGGGGTTAAAAGCATATACCACCATACCTGGCTGATCCTTTTTTGTTTGTTTGTTTTTAAATCTATTATCTAAAAATTAGATCCATCTATTCCACAAATTTCCTTTTTATTCATATATTCACAACACATATCATATTGTTTAAAACACAAATCTACATAGCTTCAAATACTTGATATTGTTGAATATCGTCTCATCCACCAACCATTTGTTGAGTTCTTGCTATAAACTAAGCCGTTTCTTTATTTGTAGTTGTTGCAAGACAGACCACAAACTACAACACTGATGGCTGGTGAGTGTGACCTCTAATTACACAGGACAAAAAGGACAGGCTAGACAACCAGGAAAAAATGCTTTTATAAAAGGTAGACTATAGGCTATCATTAAGCTACCTTTCAAGACTTCAAAATGGTAGGAGCAGTTACAAGGGCCAGTAAAACTGGTACTCTACACAATGAAAAATTTAAAATGAGCAGCTGCTATTGCCCAGCCTACGTGAAATACACAGGAGTGAGTTTATTTAGTAAATCTGAACCTGATAAAACCGCTACTATTTATCAAAGAAGAAGACTGTCACTGTGAAACAATCATCAAACATCTGTCTGTTTTGTGTACTTCTCTAGGCCTAGTACAACAAATACTGCCAGTTGGTAGGTGATGAATGACTATGTACTGTTCAAAGAATCACTGATACCTTCCTTGCAGAAAGATTGTATTTTCTTTTATTTTTTTGAGACACTGTCTCATTATGCAACCCTAGCTGGTCTGGAACTCACTCTGTAGATCATAGTGGCCTTGAACTCACAAATTTGGATCTGCCTGACTCTGCCTGCTGAGTGCCAGGGTTAAAGGCCTGTGCCACCACACCTATCAACGTTTTATTTTAGATAAGGTCTCATTCTATATTCAAGCTCAAAGCAATCCTCCTGCCTCCAACTTATAAGAGAAACATAGTTATCAATACTTTACTATGCCATAGAAAATTAATGATATGTAAGTACTGGTCTGCATTCAAAAAACTTAAAATCAACATAAATACATTTAAAAGAAGGGCTTTTGGTTCCTTTGATTACACTGATAAACCATTCATATTATACCTGTGTTTTGGCTCCTGGTGTCATTGGAGTTGCGAAATTGTTTAGATCCCAAATGTAGATTTCAGATTCATTAGCACCAGAGGCCACCAAATTGGTCTGCAAAAAGAAACAATAATCAAATAACAAATAACTGAAAACTCAGAATAACTAAAAACTAAAATGTTGACTTTAATACATACAGTTTTTCTATTGATTCAAAACAATCACGTTTGGCTTCCTAATTATCTATAACTCTTCATCCAAGTTAACTTTTTGTGGAACTATTTTAAAGCAATGCGTTACAAAAAAGAGCAGTTCCGGAGTTGAACTGGTAAAAAGTCAAGCACATTAACCACGTAGGGAGCTCTGTTTGTGGCTGTGCATCTCTGGAAGAAAATGTGACCACAGACAAAAGCACTTGCCAATTACTGCTCTCCAAGACACCCGAATCCTACAACTACACCCTACAGCTGCCGCATCCTTCTCAGGCACCTCACAGCCAGCGCCCGGAGACAGGAGAGCCTGCCGCTGTGCTCACATACGTCTAGCTCATGGCCGCTGTGCTCACATATGTCTAGCTCATGGGCACATAGTTTTGTTACAATGAATAGTATTTCCGGATGATTTCTACTTCAAGTCCATTGGGTTAAAACGATCCCAAAAGTGGTGAGAAGTACAACAATAATGGGTTTCACAAACTGACCTCATAGGCTACTTTTCATGCTCATAATTTTTATCAACTGGTGCTATGAGCTGACCTAACATAAGCGTTAAAGTTTCCAAAGTCTGGGGCTCCTACTACCTACAGGTGTCCAGGCAGAAGGCATGACATTTTAAACTTCTAAATATAAATACAAGCCAGCCTATCAGCTAAATGTTTTAGTCCCAGCCTGCTGAGGGCAGATATTACCTTTTGTGCGTATTTGGTTGGGTAACGCATCACGTGAAATGTGGGTGGTCAGGCATCTGTGTACATGTGCATACGAGGTCAGAGACCAACCTCAGATGTCATCCTCAGAAACACTGTCCACCTCCTCTGAGGTAAGATCTCACTGGCATGGAACCCACCAAACAGGCCAGAGCAGCTGGCCAGCGAGCCCCAGGGGTCCTGGCTCCACCTCCCCAGGACTGACATCACCCCTTTCACAGGGTCCGGTGATTGAACCAAGTATTCTGCGTACAATGTAAACACTTCTCCAATCCAGCCAGCTCCTCAGGGCCCTGGGGTTTTGTTGTTTGAGACAGAGTCTTGAACTTACCATGTAGCTGAGGCTAGCCTCAAATTCCTGATCCTTTTGCCTGCACCTCCCAAGTGCTAAGGTAATAGGCATGTGACACCATGTCTATGCCTGGCTTCTAATCTGAACTCTGAATTGTACAGGAGTAAGTCTTTACTTTTCATTTCTAATACTGAAGCCTAGTAGTTATTTTAAATGAAGAACAAATATTTTAAGAACCATGAAAGGGAAAAAAAAAAAAATAACCATGAATGAATGTCAAACAAAGTCAAACCTGGAAAATGTTTATATCCAAGGCTCTCACTGGCCCAGTATGCTTGTCCTTTTGGGCAATCACAACTTCCTTGTCTCCAGCTATGATTTTAGAAGGATCATAAAGAATAATGTTTCCATTTTCTCCACCTGCAATCAGAACTCCAGAAATATCTCCTTTGGAATCCATCTTATGAGGTCCCCAGATCAACTTGTGGTACCTTAAGGAGAAAATAAATAACTCATTCTTAGAGTCAAATAAGTGTCTATATATATATATATATATATATATATATATATATAGTTTGTTGGTTTGTTGGTTTTTCGAGACAGGGTTTCTCTGTGTAGCTTTGTGCCTTTCCTGGATCTCGCTCTGTAGACCAGGATGGCCTCAAACGCACAGAGATCCGCCTGCCTCTGCCTCCCGAGTACCACAACTGCCCGGTTAATGTCCAAATATTTTTAATTATATTTTTATCTATAACTTCCTATGTAATACAAACTGTAGTTTCTTTTTTCTCTTTGACTCCTGCTGACTGTATCGCCAGTAAAACAGAATTTTAATGTCTACTTAAGTATTTATATTTGATTACCTGATCTCTAAACAGTGAAGACTCTCCAGAAAAATATAGAAGTTTACTTGAACTTAAAAATGACTTTATCATTTAAAAACTGTGCATCCCTGGGCAAGTACTTAATAATCCCAAAATGTATTCTGTTCACCTGCACAACAGAGCTAATCAACTACTTTCTTAGAGAATAAAACATCGGGCCAGATGGTTTAATCCCAGCACGCGGGAGGCAGAGGCAGGAGGATCTCTGTGAGTTCTAGGCCAGTCTGGGCTACAGAATGAGTTCCAGGACAGCCAGGACTACATAGAGAAATCCTGTCTCAAGAAAGAGAGAGAGAAAGAAAAAGAAAGCTTTCCATTTGATTATAGAAGTGTTCATGAATATGTAGTCTAAGGAACAGG
Organism: Peromyscus leucopus; assembly: GCF_004664715.2. NCBI lineage: Eukaryota > Metazoa > Chordata > Mammalia > Rodentia > Cricetidae > Peromyscus > Peromyscus leucopus. Next base: position 84,688,780 of record NC_051071.1, read on the forward strand.
AACAGTAAAAGTGTTAAGGGAGTCATTGGAAATTTTCTGAGACATGGTTTCAAAATTACATGTTTTATTTCTAGTAGAGGACAATGATCCTGGCCTCATGTGGAGATAAAATTAGACTGTGGAATGAAAGTATATGGCCTGAAACAGACAGTGGGTGGAAAACCTTTGCACCAAGAGTGCACCTTGGGATCTTATCACGGGAGAAACTGCAAAGCCTGAGAGGACCCACAGACCTCCACGACTCAAGCTATATTCTCTTCTCCTGAACGCCTCTTTAAAACCTGCTCCAAACAGGCACTGGAGAGAAGGCTCAGTGGTTAGTGGCACGGCCACATCTGATGGGACGGCAGAGGCCGTAAGGCCAGCCCAGCTGCCTGACAAGGACCCAGCAGAGCTGAGCCATGGGATGGCTGCCACGCCACCTTTGGGTTTCATCTCCACCTGCTGCACACTTGGGAGACTTTTAATATTTATATCATTTGGGGATACTAAATTGATGGAAAATATCTTATGTATCATTTATGCCTTCTCCCAGGAGTATTGCTTCTAAGGTTCCCCAGGAAAGTCCTGAACATACTATGCCCTCCCACTTTTAGAGAGCTATCCTTATCTACTTGAAGGTCTTCCTTACCGTGGAGGCTGTGACACACCTAAAGAAGCCAGAGGTCTCTTTATGAGGCTGTGAGACATTCTGAAACATCTGTCCCTGTACTTATGCAGGAACAAGATGTTCAAAACAAAGTGAACTGCTGAAATTGAGGGTACTTTCTCTACGTTACATACAATACAGTATGAGTGGGCCTGAGAGATGGCTGAGAAAGTGAAGGCACTTGCTGCCAATCCTAACAGCGTGAGTTTGATCCCAGGACCAACATGGTAAAAGTTGAAAACCAATTTCTACAAGTTGTCCACTCTTTCACATATACCCCTTCCCACATAAACTCCCATAAAATAATAAATAACCAGGCATGGTAGCCAGTAATGAATGGAGCCGTAATGGACACCTTAAATCCCAGGACTCAGGAGGTAGAGGCAGGAGGATTTCTGTGAGTTCAATGTCAGCCTAGTCTACATAGGACAACCAAGACTACATAGAGAGATCCTGTGTGTGTATAAACTATGTGTGTGTATACTCCCTTCTTTAGTCATACCTACATTTTATAAGACAAAAGAGACAAACAACTCTCCTACACTGAGAAAAGAAGGATGTTGGGGCTGGAGTCTTCTGGCCACACTACACCTAACAGCGATGAAACCTTCAATAGGACTTACCAATACTTTACTTCCACAAAAACGCACTTGTACACTTATCCACAAGTTTTTCATGTCACTGGCAGCACTCCTTAGAGTTTTAACAATCCTAACTACAGACAGAGGCAGACCACAGGACTGGGGTGTGGCTCATTTGGTAGAGTGCTTGCCCAGCATGCACAGTCCTGGGTTCAGGCACAGGCACTACACAACCCAGCAATGGTGGCACTTGCCCATAACCCTAGCTCTCAGGACACAGAGGCAGGAAGAGCAGAACTTCAAGGCCATTCTTGTCTACAAGTGAGTTCCAGGTCCACCTGGGCTACAGGAGACCCTGCCTCAAAATAAAAAATAAAATAAAATAAAGCCATCTACCACAACACACACCTTTTTTTGGCTTTTTGGTTTTTTTGAGACAGGGTTTCTCTGTGTGGTTTTGGTACTGGTCCTGGATCTCGCTCTGTAGACCAGGCTGGCCTCGAACTCACAGAGATCCGCCTGCCTCTGCCCCCGAGTGCTGGGATTAAAGGCTTGCGCCACCACTACCCAGCCTACAACATATACTTAAATAATAATATGACCTTAAGGCTGAATCTCATACCTGTGAGCAGAGGAAAAAGTAGCACAAGACTTCATATCCAAGGATGGGTCTGAAAGGTCTAACTCAAATATCTCCAGGGAAGCATTGGTACTAAATGTTGCATCCAACTGCTGAGCAGATGTTCCTACAGAAAATATATGTATGGTAACTACATATGCAAAATAAAAGACTTGGAAAGTGGCAGGAAAGAGAAACTAAAAGCATGTCTTTAATTGTCATGAATACATCTGTGGCTGAAACACATATGCCACTGAGCATGTCGAAGTGACTGCAGCAATAAAATTCTGGCCCAAGGCTGGGAGATGATGTCTCCAAGAGTAGGTAGTTACAGGTAAGATTTAAAGGCTGTAGCTATCTTAGAATCTCTCTGGACAAACAGTCCCATAATGCACCGTATCTGCTTTAAGTCCTATACAAAGTGCTCTTTATTTAAAGTGCTTCTGTCAAGTTTGCTCATGATTCATTCAAACTCTTTTGTTATGTCATCTGCTGCTCCAACTTCTGGTGGGCTAAAGATGAACTTGATTCCTGTGCATTGGGAAAGATACTATGTACGTAACACACGATCAGTGCTATCAAGTACAGCACTGTAAACACAGGAAGATCACCACATTAAATACAGGGAGGATGAAGGTATTTAGGTAATCACACTGTCTTCTCTTTTGAACTTACCTGTGGCTAGGTAAATGGGGTGGTTCTGAGCAGGGCTCCATGCCTGCATAGCTGTACGATCTATTTCCTTTAACTTCATTCTGCTAAAGTGAACATTTTACAGAGAAATATAACACAGAATATTAAAATAACTCATAGAAACATACTGAACAAATCACTAAAATTTTAATAATACCCCAGTACCAATAATACAAATGTATTGTTGGAAATGTCCAATATTAGACATAAACGTGGGACTATTTTGGGGACAAATATTCTATTATTCTAACTCTCTATGGATTACACAGTTGAGTGCCCATTATCTGAAATGACAGGCACCAGAAATGCTTCAGATTTCAGAGTTTCTCTGATCCTGGAATATTTTCTAGAGCTGAACATGCCTAGGTACAAAATCTAAAATGCTTCAAAATATGCAATTCTTTAGATGTTTCAGTTAGGGGTGCTCAATGTACAGTCCTCAGCTAAAAAAAAAAAAAATCAGCCTGTAAAAAAACACCCCACCAGAAGGGTGTGTGTGTGTGTGTGTGTGTGTGTGTGTGTGTGTGTGTGTGTGTGTGTGTGTGTGTGTGTGTATGCTGGGCCGCAGTGGCGCTGCACACCTTTAATCCCAGGGCTCTTTTTGTGTAGCTATTATTTCTCTGTAATTGAGACCTTTTATATTTTCATTTCCACACATTTCTGGTTCTAACTTTGAAATCCTAAATAATTTTATTTAATGACATGAATCCCCAGTTTCTTTATTCATTAACTCACCAACTGCTAGCTGCACAAATGAAGGTTATTTTCATGTGTATGGTGTTTTGCCTGCACACATGTCTGTGCACCACGTAAGTACAGTGCCCACAGAGGCCAGAAGGTAGCGTAAGATCCACTGCAACTGGGGCTGGAGGTGGTTTTGGGTGCTGGGAACTGAACCCGGGTCCCTGCCAAAGCAGCAAGCGCTCTCACCTTGGAGCCGTCCTCCAGCCCTGGCTCACACAGCCCTGCTGCTGCTCTTGCACTCTTTTTTAATTTTTTTTTGGTTTTTCGAGACAGGGTTTCTCTGTGTAGCTTTGGAGCCTGTCCTGGAACTCACTCTGTAGCCCAGACTGGCCTCGAACTCACAGAGATCCGCCTGGCTCTGCCTCCCGAGGGCTGGGACTAAAGGCGTGCCCACCGCCGCCCTTTTCTTGCCCTCTTAAGTCAACAGCACTATCATTAGTAATTCCCTCTGTACCACTGAATGTGCTGAGATTTCCCCTGACCGACTTGACTCCGAGTCCCTGCAGAGTAGAGCTCTAGACTTTCCCATCTCCTACTCTGCACTTCTTCACTTGCTGCTTGAACATCAAATCCTGCATTATGGACTTCTACCCTCCTAGCCTTTCTCCTTCGACCCCTCCTGGTTCCCTGCCAGGTGAATCAATGCTCTCAACACTCGGCGGCTTCCTCACTCTTCAGAGCATCAAGTTCCTTTGATTAGTTTCCAGAGAAGGGCTTCAGAATTGAATGTTATGCTTTCAAATAGTTTCTTCCACTGGAAGATTTTACAAATGGCAAAATTAAGCTGCAGAAAGTTAGATGATTTGTACAAACTCCAAAGAGACAGCCAAGACTGAACTCAGAAGTTTACCTCCCAAATTCAAGCTCTTGTTTCTAACTGCCTGTAAGCTGGTGATTCAGTTTCTCTGTCCTTGTCAGAGGATGCAGCTGAGTGGCAGAGTGCCAAGCTAGCATGCAGAGGCCCTCTACACATGACCACACACACACACACACACACACACACACACACACACACACACACACACAGACACACACACACAGAGAGTCCCACAGCCTTAGCTCTCCAGAGAAACTGGGCAATCAGAAGTTCATGGGCATTCTGTTTCTGCTACTTCCTGGCTAGACTAGGCACATGGGGCCTGTTTCAAATCAACAAAAACAATAAAAAAGCTAGACTTAAAAAAAATACTGAGAACAGGCTGGCAAGATAGCACAATGTGTAAAGGTGCCTGACTTCAAACCGACAACCCAAGTCTAATCACGTGGCACCGGTGGCACACGGGACAGAGACTGTCCTGACTCCACTTGCACACGTGCATTCACACACATACAAATTTAAATTAAAGATATTACTATCCAGAAGAAACAATGGACAATGCACCCACCATGCACAGTAAATTAAGAGGACAAGGCACTCGTTTTGGGAGCTAGGCATGATGTCACATACCTGTAAGATCAGCGCAAGAGGCCGGAGCAGGAGGAGGACTAGTTCAAGGTCATCTGTCATTACACAGCGAGTGTGAGGCCAGCTCAGCTACAAGAGACCCTGCCTCGAAACAAGCAAAGAAGGAAAGAACTTCATTCTAGAAAGGGTACTAGGTAAGCTGGGCACAGTGGCACAGGACTGCAATCTCCACACTTGGCAACTGGAAGCAGGAGGATCAGGAGTTCCAGGCCAGCCAGGCTACAAATGCTGGAAGGATAGCCTGGTCTACATAATGAGTTCCAGGCCAGCCTGGCTACAAAAGCTGGAAGGATAGCCTGGTCTACATAATGAGTTCCAGGCCAGCCAGGCTACAAAAGCTGGAAGGATAGCCTGGTCTACATAATGAGTTCCAGGACAGCCAGGGCTACACAGTGAGACCCTCTCTCAAAAAACAAAACAACAACAAAAACCTGAAAGAAAACACAACAAAACAGAACGAATGTAAGCTGGGTAAAGTGGGACTGCACTCTTGTACTACATGGTTAAAGTCCTGGTCAACAGTCACCTCTGACGTTGGACACTGGCCCTGCTACTATCAGATATGGTATGTTGTTAAGACACGGCTTAGCTTTCCTGAGCCCTGGTTTCTACACTTGGAAAAAATGAGTACCTCGGGAGGATCTGAGTTCAAGGTCAGCCTAGTCTACAGAACAAGTTCTAGGACAGCCAGGGCTACACAGAGAAACCCTGTCTTAAAAAACCAAAAAATATATACATAAATAAATAAATTAACTAATTAAGGGTGACCTCATGGGATAGTATGAGTTTTAAACAGGATAACATGTATTATAGAAACTCAAAGTGTCCTGCACATAGATGAGTGTTTTGACGTACCTGAGCTGTAATTCTAGCTTTTCAGGAAGAAAAGGAAGGAAGGAAGAATGGATCACAGATCTATCCTGGGCTACAGATTGAGTTCCAGGCCAGCCTGGGCAACCTGGTGAGACCCTCTCTCAAAACAAAAAGTAAAGAGACTGCATTCTTGTAATCCTAACATTTGGCATGAGACAGGGGGATCCAGGTAGGTTCAATAAGACAGGTTTCCTGTCTTAAAAAAGTCAAGGTGAAGAGCAACAGACAAAGAAACGCACACTGACCTCCAGCCTCCACTCACAGCACACAGGAGCACTCGGCAGCCAGCACACACATATGTACCCGCCGCACACACTAGGCAGGTAGGGGAATCAGCTCACCAATAGAGAACCTGTGGCTAGCCTGTGAAAGCCCTGGGCTCATGTCTCCATATGAAAGGGAGAGTGGTGTCCTGGACGTAGTGACGTCCTGGACGTGGTGGCATATCTCTAATCCTAGTGCTAAAGGCAGAGGCAGATGGAACTTTGCTAGTCTGAGGCCAGTTTGACCTACACAGTAAAGCCCAAGCTAAGCAGGGCTGCCTAATGAGCCCAGTCTTTTTTTGTTGTTAATAATTTATTTGTATTTTATGTGCATTGGTGTTTTGCCTGTATGTCTGTCTGTGTGAGGGTGTCAGATCCCCTGGAACAAGAGTTACAGACAGTTGTAAGCTGCCATGTGGATGCCGGGAATTGAACCCAGGAGACCCAGTCTTAACAGTAAGATTCCCTTTTATCTAAGACTGAGGAAATACCATACCTAAGATCATCCTAGGTAAAAAAAAAAAAAAGAAAAAAAAATTCTGATTTTGTAGGGGAAAAGAAGGAAAAAACAAAAACAGGACCTATTTTCTTTCTTTTTGTTTTTTTTTTGTTTTTCGAGACAGGGTTTCTCTGTGTAGCTTTGCGCCTTTCCTGGAGCTCACTTGGTAGCCCAGGCTGGCCTCGAACTCACAGAGATCCGCCTGGCTCTGCCTCCCGAGTGCTGGGATTAAAGGCGTGCGCCACCACCGCCTGGCCCCTATTTTCTTCTTATGAGCCTTCTTCCTCCTTTTGGGCGATTGACTTAATCTTTAACAGAAAATTCAAGTTCCAGTTCATTTATGAAAATCCAGTTCACATGGATCTCAATAAGCTCATGACTGTTCACATGAGCAGGGTCACACTTTAGGCATTTTATAATACAGTATCATCCCACTTTAACAAGATACTTTATTATAACCCATTAGCACATATTGTTCATCCGTTTTCCAATCTGCCTTTTTACAAACTGCTTTGAGTATCATCCTGTCAGTTTTCAATCAGGTAGGAAGTCTTATCCTTTTGGGATTCAAGGTTGCTTAAGGTGGGTCTAGAGAGATGGCCCAGTGATTCCAAGTGCCTACTGCTCATGCATAAGACCAAGGTCCAGCTCCCAGCAGCCACACAGCAGCTCACAACTGTCTCTAACTTCAGTTCTAGAAGGTCTGATGCCTTCTTCCAGCCTCCAAGGGTTTCCTGCATGCATGTGACACACATAACCTGACATAAGCTTAAGCCTATGCACATTAAAAACAAATAAATAGGCCAGGCGGTGGTGGCGCACGCCTTTAATCCCAGTACTCCGGAGGCAGAGGCAGGCGGATCTTTGTGAGTCTGAGGCCAGCCTGGTCTACAGAGTGAGATCCAGGAAAGGCGCAAAGCTACACAGAGAAACCCTGTATCGAAAAACCAAAAAAAACCAAAAACCAAAAAACAAATAAATAACCCCAAGTCTGCCTAGGGTGGCCTGAGGTATGTAGAAAATACACAGAGGTTTTGTTTCAATTTTAATGTTTATATTCAAAGGAAACAAATGTACTCAGACCTAGATAAGCTAAAAAGACTAGTGCTAGATAAAACTTTTTTAATTTAACTACTTAGAGGATCTCTTCATATGTTAAACAAACAAACAAAAAAACCCAAGAAAAATACCATCAAGGTGGGGGAGGGGTTAACTTCATGGTTATTTCTAAAAAGAAAAATAAACATCTATGTTTTTTTAAAAGCTGGTGTTTGGGTCAGGTGGTGGTGGCACCCACATTTAATCCCAGCGCTCGGGTAGGGCAGAGGCAGGCATATCTCTGTGAGTTCAAGGCTAGCCTGGTAACAGAGCGAGATCCAGAACAGCCAGGGCTACACAGAGAAGCCCTGTCTCGAACAATACCCTCCCCGCCCCCAAAAAACTCCTGACTAGAATTACAGTATCTGACAGCTAAGGTACAAAGGCTACCTAATTTTAAGTGTTCAGTTAATGTGTAACACAGAGATAACCACAGGGGCACAAAATGGAACTCAAAGCAATCTTACCTGTATCTAACTCAAGGTTCTAATATAAAGTAGTTCCTCTTATTAACCTGCACAGAATAAAGTTTGAGTGTCAGCTATGAAAAGAAACCACTGTGTTACAATGTGCTCTAGAACTATGCGATAAGTTCTGAATCAAATTAAAGAGGACTACCACAATCTATGTAGGAATGCTACAAAAATACTGTTTCACGGGACATATGAGCATTTCCCTCTCTTAGAAACACTTACTTATTTAATGATAAACGACTTCCTTAGACTATGCGGGACTAAATGAAGCATCTATGCTTCTCAATTACAGCTCATCTTCTAGTTTTGTGTAGCTTTTCAACATCATGTGATCATAGTCACACTGCGCATCACTGCTGCACTCAAGACCACTTTACCCAGAGCATAATCATAATGAACACAGGGAATGAAGACTTTGAGGGCAGTGATTGTCTGTATCTGTCACCCACAGCACAGTACCTACAGCACAGCAGGTAGACTGAGGCCTGGAACACACACCCTTCGCTTAAACTTCAGTCTGAGTCTCAGCTCTAAATCTCAGGGCGCTGAATATATGTGTTTTTGCTCCTCTCCCACAAAGCTAACCCCATTATACACTGAGAGAATTAAATGAGGTTTTAGAGTGTTTAGAACACTGCTTAGCTCATAGTAAATAAAAACTCACAAACAACAGCTATTTCAAAATCACAATTTAAAGGGCCTGGAGAAAAGGCTCATCCATCAAGAATGTTTCTAGCTGTCAATTCACAATTTAAAAGGTCTATCCCAACAAGTCTTCAAGAATACATCTAAGTGCTGAGGAAAGTGGCATACAGAGGTATGCAATCTATGGAGACTAAGAAGCAGGAGGTCAGCAGTTTCAGGCCAGCCTGGGCTACAAGGATAAGATCCTGTTTCTAAGAAAACCAAGAGTTGGGGATGCAGCTCACAATGCTTACCTAGAATATCCAAGGCCCTGTGTTTCAACTCTAGTGTCCTTACTCCCTCAATAAAAAACAGAGATCAAAACCTAACATCCGAGGAACATTATGTTCCAGACAAGAACTTACTTTTAAGTGACAATTTTCTTCTTTGTATTGATGTTCTTCACTATTTTTTAAATTATATGCTGTGTGTTTGTGTCTATGTGGATATAGGGTACATGAGTATGGACAGGTACTTGCAGAAGCCAGAGGAGTCAGAGGAAACGGAGATGATATTGTGGGTGACTGTGAGCCACCAGATGTGGGTATCGGGAAGGGCAACAAGTGCTCTTAACTCATGAGCCATCTCTGCAGGTAACTGATTTTCAAATTGCAAGCTTTACGAAGCAATATGAAGGCCGACAGTACTGTTCTGTCAAAAGTAGCAACCTTGCAACACTATAGAGCCACCCTACACCTCGGAAAGTGCGAAGTCAGAGGCAATGGTCCCAGCACCTTTGTCTCTCAATGAGGAAGACAAATCCCTTACTGGCACTATTTTTAGTAAAAGTGCATGTGGGCAAAATATCTCACTAAGGATAGGAATATTTGTTCTCCAAATGTTATTTAGTGTTATCAACTGTTCCAGGCTCACCTCATTCAACCAAACTCAAAAATCAACCATGCCTTGCTGAACTAAATGATATCATACTAATCTGCAATGTTAAACTTTAGGAGATGAAATTAACCTACAAAAAAAGAAACACCTCGAGTGTGGTGGTACATCCCTGAAATCCCAGAACTTGGGAGGTAAGAGTTAGGAGGGTCAGAATTCAAAACCATCCTTGGCTATTTGGTGAGTTTGAGGCCATTCTGGGCCACATGAGACTCTATCTCAAAGAATGAAGGAAGGAGGGAAGAAGAGAAGAAACAAAGAGAAATTAATTTAGCAGTATCACTTTACAAGCTTTTAATGTGGGACTTTCGATCCCCATGAAATTACATAAAAATTCTACCCAGGCATGAGCATACAGTGTAAACATGTTTTTCCAGGAAGATAGCCCAGTGCTTTCAAAGGGGGATAAAAATGCCAAAAGATTGATAGTCACTGCTTTTCACAGTTTACAAACGTCTTCTTACTCTTACATGTTTCAGGAAAAAAACCTGTTTACATAAAATTAATCAGTAAAATCCAAAACTCATCTCAAACCTCACATTTCCAAACTCTATATATGTGTAACATATTCACAATTAGACAGCAATTATCCAAAAGTTCTCATTCCTGCAAACCTTTCTTGGAGCTATAATTACGAGTTAGAGAAACAAGGACAGAACTACTCAAAAGGGCAGTAAATTTTAGCCAACTCCTGAATAATCAGGATTTAAGGGAAAAGAGCAAGCGTCTAATTATCTACTTAACAGTTACAGTTGTACACAAAAGAATCAAGTAATCAAGTACCAGCTTTCTATAGTTTAACGATTTGGAGAAACTAGCAAAATAAAAAAAAACCTCTTGCAACTTAAAAAAAAAAAAAAAAAAAAAAAAAAAACAAACCTGCAGAATTAGTTCTACAAGCTCACAGAAAAAGTTTATACGCCCACAAGTCCAGGCAATTATTTTACAACTGCCTCACGATTTAATTTTGTATAACAACAGCAGCAAAATCATACACTTTTGAAGGCTATGACTGGCGACTGTTGACCCTAAATAATACAAACGTAGTAAAAAGATAGTAGTCTCAGTTTCCAATCGCTAAACCCTCAAATTTGGCAACAGTTCAAACACCATTTTTTTTTTTTTTAAATCTCTACCTAACTGAAGTCAAAGCAATAATCCTGAGGTCTGTTTCCCTTCCACGCCCTTGGGGATCGCACCCCTTTGTGCACAGGGTCCGAAGGGTCCTAACCTCAAGCTCACTCCGGAGCAGGGCAGCCTGGAAACCTTGGCGGAGGATGACGGGCACGATCACCGGGCTGCTGCGACTCCAGGCGTTGTCCCGGCGGGGCCGAAACGAGAGAGGGGCGCGGCGTCAGCGGAGAGCGGGCCTCGGGCCTCGGCAGCGGACACCGAACCTGGCGAGGGGCAGGGAACAAACGGCAAACGCACCTGGCGGACCTCGGCGACCTGTCTGTCCTGCGATGGCCGGCGAACGTCGGGCTCTCCCAGCATCCGCCGCCGCCGCCCCTCCTCCGCGGCCCAGGGCCACCTCCACGCTCCGCTCCAACGTGGCAGCCGCAGCCCCGCCTGCGGGCCGGCACTTCCGGGTGCGGGGACTCACCACGCCCACCCTGCCGGCCGGCACTTCCGGGAGCAACGGTTCGCCCCTCCCACCCGGCGGGACGGCACTTCCGGGAGCCGTGGCCCCAGAAGGCGAGTGGAGCTGGAGGTCGGGTTTCCGCGGTGTTCTTGGAGGAGGCGCGCAGTGCAGGGAAGCGGCCGCTTGGCGGTGGGTCAAGGGGAAGTCCTGCTGGGCGTCTCCGTCAGGGAAGAGCCGCGGTGACCCCGAGGACGCCACGTAGCTCTCCCGCGAGGCGTCAGCAGCAGCTGGCGACACTCCCCACACCGGGCGGAGGAACAGCGCGGAAGCTGGGCAAGGGCCGGCTCAGTTTGTGTCTCGGCTCTTCTGTTGGTTCTGCGTTTGCCTTTTTTGTTGTTGTGGTTTTCGTTATGGTTTGTTTTTCGAGACAGGGTTTCTCTGTGTAGCCTGGCTGTCCAGGGACTCGGTCTGTAGACCAAGCTGGCCTCGAACTCACAGGTCCTCCTGCCTCTGCCTCCCGAGGGCTGGGATGAAAGGCATGCAGCCTGCGTTTGCCTTTTGAGAATTTACGTGAATTTGTCGCACACACCCAAGGCTGTTATTTGTACTTCAGAGTCTTAGATCCTGTGAGTGAGTTATATCGAATGAAGTTGGTATCCTTGATATTTCAATATCTATCCATGGCATTCATACCTATTAGCACTCGCCCGGCCACTGGAACAAAGTGAGCATCCTAATTTGAAAATCGGAAGCTGCATTCTATGTGTGTGTGTGTGTGTGTGTGTGTGTGTGTGTGTGTGTGTGTGTGTGTGTATGAAGGTATGACGCTTTCAGATCCGAGCATTTGGGATCTTCGATTAGGGATATAAACTAGTAACTGAAAAGTGTAGAAGAAGCTGGTCTGTAGAGCAAAAGAGAAGAATGACATGGGGGCCGAGCTGGGTGGGCATCATAGCCCATGCATGTAATGCCGCACTCAGGAAGTAGAGGAGGAATTCAAGGCTAGTCTAGGCTACATAGTAAAGTCAGGCAGGTTACCCTGCGGTGCAAGAGAGCCTGTCTCAAAAAGCAAAGCAAAATATAATGATAGCAAAGGCTGGAGAGATGGCTTAGCAGTTAAGAGCACTTGCTGCTTTTGCAGAGGTCGTGGGTTTATTTCCCAGCACCCACATGGGAATGCACAACCATTTGTAACTCTAGTTCCAGAGGATTCCACACCCTCTTCTAACCTCCCACAATATCTATGTGCACGTGGGGGCACATACAGACAGACAGGAACTCAACATATAAAACGAGTAAAACATAAAAGTGGACGCTGGAATTCCCTATTATGATTATAATAACAATGATAATTAATGAACCCTATATCCCAACTTAAGCTAGCTCTAGTATATTCTGTAATTTTTAACCAAACGAAGCTGGGTTCACAGGGTCCCAAACGCTCTATCTTCCCTAGAGCTTCCAATCTTAATAGATGTGTTGCCTTATACTTTTTACTTAGGAATTATTTTATCCGTGAAATCCAGCCACAGGAGAATCACTTGCTCTAAGGTATTAATTAGCACCTGGAATGGAATGAGGTCCCCTAAGTTTATTATTACACCTATTGACCACATCAACTCTTCTGTGACACTTTTCTTAGCCTCCTTAAAGTAATACTTTACTTTACTTCTTTTCTTTTCTTTTTTTTTTTTCAAGACAAGGTTTCTCTGTGTACCGTTGGCTGTCCTGAAACTCGCTCTAGACCAGGCTGTCCTCGAACTCAGAGACCTGCCTGCCTCTGCCTCCCAAGTGCTGGGATTAAAGATGTTTGCCACTCCTGCCTGGCAAAGTGATGCTTCTTTATTGAACACAAACTGTAAGCAAGCTGGACTTTGAGGCAGAAGCAGGAAGATTGTGTGGGGCCAGCCTGAACTATATGGTGAGATCTTGTCTCTACAGAATGAGGATATACTTCCAGTAAAATTTTGGCATGGCATCCACAAGGTTCTGTTCGATCCTTAGCCACAAGCCAGTAATCCTACGTACTGGAAAGTGGAAATGTTTTTAATTCACCCTCTCAGTGTCCTGCATATGGATTTCACTTTAAAAAAGCAAGCTTACCGAGCTGAAAATGGTAGCCCACCGCCCACACACACACCCCAGCACAAGGATAGGACCCCTGTAACAGCTTAGGGCGGCAGCCAGCAGCTGTAACTCCAGCAGTAGAGGGACTGTGAGAGGCTGATAGGCACTGGTCCCCAGCACAACAAACCTAAAGGACGTCCAGGGTTCATTAAAGGGGCAAGTGTCCGTCGTCATCTCTTCCCCCCAAGCGCCCTGTGTGGGACTTGTGGGTGTCCACACAGCAGGAGGCATGTGGGATAAAAAGGAGAAACAAAGCACATACTAGGTCAGTGTATTGCCACAAATATGTATCTGCAACCCTCATTTTTTATTGAGACAGATTTTCACTAAGTTGTACAAGCTGACCGTGAACTTGATAACCTGTCTTAGGTTCCTGAGTAGCTGGGGTTACAGTCCTATGTCCTTAGGTGGACTGTGGCCTGGTATTGAAGTGACTCCTGCAGAATCAGAGCTCACAAAGGACGCCTGCACCTAAAGAGGAAAACTTGTATCATTCACAAAAGTACACTTTTAGCTCATTTTAGTGAACTTCTAATCAAGCCTTGTTCTGGATCAAATGAAAGTTCATTTCCAGACTCTGATTTACTCTTTGAAGCCAGAAGAGGAGGTAACTACATACATGTGGTATGTGGAGTCACAGGTAGTAAATTCACCCCGGGAGCGGTGGCAGAGATGCCTGTTGCACACAGCTCCTTTTGGATCCTGTAAACAAGAGCCAGTCAGACTGGTTCATGTTCTCTGGACCAGGGCTGGGCCCTGTGGCACTGCTGTCACATGCCCTCCCCACCTGTTCTTCTAGGCCAGTTTGCAGTTTAGGAGGTCTCTTCTGAAGCTCCGGGCAGCAGGAAATCTTTTTTCTTTTCAAAGATTTATTTTTAATTATGTGTATATGGGGACGGGGGTGGATACCTGTAGAGATGAGCAGTATCAGTTCATCCTGTGGTTGCTGGGAACTGAACTTAGTTCCTCCGAAAGAACATTAGCTCTTAACCCTTGGGCCATGCCTCCAGCCCCTGCATGAAATCTTAATGCTGTCCTTACTTCCTGTTGATGATCTGTCAAGGGGTGACAGGGAGAAGTCATGAAGGGACAGTTAAGAATGGCTGTCAAGAAAATCCTGGTGGCCTAGTCTAAAGGGCCTATGGTAATTAATTCTTTGAGGGTACTGGCTAGAATCCATAGTGAAGATCACCTGGACCTAAAATTGCTGAATCCTAGACATGAACATGACAAATAGGTTAAAAATATAAGAACCTGAAAAGACCAACATGAAACCTATGACTTTGTATGCCAACTTAAAAATAAAAATAAATAAGGACCAAATATAAAATGCAAACAGCCATAAGTGGCCCTAGACAGAAAGGTACCTAGGATGGCTGTGGCCCAACCCTTTGAAACCACTTGCTCTGTTCTGTCCCTGAGAACATCCATTTTCTCTGAACAGTGCATTTCATGTTCTGGAGTTTGTTATATTCGTCAAGATTTGGCTGATACGTGCGTGAGCAATATTCTTCCTGTAACAGGGTAGGGTCCGGGCAGTTGTGAAATGTAACTTGCTTTCAAGTGACTTTGCTTATATTGCTGGAAGTTCTTGGAGTAACTATTTCTAAGTCCCAGGGACATTTGGGGGTAGTAAAAGTGGAATTCAGGAGACCACTTCTGTGTCCAACAATAAAATAGGTTCAGCTTTTACTCAGACAGGGGTACACAACAATAAGGGTACATTTTCCTGACTCAGATTCTAGGAAGGCCACATGTGTCCTGTTTTAGGAGTAAAGATAGGCGCCAAGTCTGTCAAAGGAAACAAACAGGGTCCACAGGATTTAGACAGTAAAGACTGTATTGAGAAATGCTTCCAGTAATGTCTGGAAAAGGGAGCCCATGGCTGCTCATAGGGGCTGTCGGGAGAATATACACGGTTTAAACCCAGTTGAGGTTGAGTGGGGTCCTATCCTAGTGCCCCATTGAACATGCACTCTGCATGCTTTTAGGACAGGGCCCATTTGGGGGGTCTAATTAGTGGGGTTTGTACAAGCTGAGGTGCCAGTGAAAACTGCCCAGTTTTCAGGTTTGGAGATTTTCACTGGGGCCAGGACTCAGGTCTATAACTGGAATCTCAGTATCTAGGTCCAAGTGTAAGATCTGAAGTTAGAGGATTTGACTCTCTTTCCAGAGGTTTGATTGGATTGTCCAGTTGTCCCTCAAAGAAAATACCCTCAGCCTGCCAGACCATTGAGAGGTCCTTTAAGACAGGTTTTTATCTAAGTGGTAAGACTAGTGTAAGTTTCATTGTGAACCTTCACTTCAAGGGCCAAGTGTGACCAAAAAGGAGATGACACCTTAGGAAGCCTCCCGAAGTCATATTATCAAAAATTCTACAACTGGTTGTTTTGTTGAACCCTAGGGTTTCACCGATTTTTGGAAAATAAGGACAAGTGATTCTGGGGTACAATGTAGGCAAAGAGAGAAAACAAGTCTTAAAAATTTTAAGAGCTGGGCATGGTGGCACATGCCTATGCCAGTACGTGGGAGGTAGAGAACAAAGACCAGTCTGAGATCATCCTCAGCTACATGGTGAGTTTGAGGCCAGCCTGGGCAGATTCTCTCAAGAAAACAATTTCCGTAGCACCCTCAGTGAGGTAAGGAATGTAAGCAAGTAGCCTGTTAATAGAGACCCAGGACTGGGGTTTGTGCTGTGGGGAAAGACACAATGGCACCTACGTGCCATTCCTTAAGGAAGGAAGCCCCAGAAACTAACATCTCAATGAGTTAGTTGACAGCAAAGAGGCGTGTGTTGCTGGAGGGCTTCTCTCCAGGTTCCACCAAACCCCGCAGTCCCACAATCCACGTATAAAATAACCAGATGCTTATATCACTTATAAACTGTATGGCCGTGGCAGGCTTCTTGCTAACTGTTCTTATATCTTAAATTACCCCATTTTTATAAATCTATACCTTGCCACATGTCTGGTGGCTTACCGGGCGTCTTTACATGCTGCTTGTCCTGGCGGTGGCTGCAGTGTCTCTCCTCCTTCTTCCTGTTTCCCAATTCTCCTCTCTTTGTCCCACCTATACTTCCTGCCTGATCACTGGCCATCAGTGTTTTATTTATATAGAGTGATATCCACAGCAGGTGTGACCCCTGATAATGAAAGGGACCAGTGACCCCGATTACTAATAGGGCATCTCCAAGAGGATAATGTCCAAACAATATCCTTGGCACAACTCTCTAAAGTAGCTTCATCTTACTGAAAAATGTCAAGGGCCAACAGCTAAATGGCAAGAAACCTATAGTTTCCAGTTACTGGATCAGATGTCAAGAGGAAATCCTCAGAAATCAGTCTCAAAACGCAGGTCAGAGGGAAAAACATAACGTGATACAGGTTTGCAGACTGTAAGGTATGGCCTCAGAACCAGATCCTGGTTCTCAGTGGCTACCAAGTCCAGAAAAGCCTGAGAAAGTAAAGAGGGGCCAATGTGCAGATTTGCCCTGGATAAGCTACCCCAATTAAGAAAGTAGGTCTCCTTTCTACCAGACAAGGCAGGGCAGTTGAACCCTTGGATATACCAGACTCGGGCATCAGGAATAAGAAACTCCTACAAAGAATGGGGCATTGGACCCCAACTCCTAAGAGTGATAATTAATTGAATAGTCAGGGACCTTTCAAGGCCATCAACATTGCCCTGACCACAGACCATTAACTGTTTCCTTGACTTGAGGGTCCTAACTCAGAGGAGGAGTTTGGGGTTCCCTGTTCCCGTTCTTGGGCCACCAAGTGCTGTAGTTTGGAGTAGCAAGCAGTGAAAGAACTCACCCAAGTCAGACTAGTAGAAAATGATGTTTATTAAGATGATGGTAGAATTGGGTCTGAGGACCAACGGGCTGTTTTTATTGGGCAGCCACCCTCATTTGGCATGGTTTCTGAACTGTAAATGAGGACACTTCTGACTAGTTATGCCTGACTCTCGGCCAGCCCTCCATCAGGAAGTTACAGTTCACTTTGATTGGCAGCAGTCACAACATTCCAACACAGCACCCCTCATTCTTGCTTTTTCTCCACAATGCAAACGAATTCAAATTCATTCACAAAAAGTTGCGCTGGAAGATGACCCAGAACTTAAGAGACCATGTTGCTCTTCCAGAGGCCCAAGTTCAGCTTACAGCACCCACCCCAGGCAGCTCACAACTGTCTGCAACTCCAGCGGCACTCTGAGGGGACCGCAAACACGCAGCATACCGTTACAAATAGATCTATACAAAAGAAAAAGATTTACAAAGAGTTAATTCTTCTGACAATTTTGATCCCTTTCTCAGTTCAGAAGAGGGTAAATTTTGTACAGAACTATCACAAGGCATCCAATTTGTTCCATAATCACATGTACCACACTTACATTTCAATAAAACAGCAGCATTCTAATGTTTGTCTTACTATCTTGATTTTTAAAGATTTATTTTCTTATTGTGTCTGTGTGGTCAGAAGACAACGCCAGGAGTCAGTTCTCTCGCTGCTGTGGTCATCAGGCTGTGACGAGCACTTTCCTTAGAGAAGGAAGGGACACACCACCTTTCAACAGGCCCTGCAGGACGAGTGAAAAAGGGTTTATTTGCACTGACAGGTCTGGGCTCTGGGCTGCAGGCTGTTTTGCACCATTTATAGGCTGTTTGGCAAAGGTCTTTCCTTTTCAAACCAGCTGTTTCACGGATTTCATGGTTTTGCTTCAGAGTGGATTCTAGTTTTCTCACCCACCCCCTTTGTGTCCTCTTAACTCTTGTAGGAGGCCTCGTTCTCTTACACACATTCACTGGTGATCTGAGAGGTACTGGAGTTCTGTGCTTCCTCGGTGAGGAGAGACAAATCAGGCTGGCACAATATGGATGTAGGCACACAGGACTGGCGTACGTAAGGGTGGTTAGAGAAAGAGGCCAAGGCATCCCACTCCAAAGTTGGCTCCTTCCTCCCTTTGCAATTTGACCCTTTAACTGCCAGGCCCTATCTCTCATTATTCCTGACTTGTCTACACAGAAGTGACATTCTTCACTTAGGAAGAGACAAGAGTCCCCCCACTTCAGCAGTCAACAGGTCTGGCTGCCCCCCTCACCCCTCATTTTATACAACACCACTAGTCCATGTGGTCCCACAGGCCACTGGCAAACTAACGCTAAGAGGTCAAAGAGGCTGGTTCCTCTACACCCACACCCATTCCAGCAGTGCTTCCTAATCCAATTACCAGAGGTGTGCTCTGATTGGAAGAATATTCATCTGGGGAGTTACGCCAGGGTACAAATACATGTCCAGTTGGCTAGTAGGCCTAACTTTTCTTCCACATATAAAGAAGGTGCCCAGGTAAGGATGGCATCAAGGCTGGGCAGTTACTAGCCCTTACACAGCCAAAGGTTTGGTTACACTGATCACCAGTCATGTGTCCTACCTGCTGGTTGTGCCCCCTCAAAGTTATGTCTATATATCAGAGAGTCTAGGGAAAAACCAGGCCAGCAATTATTGAAATCTGAGGTACCTGGAAGGCTGAAGCAGAATTAGAACTGAAAGCAGCCTAGTAACTTAAAAGTTCCTGACTAAAGAAATAATACAACTTAAAATCCCTTACCTTATATAAATCTTCAAATTATTGAGTAAGTTTGCAAATGGTACTCAAGCAAAAATCCTTTTCTTTCCTACAAAAAAATTAAAACAGACAAATCAATGCAGAAATGACCGTGAATATTTAAAATCACGACTTTGCATATGCCCTCACATGTGAACAGCAGTGCAGAAAGCCAAACACTGCCACCTGTGCTTGCTTTATTTTTAAGCTCTACATAGAAACATTTTGTTCTTGTTGCCTGGCCCTTTAAAATGTAAATACATAAGTACATGTCAAAAAAGAATTCATAGACTACCAAGTGTATTACTGCGTTTACTTTGTCCAGACCGTCTCCTGTCACCTTGCTCGTGTCTCTAATCACCAAGCAAGCCTGATATGAAAAAAAAAAAAAAAAAAAAAAAAAAAAAAAAAAAAAAAAAAAAAAAAAAAAAAAACCTACTTTACCACGTAATAAAACTGCTTATTCTGGGCTTAAGACTTATTATGTTATTTCAGAGTGGTTTGCCTGCCTGCCTGCATGCATATCATGTGCATGCCTGGTGCCCAAAGAGAAGGGCTTCAGATCCCCTGGGATTGGAGTTACAGATAGTTTGAAGCCGCCACGTTAGTGCCAGGAACTGAAACCCGGTCTCTTAACCACTGACCCATCTCTTCAGCCCCTATAAATGTATGCAGTATTTTTGAAGGTTTCCAACTGTCAAGAACTAAGATCTTCCTAGCAGGTGTGGTCATTCTACCCCCCACAGGTGACCACACACAGCTGGGAATAGCTATGAATGCAATCCAACCTACTTAACACACAAGAATCTCGTGTGTGGTTCTTCTGAGCATCAACTTTGAAGGTGACAATGTTGTGCCTCTACTTCAAAGTCAGGTCTTATCCCTGAGTAAATCATTTTTGTGTTCAGGGAAGAGTGATATATTTCTGTCAGCTAGTCTTGGGTTGTCAGCCTGACTATGCCAGAACAACTAAAACCCAAGCAGCTGGGCACATCTGAGAGATTTTCTTGGTGGGAAGGAAGGCCACACAGAAGCTTTTGCTTCCCACCAGCTTGCCCCACCTTTTACTGGTATCAGAAGATACTTCTTCCAAAGTTTCTCCACCACAATGGAACTGCTGAGACACCCAGTCTCATGAACTGAACAAGAAAACAACCACCTGGCCTCTCCTTTAAGACATCCATTATTGGGCTAGCTAGACGATAGTCTGTGAGGCCCTCTAGTAAGCCCCCCTTTGATATGTGTATGTATCCATCTAGTCCACCAGTTCTGTTCCTTTAAAGAACCCTGACTACGGTAGTCTACACATTAGGGATATTCTGATTCCACGATAGTTCATCTTACTCATGAAGAGAAGCCAGTGCCTACAGAGGGACAGATAAGCAGCAAGGGACAATTACTTCATATGCTCACCACACTGTACATACGTCAAGCTTGGAGGGCAATGTTAAGTATTTGTATAACCGGACCACAATCCCACTCCAGCCCCCCCAAAAAACCACAAAGCATGAGGCTATCTAATTTTTAATTATAGTCTAGTTCCAACCAGCTTTTCCAGCTACCTCCAGAGTTAGGAGGAAATCCAAGAGGGGAAAAATACTAACTGAAAAAACTTTAAGTGACTCAGGGACTTTCCATACTAAGGCACATAAATTATATGTAAATGTAGGCAAGGAAAAAAAAAAAACAAAAAATATGAGCTTTAAGATCTCTGAATTACAGGCCAGCCTGGTCTACATATCGAGTTCTAGGACAGCCAGGGCAGAAGAGAAGGGGACGGGATAGGGACCACTAGACTAAAGAGCTGGCTCCTGAGAACTAGCTGCCCCCAGCAGCTACATGGCTCACAACCATGTTCTCACTCCAGTTCCAGGGAGTCTAATGGCCCCCTTTGGCCTTAGGTGCAGACATACAAGGCATTAACACCCATACACAGAGAATAGATTTTTTTTTAAAAGGGACCAATTACTTGGATATGCATGCTCTTATACTCATTATTAGATTCAAATACTAAATCCAAATGCTAAATATGAAATAAACAGAAACTTTAATTTTAAAGGAACTAGCAGTTAGTCAACGTCCAAGATCCTGTGCTACCCTCTCCACCTCCTGTACCCCTGCAGCCTCTCTAGAGTACTTAGCTATGGCAGGCTTCCTAAACACATTTTCAAAGATCCTCTTCTCTCTTGGCCTTCTCCCTCAAGGGAAGCCAGCTGCTACAGCCTACGAAGGGTCATGGGAACAGGAACTGGACACTCCAGACAAGCCAGCACTTCAGACAGTCGTCAACAAGCCCATGAGAAGACCTAGACCTATCCCCGGGTCCCAGATGCACAGAGGAAGGAAGTAGCATTTATCACGTTGAACCACTTGACTTTAATTAAGAGGCTCAACTCATATTCATATCCCAAAAGGAAAATGTAAAAACTTGTAAGATTTAGGACTATCTAATTTTGCTAACCAGAAATCCCAGAACTCCAACACTTTCTAGAGCAAAGAACAGAAGCCGCAAGCCTTGTGAGTATCTGAGTTATAGCAGGACACAGCATGGAAGGTGCTAGCGGAACTAGTCAGGAGCCCGACCAGAGCAGATGCTCAACAGGCACAGCACTGACCCTCCAACAGAGTTGACGGTCTCCCCATAGGGCCACTGTGACCAATAGTGCAGAATATAAAAGCACAAGCTGCAGCAAAATGCCTAGCAGACATGCATGCACACAGAGCTAGTCTCTACGTTTTAGAGGATCTGCTGGAGAGGTCTCAACAGTTAAGAGGACTGGGTTCCACCCACAGCCCCCCCACAGCAGCTCCACAACTATTAGCAACTCCAGTTCAGGCGATCTGATGCCCTCTTACAGCCTCCGCAGGTACCATGCATGCACATGGTGAAGACATACACAAAAAAATAAAGGCACCTGTCACCAAGACAGATGACCGGAGTTGAATACCTGAGACCAAGGTCACAGAAGAAAACAAACTCCAAGTTGTTCTCTAACCTCCACACACTATCTCCCACCACATTTAATATACAAAAAACAGATGACTATACCTTTCCTGTGTATTTCATATCATCTTCCAAAGCCACGTCTCTTCCAGACATCACCAAGAACAATCTCTGAAAAAGAGATTTTCTTTTAAATCATTATGAAAGGGACAATGTCTGTTGCAACAGCGCCTTTAGCAAAGCTTACATATCCTCATTAATTCCTCAATAATCACAGCAGATCATTATGTGAACAGCAGTGAAAAGGTTTAATCATCGGATATGAAGCTACTAGAGGAAACAGTAAAGAGACCAAAACTACTTGCTATAAATCTGAAAGTCCTCTAATACCTGGAGCAGACACCTCCAGGTCTGTGACATGTAAGTAAATGTGTTTTTGCAGTTCCCCATTTGTAATTCATGACAGCAATGTAGTCAAAATCCATGAGACCAGGAACATGAGCAGTGTCAGCCATCAGGACCCCTTTATGTGGAGACCCTCCACAGTAAGCGTGCAATTAAGCACTGTAGATGCTAACCTTGGCTTTGTGCTCAGCTCAATCTCCTCCTCCTCCTTCATGAATCCCTAGGTTATACTTCTGAAACCATTGAGCCTGTGGTCTGAATGAGACGCCCCCACAGGTTCATCCATTTGAACGCTTTGTCTTCAGCTGAGCTGTCAGGGAAAGATTAAGAGGTGCAGCCTTGCTGGAAGAGGTGTCTCTGGGAGCAAGCATTGGCTTTTCAAAAGCCCTGCTCTGCGCAGGCACATCAGAATATAAAGCTCTCAGCAACTGCTCTAGCACCATGCCTTCCTGCCTGGCTTCCCGACATAATGGACCAACCCTCAAAAACTGTAAGCCAGCCCCAATTAAATGGTTTCTTTTTTAAGAATTGCAGTGGTCATGGTGTCTGACTGAGAGAGCCTGGACTCCCACTTTTATGGCAGTATCACAGCAGCCAGTGCCTCAGGTTCTCCTAATACTTTAACAACGGTATCCAAGCACTAATCACTACACAAAATGCCCTTCAGTTATAACCTGTATACTTTAACATTTCTGTATTGTCATGTGTAGCTATCTTATCTGTGTATGTCTGGGCACCACCTGCATGCCTGATGTCCAGAGGCCAGGTGTTGGATCCCCTGGAACTGAAATCACAGGTGATTGTGAGCTGCCATATGGATGCTGCCAACAATCCTGGGCCCTTTACCAGACCAGCAAGTGCTCTTAACCACTGAGCCATCTCTCCAGAGACAAAAATCAGTATGCTTTATTTTTGAGACAAAATTTAATTATGTAGCCCAGTCTAGCCTGGAACTCTGCATGTTCTGAAGTCCACTCCAACCTCACCGCTCCTCTTGTACAAATGCTTAGTTTCCCTGCAATGTCCAGGATTTTTATTATTATGGTTTTATAATTTACTCTATTATCTTGTGGTGGGGAGGCACATACATCCCATGATTTTTATTTGGAGTCAGTTCTCTGTTGTGGAATAATCTTTCTGACACTGTAAACACTCGTCACTTGGATTGGTTTAATAAAAAGCTCAACAGCCAATAGCTAGACAGGATTTTCAGGGCAGAGAACGCTGGTAAGGGTGGAGCCGCAAGGAGACAGCAGGACTCAGGAAGCAGCATGGGCAGTGCAGAGTAAAGGTGATAAAGCCCCGAGACACAAAGTAAATTAACAAGCCCAAGCTATGGCCGAGCTTTCAGAATAAGAAGTCTCCCTGTCATTACTTGTGGGCAGTGGTCCAGCTACATCCTCCCCCTCCTCCTTTACATGGGTTCTGAGATGGATTCATGCCGTCAGGCCCGTGGCTGTGCATGCCCAGGAGCTATCTGGCTTGTCCCTGTTGTTCGAGCATGGCTGTTTGTTCACTCTGCCACAACCCGAACCAAAGCTTTGTGCAATGCCAGACCGCCAAATGCTCTCCCACTGACTCTATGAAGATTTTCTTTCTTACAAGCTTCTGTGTAGGAGTGGGCGCACTACAGTCTACCACTTCACACCTATAAACGTGTGACAAACATGGAACTTTCACCCTCGGTTGGTAGCAAATGGGGACAGGAACTTGAGAAGCAATTCCACTTACATCATCTAGAGAAACAGAAGTGTATCCATACTTGTCCACACTCAAGGCATCACCATTAGTAATACTCAAAAAATAAACATTAACAATGTAAATGCACGGGCAACTGATGTCTTACACATACAAGGTTACACTTTGGCAACAAAAAGAGCAAACTCCTAACACTTTTCTACAGGAAAAGCCAGCCACAAAAATCCTATGTACTAATTTATTACCCCGACTCTCTGAAACATACAGAACAGGCCCTCTGCACAGGCACAAAGGGACAGTTAATAAGGATGGTGTTTCTTTGGGCCAGAGACAAAGCGAAGTTGGCAGAGTGCTTGCCTGGTGTGCATGAAGCCCTGGGTTCAAAATCCAAGCCCATTAACCGAGCTTAGCACAGCACAGGGGAGGTATACAGTCACCCTGAGCTACACAGCGAGTCTAACGGTGTCTTCACAGGGTGATGTCAAACTTCTGAAAGTGGCCTGAGCCTTTATTCCTGGCCTTTTAGGAGACCCATTCAGAAAGATCACCTCCAGTTTAAGAACAGGCTCTAGGAAACAAACCTGTCTCAGAAAGATTAAGAAAACCGTGAATGTTCTGAAAACACGAGCAGGTTGGCAAGGCAGTGGCTGAAAGCACACAGGAAACCTGGGCTGGGATCCCAGCACTGCAATATAAAAACACAGCTGTGCCGAAAGCTGCTTTAGTATGTGCGACCACACTAAACCTCACTGAACTGTACACTGTTAACTGTGAGGTGAAATAACTCAAGAAAACTGATACAAAGCCCTGTATTTTAACTTCAAGCAAACATTTACACCCTGCCTTCCCCCAGCACCCAGTGTCCCCCAAGTTCATGGGCTTTCTTTTAAAAAGTAATAAAAGAGCCGGGCAGTGGTGACCTAATCCCAGCAATTGAAAGGCAGAGGTAGGCGGATCTCCGTGAGTTCGAGGCCAGCCTGGTCTACATTTTGCGAGTTCCAGTACAGCCAAGGCCACATAATGAAACTCTGTTTGGGGGGGGGGAGTAATAATAAAAGAAATGAAAACTTTACATGCTTCTCTAGCGGGCCTACATTATTCAGAGAGGAGCTAATGAATACGATAAGGCTCTCCTTGAGAAAGGCAAAAAACGACGCCTTCAATTGGCCGATTTTTTTCGTTCTGCGAAGTGTGAATAAAAGGAACTTGTTTTGTTCTAAAATCTTAATCCTGGAATCCACGACGCCCCATTTCCAAGTCCGAACATTGATCGGCCGGCCCTTTCTCTTTTGTTTCCGCTCTTGAGCGGCTCCCACTGCACTGGAGGACTGCGAGGGCCCCAGAGACCTTACCTCCTCCTCTTCCTCATCAGGGCAAAACGTCTTCAGAAAAGAGGTTCGCTAAATTAGGATTCCGGGGCATCCTCGGTCAAGCTCCTGGGTGGTATCACAGACATAGCGCCGGGTCACACCAAAACCTCCTGCGTCATCCGTGAGCTACAAAAGAGAGCACGAGGCAAGGGCTGAAATCACTCTTTTGTCCCTGCCTGGTCTGCAACATTCATCGGACATCGTGTCCGGTCCCTACCCGTCTCCTGGCGCCATTCTCCGACCGGTCCTCCAGCGCAAGCGCCACCATCGCCAGCGCCACTTCGGCGTCAGCTCGCTCCGCTCTCTCCTTCCCATGCCAAGGCTCGCCCAAGGCGCGATGGCGCCGGATCGCACGCGAGCAGGATCAGGCGGGAGCAACACCCGGGCGCGCTAACAAAAGAAGCCGAGCGGTGCGAGGCGAGGGCGGGGCCCGCGGAGGGGCTTGAAGGCTCCGGGCCTCTCCGATTGGCTGCTGCGACACGGCGTGGCCTGCGATTGGCTAGGCCGTCGAGAGCGGCGCCCACGGAAGGCAGGGTGGCATCCAAAGCCCGCCCTTCCGGCCCGGTCGCCCAGTACTCGGGCGGAACCGAGGTTCCCGCCACGTTAGGTTTCGCGGAAGCTCCACGGGTAGGGCAGCCGGAAGTTGCCCTGAAGAGGACCGCAGCCCCCGAGGAGTCCTCGGGGAGCATCGCCTCCGCTCCTCCGCTCCTCCGCTCCTCCGGCCGTGTGAACGAGCGCAGCCGCCGACCCGCCCGCAGTGCGGCGGGACCGACGGGGTGGGGCGGTGGCACATCGCGGAGCGCCGCCGGACGTGCGCAACCGGAAGCGGGGCGGGGAGCGACGGCCGTTAGGGACGAGTGCTTCGTGTTGGGTTCCCGGGCTGAGTGAGGTGACTCCAAATACTTCCTCTCGCCGATTTTTAATTTAAAGCGAGGCCGTCCGTAGGCGTCTGGCGTGGTGGCGAACGCCCGGAACCTCAGCCTTTCAGAGGCGTGGTAGGAAATTTCCGGGTTGGAGGCCTTTATGGTGAATCTGCCATCTCGGTGCCCGAAAGTTTTTCATGCCATGTGGAAGGCACACCGAGAAGGAGAAGAGTAGGTA
This sequence comes from Peromyscus leucopus, assembly GCF_004664715.2. NCBI lineage: Eukaryota > Metazoa > Chordata > Mammalia > Rodentia > Cricetidae > Peromyscus > Peromyscus leucopus. The sequence continues at coordinate 84,715,146 of NC_051071.1, forward strand.
AAATAAATCCTTACGAACACGAACTTGTAAGTAGAGCCGTTTGGTTTTGTGGGATGATGGCGTCTCCCGTGCAGATCGGCCTGACCCGGGAATATCCATGTAGCCCACGCTGGCCTCAAACCTTCCTGCACCCGCCTCGCAGACCGTGGCCCCGCACTATGCCCTACAGTGTCAGAATTTGTAGTCTGTTGAGTGAATAACCATAAGCTCACATGTGATGCGAGTTTCATTGGGTTTTGGTAGCTCGTCACTGGCCATCACAGCTGCTTTGATTTCAGGGTGTGCGTGCACGTGTATGCGTAGGCGTGGGAGCACAGGTCAGGTCAACCTCAGCTGTCACTCCCCAGAAGCCAGACATCTTTTTTTTTTTTTTTTTTAGAGTCTCTCACTGATGACTGACCAATTAGACTAAGCTGGTAGGCCGGAGAGCCCTCAAGTTCCTCCTATCTGCCTGGGATTACACACACCACCATGTTTTTAATGTGCTGATCTCATTGCCTCCACGTGTATACTGCCCAGGATTCCCTTCCCACAGCAGGTGCATCTTGCCAGTCACTGTCTAATCCCTCAGACATACTCAGAGGCCCGTCCTCTAGATTCTAAATTTTGTCAACGTGACAACAGACACGACTGACCAAGTACCAAATGTTAGCTTTCTTCTGAACATTTCCTTCTTGAATCTGTTTCTGTCCGTCCGTCCCCCCCCCAAAAAAAACCCTCAAGCTTCTCCATGCTAGCTGGGACGTGTGTGTTTGACCAGATCTGTGTGCTACTTTGGGGAGTAACTTTCTTGGCTCTTACTAAAGATAGCACAAGATAATTTTGGCTCTGGACCTGTAACATTCCATCTCTCTACAGTCTTGGAAATTCAGTCAGCCTTGTGGAATCTGGCACAGGTGGGGCTCCCCTCCCCCCAGTACCCCCCCCCCCAGGCTCGGTGTTTGTTGCTGTTATTGTTGAGACAAGGTCTCCTGTATGTCAAGCTGGCCTTAACCTCCCAGTGTAGCTGAGGATGACCTAGAACCCTTGACCCACATGCTTCAGCCTCCAGAGCCCTGGAATGACATGCTTGTTCCATTACACCCAGCTGATCTGTGCATTTCGAACTGGCCTGGACTTTCTTGACAAACTGCACATATTTATTCCCTTTATATGCAATAAACTGGCTGTTTCCTGGCTTCTGTGTAAAATCCACACGAGTTTCAACTTACCAAGATCTAAAATAAAATAGCCCGGGAGAGTTATATAAACGGATAACGTATCCTCAGACCAATTTTGTGTCACTTGGATCTCCCTCTGAACTCAGCTCCTCATTTCCTGTGGTTACCAGTGAAAGAGTTCAGATGAGACACGTAAGAGCGGACTGTGGAAGATGAGGGGTTCAACAGTGGAACATGAAGTCCACCCAAAGGAGAATAAACAATGGCCAAAGAGACCACTGGCATACAAGCTCACTCCCAGGGGGGAGAATGGACGCTGCCAGCCTCCATTTTTAGAATGCTTTCAAACACAAAAGTCTCTACAACAGATAGTTTATTTTTGTTCCTGCTCAGGTGATTGACAGGCCCACTTGCATGATGATACCAGGCATATTTGGTCCCAGCACTCATAAGACAGAGGCAGGTGGAACTTCAAGTAAGTTCAAAGCCAGTCTGATCTACATAGTGAGTTCCAGGACAGCCAGGGCTGTGAAGACAGGCCCTGTGTGCTGGCTAGTTTTATGTCAACTCTGATAGAATCATCAGAGAAGGGAACCTCAACTGAGAAAATGCCTCCAGAAGATTGGGCTACAGGCAAACCTGCAGGGCATTTCTTAATGAGTGATTGACATGAGAGGGCCCAGCATCTTGTGAGTGGGGCTATCCCTGGGCAGGCTGAACAAGCTATGCAGGCCAGTAAGCAGCACCCCTCCCGGCTTCTGCATCAGCTCCTTCCCCCAGGTTCCTGCTCTGAGGTCCTGTCCTGACTTCCTCCAATGATAGACCACCATGTGGAAATGAAAGCCAAATAAACCCTTTCCTCCCAACTTGCTTTTGGTCATGGTGTTTCATCACAAAGTGTGAATGGTCATTAGAGCCCTGCAATTTCAATTCATGGTTTTACATGTTGCTAGTTGTGAGGGAGAGGTCCATCCTCTATGACCTACAAGCCTATGAATTTCTCACCAGCTACCAAACATGTATTATTTATCTTTTGTAGATAAACATAGATTGTAGAGATTAAATGACAGCTAAGAAGTGAGGAATCAACTGAGAGACGGCTCAGTGGCCCTGCAAAGATAAAGCCCGGAGTTCAGGTCCCCAGAACTTAATAAAAACTGGGCAGGGCGGCAGCCGCCTGTAATCACAGCACGGGGAGACCCAGGGATCCCCAGGACTATTTCGCTAGCTAGATTAGCAAACTCTGGGTTCACTGATAGACTCTGCCTCAAGAAGTGGAGGGCAATCAAGGAAGATACCCTCTGTCAATGCTGGGTCTCCACACAGGAGCATGTGCACTCACCCACACGTATGCAAACAGACATACACATACATACCAAATACACATGAATGATCTGAGTTTGATAAAGAGAAATACTGACTCTTGGATGTTACCCTCTGATTAAGCACCCGCCATGTAACACACGCCAAACATGTAATTTTTATAAGAAATATTCCATGAGCTTTGGCCTGTTGATCTGTTGTAGGTTGAAATGAGCATCTGTGATGGAGAAATGTGTGCCAGCAATCACTTTGTAAAGTTACTAATGGAGCTAGAAATCAGTTTCTTGAATATCAGAGCTAAACTAGTTTGCTATCCCTTAAAACATCATTCGGGATAGGGCACAGGGCACACACCTGTAATCCCCGGCACTCAGGAGGTAGAAGCAAAAGAATGAGAAGGTCAAAGTCATCTTTAACTACATGGTGAATTTGAGACCAGTGTGGATGACATGAAACCCTGTCTTAAAATGAGAAAAAAAAAATCAGAAAGAATGAAAATAAAAGTTTTTGACAAAATACTAGTTCTCTTTCTTGAACTACAGTAGTTCAAGTTTGGTAATACCAAGTAATTTGGGCATTTGCTAAGTAAATAACAACAGACATGTTCTCAGCAGACTATGTTAAGATATTTCAGAGCACTCGCTCAACTGTTTTTAAAGTCTGCTTTCCCTTTAAATGGTTAAGAATTTTAATTATGCCAGGTGGTGTGGCACATGCCTTTGATCCCAGCACTTGGGAGGAGAGGCAGACAAGGCAGGTGGATCTCTGAATTGGAGGCCAGCCTGGTCTACAAAGTGAGTTTCAGGACAGCCAGAACAGGACAGAGAAACCCTGTCTCACAAAAACAAACAAAACAAAACAAAACAAATCTTATTTACATAGTAGAATGGTTTTTATGAGAAAATAACAAAAACATTTCTGAGAATCCCAAAATTCACCAATGATCTGAACAGATAATCTAAGGGGTTCCTACTTGAAGTGTTTTCTCTCCAATAATATGACATCTCTTCTTTTCAATGTGGCACCACTGCCAACTAAAAACTCCCAGGACCTTTAGTTCCGTAGGGCAGACTGTGCTTGAGTGATCACACTGGTGTTGGACGGTCACCAGTGTCAGCAGTCAGAAGGAAAGCTGACCAGGGTTTCTGCGGCTGTCGGCTGCTAAAGCCTATTACATGATGGGCATGCCTGGACATGACGGTCTCTCTTTATCATAAAGTTCACATGTTATTTTAAAATCTTGTCATTCTCAGTGCCTGAGTTTGTATTTCTGACCTACGCATATGAGAAACTTCTTGGTATGGGCTGCTTGGAATATGAGTTTTCCAAAAAGGAGGAAAAGACACCACCAGGTGCTGCTTGTGAAGTTACTCCTGTAAGACAGAAGTGTGAGCAGACCTTTTTTTCAAAAGCTTTCCAAAACGTGCACTCTGAGACAAGGTATCATTGTTAGCACTGCCGGCCTAGACCTTGATGTGTAGATCAGACTGGCCTCACACTAACGGAGACCATCAGCCTGCCTCTGACTCCTGAGTGCTGGCATTACAAGTGTGTGCCCAGCTAAACGTGTTTAAAGCAAATATAAGAAAACCTTGTTCACTCTTCTACAATTTCATACACATGTGCAATGTTAGGCCTGCTTTTAACTTATTTAAATAACTAAAACATTGACTATACAGAAAAAGCTTTGGTTGACAGTTTAAATTACTGGATGGGAGTGAAGATGGGGAGATAGCTTGGAGCACCAGCTGGTCTTCCAGAAAGGACCCACACCGTGGCTCACAACCACCTGTAACTCCAGTCCAGGAGGGGTCCGATGAGCCCTTCTGGCCTTTGAAGGCACCAGGCACACACATGATGCACAGATGTGTGTAGACAAAACCATACATCTAAGTGGAAATTTTAAAAAGGATGATGCTGGAGGTCAAGGAGATGGCTGTGTGGTTAACAGTGCTTGCTCCAAAATTCTGCGGGTGTGAATTCAGAGCCTGGAACCTCTGTGAAAAGCTGCATGTGGGAGCGTGCGTGCGTGCGTGCGTGCGTGCGTGCGTGCGTCTGTCTGCAATCTGAGCACAGCCACTGCACGACGGGAGGGTCACAGGAGTCCCTGGGGCTCCTGGCCCTGCCAGCCTGGGGTGTGCAGCATCTGGACAGAAACGAGGACCCTTCTTCACAGGTGGAAGGCAAGAAGCGATTCTTGAAGAGTTACCATCTGACCTTCACACACACACAACATCCACACGAGCACATCACATGCAAACAGCCTCATACACACAACACACAGACACATTATACATATATAGTCTCACATCACACATCACACAGACACATCACACGCAAACAGCCTCACACACACAGCATACATACTCATCACACGCATAGTGTCACACACACATCATACACAGAGGCACATCACGTGCATATAATATCACACACATTACACACACACAACCATACACACAGTCACACACAGAGACATTCACCTACACAATCAAATATTGGTGAAATATCTATGAAAGCTAAAGTATAATTTTACTTTAATAGAAAATTTAGGCTCTTATGGTCTGAAAATTAAGTAGAAGTGCAGATTCATATACCACAAACCCCCCTTGTCCTGAGGAAGCCTAAAATAGAAATAGCAGCCGACAGAAGGCAAGGTGGTATGTCAGGAGAGCCTTCCTGGTGCTGCAGATAAGCCGGGGAATGTGAGTTCTACTTTCAAGGCCCTGGGCTGCGAACCACCGCTTTTGAAACATGCAACCAAGCGGCTACTCACGTGACTCCTAGAAAGCCCAGTGTTGAGCAGAAAACAGGCACAAGTCTGTACCTTCTGCTGCCTCTGAGGCCTGCCTGTGAGGTTAAAATGAGGAACAGTAAGTAGACCACGTACTCACATTCATATAAAGCCGTCCCAGGTGCTTAATAAACCGGAAAAAGACAAGTCATTGAGGATGGATTAGAACCCCATCCCCCTCAACCCAGCAGGAATTTGGAAGTTTAAATTGTAAAGTGGACAGTACTCTGTTCTCTCACTCACATTTGAAGGGACAGAAAAAGGACAAGTGCACACTCTCAATGGGGAGTGTGCTACTCAGGGATAAAGAAGAAACATACGATACACTTGGGTACTGTGTAAAAGTCACTGATACTGGATGGATATTAGCAAACTACAGCAAATCCCAACATGAAAACCTAAAAATGCAAAAAAAAAAAAAAAAGTTAAAATTCCCCTTTAAACACGGTTTTGTTATTTATTCCAACCCAACAAGGGCTTATGTTTTGAAAAATTAAGTCAGTGTCATGTTCCATTTTGTGACATGCTATTGAAGCCCAAGACTGCAGGGTTTACTGCACTTCTAAATCACCCTTTAGTTTATTGCCTTTATAAATCTAAATTTTGCCAGGCGGTGGTGGTGCACACCTTTAATCCCAGCACTTGGGAGCCAGAGTCAGATCTATGTGAGTTTGAGGCCAGTCTGGGCTACAGAGCAAGATCCAGGACAGGCACCAAAACTACACGGAGAAACCCTGTCTCGATTAAAAAAAAAAAAAAACTAAATAAATCTAAGTTTTGTGCATGACATTTAAAGCAAGGTTCAAATCTGTGTTTAGTGCTCTGTTACATTTGACTATGTACTTATATACTCTGCATTTGAAAAAGTGTTTTGCATTATTCCTTCAAACACTGGATAAATTGGGTAGACAAAGGCTGAAGATGAGAATATTTCCATTGCTGCTTTTAGCCCAGTTAAGTATTCTTGCAACTCTTCAGACCCTTACCATATTTAGTCAATATGACTCACAGTGATATATTCAGATCTGGTTAGAGGAATTGGTTTTAATTTCTATTCTGCCTCTTATTCTTTTCCCTTGAATAAGCTGCATGTGTATGTGTGTGCACGTGTGGTGTGCATACATGTTCACGGGGGTGTATGCACACATAGCTGCATGTCCATGCGCATGAGGAGGTCAGAAGTCAGTATGAGGTATCTTTCTATGTTATTCGCAATCTTATGTGTTGAAAGGGGGTCTCTCACTAGCCTAGAATAGCCAGTGAGTGAATCTAGGGGTCTGCCTGTCCCCACCCCACCACCCCGGGAGTCCCACGTGTGCCACTGCACTCAGCTTTTGTGGCCAACACTCAAGTCCTGATGCTTCCGTGGCAGGCACTTTACCGACTGAGCCATCTGTCCAGCCCCAAACATCCTCTTTTAAAATTCGTCCATAATCTCCAATCCCAACACCAAGGAAGCAGACAGGAGAGTATCTCTGGGGTCTGCTGGCTAGCCAATGAGTGAGCTCCAGGTTCAGTAAGAGGCCCTGTCTCAAAACTTTTTTTGAAAAAAGTGGAGAGTGATAGAGGAAGACACCAGTATTAACCTTTGGTCTCCACATGCACTCACACACATATAAATCCTGAATGTGAACCGGGAGCCTCCTTGTGGGAGGCCACAGAGGTTTCCTCATGAGATCTGAGCTTGCTTTACCAGCAGGACTGCATAAGAGGATGACTGGACCATGGGCCTGGGTACCAGGTGTTTGGAAGGGTCTACACTTGGTTGTGTGTAGCGGGGTGTGTGTGTGTGTGTGTGTGTGTGTGTGTGTGTGTGTGTGTGTCTTATGCCTCAACCCTTGGCATTGTTATAAAAAGCCCTTTTGAGTAAAGTTCTGGGCCAGTGAATAAGGATCCAGGTTCTCCCGAAGCTATCCTGTGTTTCTGTCTTTCTTCTTCTTGGCTAGGCCTGTATCATTCTAACCTGACATCCGTCATTCCTCTCTCCTCCTCACAGGAACCCTATAAAAGGTGGGGGCTGGTCCCCCACACTCCCTCGCTGTTCAAAGTGGAAAATGATATACATGACACATAAGCTTTGGCAACAGGTTGGCAGTTCCTCCAAAGGTTAAACAAGGACTTCCAACCTGGCCATTTTCCTAGGCATAAAACTGAGAAATTAAAACACAAAAAGTTTATTCATAAATATCATTGAAAAACAAAAACAAATCGTTATTGGCACTGGAGAGATGGCTCAGTGGTTAAGAACACTTGTCTGCTCTTGCAAAGGATCCTGCTTCAGTTCCCAGCACCCACATCATGGCTCACAACCATCTGTAACTCCAGTCCCAGGGTCTGATGACCTCTTCTGGCCGCCTCAGGCATTGCATGCACATGCTACACACACCTAAGGCAGCAAGACACTCAACACATACAGATTTTAAAGTTATCAGCTGGGCAGTGGTGGCGCACACCTTTATCTCAGGACTCAGGAGGCAGAGGCAGGAGGACATCTGAATGTGAGACTAGCCTGGTCTACAGTGAGTTCCAGGACAGCCAGGGCTATGCAGAGAGACCCAGTCTCAAAAAAGCAAAATCAACAACAAAAGAGTTATCAACCAGAAATTAGGAAAACAGAACTAATTATGGAAGGATGAGTGAACAAATGAACTGTGCTGTGTCAGGCCACACTGGATTCGTATGTAGCTGTCAACATGTTTTGTGACGACCATACTTATTAGGTAATGTCTGAAGTTCCCACTTTTCATGTATGAAGTTCCTAATGTTCTATCTCCTATCACAGTTAGCCTTTATTCTGGCTGAAGTATTTATTGGTTGTGTAGAGACCACTGATATTTCTTTTTTAATATCAGATTGGTTTAATATGTAACCTAACACAAATCCCATAGTGATTACCTCACAAATAATTCAAGATTTTATAGTTTTAAAAAAATACACAATGACAAGCAAAATACTACCCCCCAAAAAAGCTCATAACTCTAGTCATAGCTTTGTCTGTTTTGAGTCAGGGTCTCTCTACGTAGCTGTAGCTGTCCTCGCTCTATAGACCAGGCTGACCTTGAACTCACAGAGATCTGCCTGTCTCTGCCTCCTACGTGCTGGGATTAAAGGCATGTGCCACTATAACCGGCTCAGACAGATTTTTATTCTTTATTTTTTAATTGTTTTATTTTGAAATGGGGACTCATGTGGCCCAGGCTACCCCTGAACTCCTGATCTTCCTGTCTCCACATCCCAAGTTCTAAGATTATAGGCTTCAGCTGCAGTGACTGGCGCCTCCCCGCACTCTCCCCCTTTTTTAAGGCATGGTCTTGGTATGCAGCCCTGGCTGGCCCAGAAATATCTATGTAAACGAGGTGGCCTCAAACTCAAGGCCATCATCCCATGTCTCACTTTGCACGTGCTGGTTATGGGCTGTGCCCTGCTGTGTGTTCTTGTTCATTTTCCTAACGGCTAACAATGCCGACAGCTTTTCTGCATGTCTAACATCCAGCTCCTTGAGTGCAATGTCTACTCAATCTTTTAGTCACATTTTGGAGGGTGTATATTATTGAGTCACTTATTGAACATTGTATATTCTAGATAAACATGAAATTTCATGTGTTTTATAATTTTCAAGATTGTGGCTTGCTATTTCCATGAAAACGTCACTTGAAAAACATATAAAATTTCTGATTGTGAGGCCTGGGGAATGTAGTTCTGTTTGTACAGTGCTTGCTGAGTGTGCCCAGAGCCCTAGGTTTGATCCCCAGCACCATAGAAGAGGAGCATGCCTTTCACCAAGGTAAAGGCACCTGCTGCCAAGCTTGATGACCCAAGCTCAGTCCCTGGGACCCACGTGGTAGGAGAGGACCAACTCCTCTGACCTCCATACACATACACATAATAAATCAATGTCATTTTTTAATGTGAAAACATGGGCATGGTGGTCTGCACCTCTAACCTCAGCACTTGGAAGGCAGGGGCAAGAGAATAAGAAAGCCAAGGTAGGAGCTGGTGAGGTGGCTCAGGGGGGTTGCCCTAGAGCTGACAGCTGACTTCAATCCCTGGAAACCACATTGTGGAAGGAGAAGACCAGCTTCCCTCATTGTCCTCTGACCTCTACATGTTCTCACCACACTGAAGTTCAGCCATGCTCAGCTACACGGTGTGCTCCAGGACAGCCTGGCCAACACTGATTCTGTCTCAAAAAAAAACCCCAGTGTTTTTGATTAGTCTAATTTTTGTTTTTGTTTTTTGTTTTTTTGTTTTTCCAAGACAGGGTTTCTCTGTGTAGTTTTGCGCCTTTCCTGGAACTCACTGTGTAGCCCAGGTTGGCCTCGAACTCACAAAGAACTGCCTGGCTCTGCCTCCCGAGTGCTGGGATTAATGGCGTGCACCACCACCACCCGGCTTCTTTCTCTTTTTTATTATTTTGTTTTTTCCAGACACTGTTTCTCTGTGTAGCCCTGGCTGTCCTAGAATTCCATCTGTAGAGCTGGCCATGAACTCACAGTTATCCATCTGATTCTGCCACCAAGTGCTGGGATTAAAGGTGTGTGCCACCACCGGCTGACTCAAACTTCCATTTCTTAATAGTTTTGGTTGTGAGCCTAGCCTTTAACAGCTGAGCCATCTCTCCAGCCCAAACTTCCATTTCTAAATGCTTGTTTCTATGCAGAAATACAACTGTCTCTTGCATACTTGCTAAACTCAGTAATAGCTTTCATTAAATCTTTGATTTCTCAGGGCAGGCAATCACATAATCTAACCACAGGCTTCTTACTCATTTCCAGTTTGTGGGCCTCTTTCTCCTTTTGCCTTATTAAATAAAGGACCTTTACAAAATAATGCATAGAATGCCTTGTTCCCAGTCACACAGAGAAAACACCTTGACTTCACCAAGAGTGTGGCTCACTGTGGCATTCTGTAAACTCTCTTTATCTGGTTATTCTTGGTTTGCTAAAGAGTTGGGGTTTTCTTTATTATAAATAGGTGCTGGATTTTCTTTTTTCAGCATTTTTGGCAAAAATTTTGTGGAATATAATTCACATGCCATAACACTCATTTTTTAGAAGTGTACAGTTCAGAATTCTCTTATGTTCGCCATCATTTTCTGGACTTAGGATGCTATGGTCATTTATATATATATTAATCCAGCGAATTGCATTATGGTGTTTTCTTTTTATATACTATCAGGTTTTATTTGCTTACTACAAATTTACAAAAGTCACAGTGATCTTATAATAAAATAACACCTTGAATTTACTTAGTATTTAGTAGTTAAGAAGGTCTTAAATGTTGCCACAAAAAAAATATCATTTAAGAAATATATAATCTTTTTTTAAAAGCCTTGGCCAGCATAGTGGTGCACATCTTTAATCCTCAAAATTGCAGAGTCAGAGGCAGGCAGAGGTCTGTGTTCAAAGCTAGCCTGGTCTACATAGCTGAGCTGCTTGCAGGTGAGCAAGGTTTACACAGTGAAACTATGTCTCAAAAAAAAAAAAATCAGATGGCTAGTCTCGGAGCCTGCTTCAGAGGGTGAAGCGCTCGCTTAGCACATGGAGAGCCCTGGATCCACTCGAGGCTCGAAAAGCCCCTTGAAAGACCAAACCACACACAGCTCGGGGCAGAGCGAGCACTTAGTGGTTAGGAGCTCACACTGCTCTTGCAGAGGACTTGAGTTCTGGTGTCAGCACCTGAAGCAGGGCAGCTGACAACCACCTCTAACTCCAGCTTCAGGGGACCTGACAACTAGGGTTTGGGGGGGCATCCATACTCATTTACATATTTCACCCCATGTCCCCCAGCCACATATACACAATTAAAAATGAATCTCTGAAAATAAACCAAACGAAGCAGCAGCCCACACAACACGTGAGTGTGGTGGCACACGTGTCACAGACTGGGAGGTGGGAGAGAGGAGGACCAGGGCTCAGCACAATCCTCACTTCCTGGGGCCAGACTGAGCTCCATGAGACAACGCCTCAAAAGGACCAAACCAACCAAACAGAAAAGCCAGGTGAGCGACTCACATCTGCAATTCCCCCAGCACACTGAAAAGCTGAGGAGTCAGGAGGACTGTTAGGAATTTGAGGTCCAGACCCTAGGTTAAACAGGGAGAGTGTGAAGGAAGGAAGGAAGGAAGGAAGGAAGGAAGGAAGGAAGGAAGGAAGGAAGGAAGGAAGGAAGGAAGGAAGGAAGGAAGGAAGGAAGGAAGGAAAGAAGGAAGGAAGGAAGGAAGGGAGAGAGGGCCAGAGGGAACCAAAAACCAAAATAAACACAATAAAAAACTCACATTGGGTCTACAGATACAGCATTAAGGAAACTGTAACAGAACAAGGAGGTAAGCTTAAATAATTTACGTAACAGAAAATAGCTTCCCAACTGGGGGATGGAGTTCAGTAGCAGAACGCTGGACCAACATGAATGAGGCCCTAAGTTCAACCCCTGACAGAAGCAAACTAATTAATAATCATAGTAGGAAGTACTTCGACAGTTAAGTTCTAATGGGCTGGTTGGGGGGCTGTGAATAGATACTCAGAAACACTACAGAAGGGGCTGAAGACAGGGTTATGGCTGCAGCCCGGGGACAGAGTGCTTGCTTGGCCTACCCAAGGCCCAGAGTTCATCTCCCCTAACAACAACAAACCAGAATGCTTAAGGGAGCTGATTGGCCCAGAGGTGGAGCTCAAGGTCCTAGGTGAGCTTCAGTGGTGTGGTGAGTATTCCTTTTCTAATCAGCATTACAGAACAAAAATAGAAAAACCTTTCTGAAGCTATTTTTATTCACATTTTACATGAGATTGCAAAATGTCAGTTATGAAGTATCAAAAACTGGGGATGCTAAGCCAGCCCATCCTCTCCTTCACCCAGTGCTCTGCTCACTTCCGTAACCACACACCCAGCTCCCATCTCAAACGTAAGACCTACAGGTGGCTTTCACTGTCTCAGAACCACAGAACTAAGGCAGGTGGTCGGGAAAGCATCAGGCATCTAGGAGAGTAGACAGTATTTCTGCCATAGAAGTGGAAAAAGCATAGACATATTCTCATTTCAATGCAACTCATGCTAACGAACTGGGCAAAGATGAGAGCTTTCAAGTTTTTTCAGAAGGAATGTCAAGTGTACTTGAAAATTAGGTTAACTAAAAAGGCTTATTGCATGGGAAATGGTTAAAACTGGTATTACTAAACTAAAGAAAAAATGCAAAACCTTTTTTTTCTTACAGAAGAGTATAAATGTTTATTTTCTGTATGATTTATTCTTCTGTCCTGTTTTTACAATATAGAAAAGTGTACTTTTTGAATAGCTCTAGTAAATATAATCTTTCTACTTTGGGATGTAAATAGGGCTTAAAAATTATATACCGAACCCTCCCCAAATAATCTTTTAAAATTGGTGAATTATGTGGCTATTAACTTTGTTCAGCGATGTGATGTAAAAGCCTAATACAAAGGTTGTTCAGTGAGTACCAGACAGAAGGAAGGGCGTGATACTTCAGGAAGCTTCTGAAAAATCAAAACTAGTAGCATTTGATTGCACCTTCAAATTTTTACAAGCAAAACATTCTTAAGCAATGCCATCATACATAATCTACAATTATAATCAAAAATTCACAAACATTTTGCACACTGTATATAAATACACATCACAATGGTGCAATTAGAATTAACACATAATATATACAAAATGAACAAAGTTCAGGTTTAGACCAAAAACTTATTGCAGTCTTTTGAAAAATAACTTGATTAGATATTATTTTGTCCTTTTAGACTAATTTACATTTATACAAAGTTTACTTCGACACACTAGACTGAGGTGCTAAGAATGTCTGCATTATCTACATTTAAAGTCACTGCCCTATAATTTATAAATCCACACTTTAAAAGGAGGATACTTTAATGAATAACGGAATCCTCTTTCATTAATTTCTATTGCCTGTATCTTTCATGTTCATATGAACATATATACACACTTACTACATACAACTATAAAATCCTTGTAGGAAGGGTAATAATAAGCATAGGCTAATAGTTACCGAGAACTAAGGTACCTTGCAAAATGCCTCAATTCCAACATAGTTTGCCCCCTTGTCATAAACTCAAGAATCCTACTACAATAGGCTCTTAAGATCATACAGTCTTTAGTTACTGAAAATGATTTAGGTTATTTCTGCAATTATGAGAACACACATACCCCAGCTTATACCAAATCATTGGCTAAAAACAATGCTGAATTAAACTGCCTTTATAAAAAGTAGCTCACTACAATAGTGAAAGCTGCTAGGAGCCCATTTCAGTAAATTAGGTAATACATTGATTCAAATTTAGTTCCAAAACTCTACAGAGAACTGTGTGGATAAAAACTTCATCATACATGATCGCACAGCTTTGTGTTCTTGCTTCTCCATCCAAGTCAAATTTTATACTTGATGCTTATGAGTCCTATATTATCTTGGCATAAAATGTTTACTTCAATTCACACAATCTCTCATTTTAGAAGTTATCAATAATGACTTCGACAATTATTGTAAAATATACCACTTCCTTCAAAGAAAATGAAGATATTCCAGAACATGTTAGCCATTCCTCATCAGAGACATACTGCCCATCATCTGAAAATTACTGTCCCTTAATATTTTGTTTTCTTTAAAGAAAATACAACTTTCATATCTGAAAAGTGTGATGGGGATTGTTCCCCTTCCAATTTCCCAAAGACAACACAGTATTCCAGAATCCACCCAAAAAAAGCTGATTTTTCTTTAAAAGGATGGTGTTTTCTAGACAAAATATTATATGTTTCATTAAGAATCTGGTTATGTGGACATTCTACCTGTGAATATTCTAGATCTGGAGCCAAAGAATGGGTCCTACCCACGCTGCTTTGGCTCTGTCTACTGAACAAAGTCATACAACACCATACATTATAAAGGATATTACAATAATTTATGAATGTACTTTGTCAATAGAATCAGAAGGACAGAACATCTAATTCTTAAGAAACCCAAGCAAATTAAAAAATATATAATACAATAAAAGAAAAAATTTTAAAGAAAAAATTTAGAAGGGACAGAGGCAGAATTAACTAAGATTTAAAATGTACTAATTTCTTCATTTAAATTTTCTTCTCATTCAATACTATAGTTTCAGGTCTCTTAAAACAAGGGCTGAGTTAAAATGCAGTAATTGTTAAACTATCTTCTAGAAAATCCAATGTCCTGGCACCTTAGATTCTCTGTGCAGTTCACGTCCGTCTTTTGTGCAGGAGTTAGCAGTGCATGGCACAAGGGTCACTTTTGGCTTTTCCTGCAGAGTTGATGACGCTCATCAAACACCGTCCAAACTCCTCAAGTATCATCCGCTCTGCCGCTGCCTTTGACTTCCCCTTCTTGTCTGCCTGCTCTGCCTGGGCAAGAAGGCAATTACACGTGGCTTCAGCTACTTCCTTAGTTACAAATGTAAATGGCAATCTGAAATGATTTTCGAGAGAGAAACACAGATGATCACGGGGTTGATAAGGGATTCCACTGGTACCTTCATGCTGCACCAGCATAAGGGACATCAGGGTTGTGAGTTAAACACATCCTCAAGGGCTCTAAGACACAGTTTTGCTCTCAGTGAGCGTATCTAAAAAGATTTACCAGGAAATACATTTAACATAAAAAACAAGATCTACTTCCCAGACAATGTGTCTGGCTAAAGAGAAGATGGAATCCTAACCTATCCTGGGCATTTTACCCCTCAGTCTCCCAGCGTGCGAATACCCCACCAGTGCTGTCCTGGTCTGGTGTCCTCCTTCTGACACACAGAGGGATTCCATGAACCTTACTGCGAACTAAAAGAATTACTGAAAACAAGGTTCTACCACACTCCCTTATATTGTTAGAAAGAACAAACAAAAGCCGGATGCCTGGCACACACCTTTAATCCCAACACTCAGAAGACAGAGGCAGGAAGATCTCTTCAAGTTTGAGGCCAGCCTGGTCTACAGAGTGAGTTCCAGGACAGCCAGGGCTACTACACAGAGAAACCCTGTCTCGAAAAAACAAAAGGAAAAAAAGAAAGAAAGAATTTCAGGTATGGCATCAACAAAATCAAGTAAGTATCCTGGCATAATTTTTCAGTTCTGCCTTTTTCTTAGTATGTTTTTGTGAAATTGTGCATGCACGTGTACATACATGCACATGTGGAGGTCAGGAGACAACGTGGGTAGCATTCCTTGGGCAGTCTGCCTTGTCTTTCAAGGACTCAACTGGCCTGAAACTCACCAAGTCGGTTAAGCTTGTTGGTCAGTGAGCCCCAGAGATTCCCCTGTCTACCGACCAGAGCTAGGATTAGTTATGTACATCACCACATCAGCTTTTTTATTGTTTATTTGGTTTTTCAAGACAGGGTTTCTCTGTGTAGCCCTGCCTGACCTGGAACTCACTCTGTAGACCAGGCTGGCCTCGAACTCAGAGAGATCACCTGCCTCTGCCTCTGGAGTGCTGGGATTAAAGGTGTGCGCCACCACTGCCTGACAAAATGCCCAGCTTTTTAAATGTAGGTTCTGGGGATCAAATTCAGGTCCATCTTTATTGAGCTATCTCCTAGGCCTTATACAATTTTTCAAAAACATAGCTTTAATTATAGTGTGTAGTGTTTGTGTGCATGTGTGTGTATGTGTTTGTGTGCGCTTGCATTTCTGTGGGTTGAACCAGGACTTCCTCACACACACAAATGCTCTATCATTGAGCTATAACACCAGCCCTATAGCATATAGTTTTGTGTTTATACTTCCATCATGAACATTTGGGGGGGGGGCTGAACTGTTTTACTGTAGTGATATCTTTAATATCCAGAGGTTAGATTTAGTAATCTTAAAGTATCATTAAAATATTTTTTAAAAATTAGGTATCTGCCCCTTTTTACATACTTCAGTCAAGAAAGTTTTGTAAATGATACTTCCGTCCTAAGAGGCTGGGGTGATGGCCAGTCTGATAACCAAAGTTTTATCCCTGGGCATAAAAGGCAAAAGGAAGAACCCACTCCAGAATCCTCTGATCTCTCTCTCTCTCTCTCTCTCTCTCTCTCTCTCTCTCTCTCTCTCTCTCTCTCTCTCACACACACACACACACACACACACACACACACACTTACAGGTAAGTTGGGTGTGGTAGCACAGTGTGTAACCCTGGCACTCAGGAGGCTGAGATGGAAGGATTACAAATTTCAAGTCTCGTATGGGTTACATAGTAAGATCCTGTCTCTAAAAATTAAAACAAAAGGAAAAAAACCTAATAATCAAACAATTTTATACCAAAAAAGCACCTCACTGTTACAAATATTGAACCTTTCTTTAACATAAGTATTTAATAGGTCAGTTCTCAACCTTCCCAGTGCTATGACCCCTTAGTACAGTCCCTCATGGTGTGGTGACCCCCAACCATAAAATTATTTTTGTTGCTACTTGATAACTGCAATTTTGCCACTGTTATGAATTGTAATGTAAATATCTGATATGCAGGATGGTCTTAGGTGACCCCTGTGAAAAGGTTCTCAAAGAGGTCACTACCTACATGTTGAAAACCTCTGTAATAGATCATTTACAAGATTCATTCTCTTAATAATTTCTCAAATAAATCTCTAATACACTGACTAGTAAAAATCCAAGTCCAAATGACTGTGTTAACAGCAGACCTTGAAAATCACTGGCAACAGAAATGCTTCCTACAGTTACCAGAAAGCTGAAACCAGAGACATAGAGTGCTTTTTCCACCAACTAAGAAGTAACTAAGATAGAAAACACAGGTCTACCTATTTTTGTTTTTTCTTCTTTCTCTCTTTCTTTCTTTCTTTCTTTCTTTTTTTTTTTTTAAGATTTTATTTATTTATCATGTATACAGTGAGTGTTCAGCCTGCAGGCCAGAAAAGGGCACCAGATCCCATTACAGATGGTTGTGAGCCACCATGTGGTTGCTGGGAATTGAACTCAGGACCCCTGGAACAACAGCCAGTGCTCTTAACCTCTGAGCCATCTCTCCAGCCCCTTATTCTTATTTTTTTAATACAGGGTTTCTCTGTGTAGCTTTGGAGCCTGTCCTGAAACTCACTCCGTAGACCAGGCTGGCCTCAAACTCACAGAGATCCACCTGCCTCTGCCTCCCGAGTGCTGGGATTAAAGGTGTGTGCCACCATGCTCGGCTGTTCTGAGATGAGGTCTTGCTCTGTTGCACAGGCTGGCCTGGAACTCCACTGCTTCCTACCTCAGCTCCTGAGCAGCTGTGCCTACTGTCTGACTTAATCATTGTCTCTACTCCAGAGTTCAGAGTCCAGTGAAACAGAAAATAATGAGACTACACTGTTCCAGTGCAGGGTGGGAAAGTCTAAGAACACAGACTCGTCCCGAGAACTAAGGAAGTGAGGAGGAACAAGGAAAGAAGTACAAACACTGGGTTCCTTCCAAGTTCCTCAGATCGCATACTTACCTCAAGTCAGCAGAGATCCAGTTAAGAGCCATAGCAAACTACAACACTTCTGTGCACTGTACAACAGCACAGACTCTGACCGTGCTTGCTCTTCACCTCACTTAAAAGGTAAGAAAGGCGGAGGGAAATGGAAAATTCAGGTTGACAACAGCACAGAGTCCGAATTTAACCTTGTCTCCCTAAAAAGAAACCTTACTAAAAATGACCGTCTGAGAACCAGATAAAAAGGCTTTGAGAAGTATTGACTCACTTTCCTCCTCCACTGTTCAGAGCTGGGGTCGGCCTCGTCAGCAAGTCTGAGATCTGAGAGGATAGCTTGGTCTTGGCTGCCGTCTGCTGCTGGACCCTCACTTCAGCAGCATCTGCTAAGTGCATCAAGGTCTTCCGTTCTGGGCTTTCTTCAAAGTTCTTACAGCCAATGCATTTGCAGATTGAGGAACACATTATTTTAGCCTGAAAGATTTACAAAATGGAAGTTTCCAAATCAAAAGCAGAAAATTGCTGTAAGTAGGTTGTTCCGCAACAGGAAAGTACTGGCATTATCTTGTCAGCTGAGGTAAGCTTCGATGGAAGTATGCTCTGCTAACAAAGGCTGTGTCGGTGGATGAATCAAGGATTAGCTGAGAACACTGCTTCACTCCAGGCCTTCCAGCTCTCATCCACTCTGACTACAGATAGGACTAACATTTTCTCCAGAATGAATATAAGTAACACATGAAAACATTTTAAAAAGGTCACTAAGAATCCAACCTCAATCATCACCATTAACACACCAGTGACCTCACACTTAGGCAGATAAACTCACAATTTCACATTAAAGGGATTTCATGCCTGGGCTTGGTCAGATGAGGCACAAAGACTCTCATGAATTTGAGGCCAGCCTAGGCTACAAGTATGAGAGCTTATCTCAAAAGGACAAAAGGAGAAAAGGGGGATTTCATGCGTTGGCTTTTCCTCCTTCGTTCAGTCTCAAGCCCTTGGACAATCCAAAACCATAAACCAGTATGTTCCCCTCTGTAAAAATATAAAGTATATTTACATAAAGACACAGACTGAAGCTAGGTAATGGCCTACATCTATAAACTTAGCACTTGGAAAACAGAAGCAGGATGATAGTAGTTCAAGGCCAGCTTGAGCTATGTAGTGGTTGAAGGCCAGCCTAGGCTACATGAAACCACTTAAAACACACACACACACACACACACACACACACACATAAATAAATAAGCCCGAAACCCCAAACCTTTGGTGCAAAGAGCAGCTGACAAATACAGAACTCTCTTTCCGCTTGTCTTACAAAGTCACCGCCCGCTCTGCTGCACCTCCTTTCCTTAACTTCACAACTCTGTCTCCTCCAAGCCACCCACAGGGCTGGCCCTGGCGTGATGTGCCATGGTTTTGGGTCATTCATCCCCTAGTGGGTGTTTGTTTAAGTTCTTGGGGAACAAAGCAATTCATAAAAAGGGTTGGCATTTATTTATTTGTTTGTTTGTTTTGGAGGGAGGAATATCCAAATACAACTTCTATTTCTCTGAACTAGATTTTTTAGAATAGACTCTAGGTCAAAGCATATGTGTACTGTAAGTGAAGTGGTGAGGTTGATTCTCACACCTCACCACCAATGTGTACATTAAGGCTTTCCAGTATTTCCACCAATACAGGCACTATAACTCTTTGTACTATTATCCAAAATAATTTTTTTGATTATTTTTGATACAGGGTCTCTCTACATAGCTCTAGGTGTTCTGGAACTCACTCTGTAGATCAGGCTGTTCTTGAACTCACAAAGATCCACCTGCCTCTGCCTCCTGAGTACTGGGATTAAGGTGTGCGCCACCATTCTGGGCTTCCAATGTGATGAGGAAGGTGTAAACAGCAAAGCACAGCCGGGCAGTGGTGGCACATGCCTTTAATCCCAGCACTCAGGAGGCAGAGGCAGGTGGATCTCTGTGAGTTGGAGCCCAGCCTGGTCTACAGAGCAAGTTACAGGACAACTAGGGTTGTTACACAGAGAAATTCTGTCTCAAATAGTGTGTATGAGTGTTTTGCCAGAATGGATGGATGTATATGTACCCTGTGCATTCCTGATATCTGAAGAGGCCAGAAGAGGGCACTAGACTGCCTAGAACTGGAGTTCCCTATCTTTTGCTGACTTAGGGCTTTTGTTTCTTTGTTGATTTTTGGGAGACAGGCCTCACTATGTATCTCTGGCTGGCCTGGAAGTAATATAAAGCAGGCTGGTGCTGAGTTTCTAGAAAGCCATCTGCCTCTGCCCCCCAGTTGCTGTGATTAAAGATGTGTGCCACCACATCCGCCCAGCCTCCCTTTTTTATTTTTTGGAGACAGGGTCAGAGCTCAGGAAAGAAATTATAACAATATGCTGTTGTGGGATATTCAATCACACTGTAAACCCCAAGTTGCATTTGCATTAATTAAATAAAATCAACCTTGGGTGAGAAGGCTCACTAGTTGCTGGCTCAGAAACTTGTTGACAGAAAGTAATCTTAGAGAGCCACAGGGAGTTTGGAAGATGGACAGAGACACACAGAAGTGGTAGGGAGGGATGGAGCATGGCAGTCTTTTTTGGTTTGGCAGAGCACTAGGATGCTTTCTTTCCGAGACACTGTTGAAGAGGGAAGGTCAGCTGGTTGCTCCTTACGCTCTCTGAGCTAGCAGGTTTTCACCCCACCCTCTGACTCTCCAGTCTTACTGGTAGTTAGTGAAAAACTACAGATGGTGGCAGCGGCAGAGGTGGATCCTGCAGGATGTAAAGTCCTGGGCAGCTGCTTGAGAAGTGGCCAGTAACTGCAGAGGCACAAGCACTGGCTGAAACAGCAGTAGGTTCAGATGCAGCCGATGTGCCAATGGGAAAACAATATGTTATCTATTTAGCTTTGTTAATTCTGCCTCCCCAGAAGTCGAAGCAGAGCTGGGTAACACAAGAAAGAGCAGAAGTATTTAAACAGCATGCAGAGTCACACATAATCAAATAATCCTTGAGGACAGGTGAGATAAACTTGAATGTGTTGTCCAGAGGTAAACCAACAGGACCAAAAACCAATTCAACTGCATGTCAAGGTATCAACAAAAACCTCAAACTGCTGAAAACATCACCAATCCAACTGGCCAATTAACCACTGCTACTCATTACTTGATATATTCCTATTTTTTCATTTTCCTGTTCTTTTTGTAAATGAGTTTTAGAATGACAAATCAGTTGTTAAGCAGAGTGTCTGTCGGGATATAGTTGCTAACACTTTCTAACCACCCCACTGTTTTTTCTGCTTCTACTAATCTATAGCCTGTTACCAGCTCAACTGAATGATTATGTTCACATACTGTGAGGTTCACACGAGCGAGCTTGTCCTGACTGCTCTGTGCCATAGACACAAACGACTGTGCCCCTTGGACTTCGCTTTAGAGCAAAGCCTGTCTTCTCTTCTTTCTGTAGATTTGCTCTAATGGCTTTCAAATCCAAAATGGTCCACTTGTTTCATACATATTCACTCCAAGTTTTCTATGCCATGGTTTATATACACAAGCCAAATGTTTTATGAATTAGTCCAATGAAAAAGCAAAAGTATTCTAGCATTGGCTGGAAAACTGGCTTGCTGGATTTCAGGAAGTCACAGAATTAAAAAGGTCCTATGCTTTCCACTTCAATTGACTGTGGGATGAACACACTAGTTCCTACCTTGAGAGAAACTGACCTTTTGATTACATTATTCATTTTCGATAAATACATACAAGCTGGACTTGTACATTCTGGGCAAGTGCTCTACCAACCAGCACTTGACTTTTTAAATAGTAAATTCACAAAGAACACAGCACACAAAACCTTAACAGGGTTAGTTTTATATGGGAGAAAGTAATGGGAATGCAGGATATATTTTCGAAGGAAGGGTGTACCCATGAGTTGTGTGATTTTGCCAAATGAAAGGCTAGGCTTTCTGTCAAGATTGGGGGTGAGGAGAGTTCCCCTTTGAAAATGACATTGAAAGACTGAAAATATAGAAGAGCTAACTATAGGAAGGACTCAACCAAAGGGTTAATATCAGGTACAGGCAGACTGTTACACTTAAGCTTTGAAAATAAATAAGTTTAAGACCCTGTCTGGCCAGGCGGTGGTGGCGCACACCTTTAATCCCAGCACTTAGGAGGCAGAGACAGGCGGATCTCTGTGAGTTTGAGGCCAGCCTGGGCTACAGAGTGAGTTCCAGGCAAGGAGCAAAGCTACACAGAGAAACCCTGTCTTGAAAAAAACAAAATAAAACAAAACAAAACAAAAAAGACTCTGTCTGAAGCAAGAAGCAGATGATTTTACACATGATCTGTAAAGACAGAGCAGCAAATACATTCTCCAGAGAGAGAAAACAGCAGGCCCAGAAACAAACCCAGCTGGACAAGCATCATGGAAGTAGTGAGCAGGGATCCAGTGAGCTCAGGGTAAACGGTAACTCAACTACAACAAGTCATGTGCTCCCTCCTGCAGAGCAGTCCTCCTCAAGGGCCTAGTTAGTTAGTCAGGACAACCTTTGATGTCAGGGTTACCCAGAATGCAGACGACTTGGTGTCCATACATAGCTAAGAAGTCCATGGAGGGAGCTGGGTAGTACTGTACGTGGTCCAGAAGTTCTGCTGCAGGCACTCTGTGGCGATGCTACCATTTTAAGTGAGAAATTAGTATACTGGTATTCTGATTCACACACTCGAGTAATGACCATTAATTAAGTCAGACTTGTAGCTCAGATAATGAAAGCGACCCCCATCTGGAATGATGAGTCTAAGGAACGGCTCTTCTCAAGCCCTGCCTGGAAGGTGCCAGTCTTTCCTCCAAGGGCCCTGCACTAACTGCATGTTTACAATTCTAACAGCACACTGGTTTGCCAGTCGTGAAGTAACATTTCCGAAAGGCGGCTGGATGACCTCCACCAGCAGCGTCTTACCTCGTAGCACTCACAGTAGTTTTTCAGACATCCTGACCGTTTGCAATTACACCCTTTGCTGTGCCGCCGGTCAGACTCTCCCTCCTTTCCCTTCCCTATCTTCGGCTTGAAGGCTTCCGGATTTCTATCAAGGCATGCCTTTGGAACAAACAAACACCAACGGAGGTTAAACCATAGATTCAATTTAAATATTTCAAAAGTAAAGAAGTGGTATTTACCTTTGTAAAACAACCGAGTTCTTTAAAAAGAGGTAAAAGGAGATTTTTGTAAGTTAAATGAAAAGAATCACCTTTATTGCCTTTTGTCTTTCATTTTCATGTTCCAAATTGTTGTAACAATTGGTACAATTGCAGTTGTTGCAAAACTCACCATTTGCAAAGCAATCACAGTATCTGAAGATAAAAATCAGTACAAGATTAAAAAGTCATTTTAAATAAAATAGCAAATAATTATACATACACATACCTTCTACCTCTGTGATAAATGTCTTACATTTTAGGAATGGACTCAGAGCTCCTTAGACACAGGATTAACAACCGCATATACAGATTGTCAATCACATATGAGAGCTCAAAATCTGAGCCACCAACTCCTGGAATTTCATCCCAAAAACCTAGTCCAACTAACAGATGCCAACACAAGAGCTATGTGATTTGATGTGCCCTAAAGTGAGTTATTTCAAAGTCCTGAGCAAAAGGAGACTGGCTTCATTCTTACTACAGACTCGCAGGCACTGGAGTAGTGCTGCTTGGGATCCCAAATCTCCAATAGAACCAGTACATTTTACTGAACTTGCTCATGTCAGATCTTTTAGTTTAATCCTAATGAGAAAATTAATTATCTAATTAACTTGTTTGTTTTTTATTTATTTTATGTGTTTGAGTGTTTTGCCTGCATGTATGTGTGTGCCTGGTGCCCATGGAGGTCAGAAGAGGGTGTCAGATACCCTGTGATTGAAGTTACAGGTGATTGTGAGCACCTATTTGGGTGCTGGGCTTGTGCAAGAGCAACTAGTGCTCTTAACTACTGAGCCAACTCTCAGGCCCTCACTCAGTGACTTTAAAACTACAGTACTTCCTAGCTGGGGGACCACATAAGGTTATAAACAAGACCAAACTTGTTAATAATGAGACATAACCTAGGTCTTATTTTGCTGGGTCCCTAGGCCCTACTCGTTTGTGTATGGAAAACTCTAACATTATTTTCTTCTGTTTTTGTTTGTTGTTTTTACAAACAGAGTCTTACACTATGGTCTAGGCTGTCCCACACTCACTACCACAGATAGGCCAGGATGATCCTGAACTCCTGTCCATCCTCCTGCCACAGTTTCCTCGGTGCCAGGATTATAGGCATAGGCCACCATGCCCGGATTATCTTCTTCTAAATCAATGGAAGGATA
The DNA here is from genome assembly GCF_004664715.2 of Peromyscus leucopus. Taxonomy (NCBI): domain Eukaryota; kingdom Metazoa; phylum Chordata; class Mammalia; order Rodentia; family Cricetidae; genus Peromyscus; species Peromyscus leucopus. The sequence continues at coordinate 84,739,216 of NC_051071.1, forward strand.
GTTTTTATGCTACAGCATGTGTTCAACCATTCACATTTAAGTTTATTTAGATCTCTCCATCTATCTATCTGTCATCTAACTACTTACAGGGTTCCATGTAGTTCAGGCTAGTCTCCAGCTCACTATGTAGCTGAGGATCCTTCTGATTCCATTGTCAAGTGCTAGGATTATGTGGCTTGTACTACCATGCCCAACTAACTTCATTTAATTTTAAGAACATTTCTAGGTGTATCAAGCAAGCAAAGAATAATAAATTACTCACAATTTCAAACACAGTGACTTTGTACAATTACAGGGTTTTCTGGGCCGACTGGCAGACTCTGATGGGATTATGCTATCCAGAGACACAAAAAAATAATTTCAATTAATTAAATTACTTAAAACTAGAAACAACTTCAATCTATAAATTCCTCCTAAAGTAAAACAAATAGATGCATCCATTTCTAGCAAAATTTTACTAGATTGTTCCATTTACAATTTTAAAAATATGATCAACAACTGCTTGTCAAGAATACGTGACACACATTCTTTCCTCTAAAGGAACAGAGGTTGAAAACAGCCCCAAAGCTCCTCGGGTTTACTTATGAAAGGAAAGCAGGAAGGAGAAGCTGGTGTGTGGAAGGACAGGGCAGCAGGGATGGACTGACCCCCTCTAACTAACTCCACACTGCTCACAAGCTGCTAGAGCAAAGCAGCAACCAACAGCGAAACAATGACAAAAAGCCAAAGCTTAACCCAGTGAAAAACAACAGGTAACATCACTTTACAATGTTCAGAGTGAGTGGGAAAACATGGTAAAACTGGCAAAGCCATAGGGCGTCCTCACTGATGCTCTCCACACTTGTTCACTTGAAGTATTTCAAAACAGAGTCCTTTAGACAAATACACAGCTTTAAAGGGAAAATCAAATGCAACATATTTGGAATAAATCTATTAATGCTGTGCTTAAACTGACTTAGTAACTGAATTTACATATTTAAAAAGTACTCACCCATTGAATGGAAGCCTTGCCTGTGTCTGGATACCAGATGTTCCAGTAAAATTAGAGTTGCTTGCTATAGATACATATGAAGACTGCTGCAACTATTGGCAAAGAAATAAATTCATATAATATTTGCAAAAATGGATAGCACTCTCAGACATAACAATGAGTAAGAAGTATGTCTACTCAAAAAAGGAAAAACAATGGGGGATTTCATATAAGCCTCATGGTGTGTTTCCAAAGACCTCAACTAATACTAGTGAAAATGCATGAATGTTTTACAGCATTGAATGTTACAGATATTAAAAAAAATACTTCACAAAAGACTCTGTCAGGATTATAGGAAATTCTAGGTGAACATCCTACAGGTACTGAAATAACATGTCCTAACTTCTAAGATAGGCACTGTATTATTCATCACATCACAAACAATGAAAAGGGGCCGTCCATGCACAACTTCTATTCTGCAAGGCTGTGTAAGCATACGAAATGTCATGGAAAAAATACTGAACTTTTGAAAACCATAGCCACACAAAATAGAGTAAATAGCAAAGAACACATGTGGGTTTTCATTGTCTTGTGATCAGAACTCATCAATTCAACAGTTTGGAACACAGTGCTCATTGGCTTGATCCAGACACAGCAGAGGAAAGCTCCATCTGCATCTGCTTCCTGTCACCAGCACCCCCAACCCAACTTGACAAGAGGCAATACATGGCTTCCATTCCAAAGAGGGGCAGAGAGCAGGAACAAATCACTAAAATATGACATCTTGGGGCAGAGATGGCTCAGTGGCCAAAGTGCTTGCCATACAAGAGAGAGGACCAAGACTTGGTGGCGCACGCCTTTAATCCCAGCACTTGGGAGGCAGAACCAAGCAGATCTCTGTGAGTTCGAGACCAGCCTGGTCTACAGAGCAAATTCCAGGACAGCCAGGGATACACAGAGAAATGCTGTGGTAGTTTGAATGCAATTGGCCCCCATAAGCTCATAAGGAGTGGCATTATTAGGAGGTGTGGCCTTATTGGAGGAAGTATGTCACTGTGGGGGTGGGCTTTGAGGTCTCCTTTGCTCAAGCTCCACCAGTTCACTTCCTGTTGCCTCTGGATCAAGATGTAGGACTCTCAGTTCCTTCTGTAGCACCATGTCTGTCTGCATGCTGCCAAGTCCCACCAAGATGATAATGGACTGAACCTCTGAACTGTAAGCCACTCAATTAAATGTTTTCCTTTATAACAGTTGCTGTGGTCATGGTGTCTCTTCATAGCAAGAGAACCCTAACTAAGACAAACCCTGTCTCAACAACAACAAAAACCCAAACAAACAAGAAAAGAGGATCAGAGTCTGGATCCCCAGCACTCATGTAAATGCCCAGCAGTTGTGGTAACCCAACTATGGTGATATTTTATTTGTGCTGAAATGTGATTTTATTTGTATGTTAATAAATAAAGTTGCCTGGGGGTCAGAGCTAATAGCAAGCCATAGCAGAAGTCTGGCAGTGGTAGCACACGCCCTTAATCCCAGTCACATGACAGGCAGATTCATGTGTTCAAGGACACAGCCAGCATGGAGACACATGCCTTTAATCTCAATACCAACCATAGAGATCTGGAGGTCTGTATAGACAGGCAGTGATGAGGAGGTCATGTGGTTAGGTTTACAACCAATGAGAAGGCAGAACAGAAAGTCAATAAAAAGACAGACACACAGGAAGTAGGTCTCTTTCTCAGGGGAAGGACAGCAGTGGCAGCAAGGGGTAAGAAAATGGTCTTGGTCTTAGCCCTTGGCTGCTGCTCTGACTTCTTAGGCTTTTAACTCTGCATTTGGCTCTGTGTTTCTTATTTAATAAAACTGTTCAAAATTACATCTACACCCAACCAAAATTACTGTGCTTGGAAGGTGGAGGCAGGACCCCAGCTGGCCAGCTAGATTAGGCGATCTGCCACATTCTGAGTTTAAGTCAGAGACCATGCCTCAATATAAAAAGTGGAGAGGGATGGAGGAAAACACAGGCTTCTGGCCTGAACACGTGAGCACACACATGTGATACACCTGCAGACATGTGCCCCTCATGCATGCACGCACACACACCACACACACATTCTCTCTCTCTCTCTCTCTCTCTCTCTCTGTAAGATATGAAACCTTTGCTGAAAACAGTGGCTCATGCCTATCCCCCCATCCCAGCACACTGAAGGTGGAGGCATGGTGAATTCCAGGCCAGCCTAGGCTAGAGTGTCTCAAAAGAAGTCCCCAAGAAATGTGAATTTCAGCTTATTTTCAAGGGTATGTGCAGATGAACATTAGTGTGGGCACAGGTTTTCCTAAATCACTAGGATTCTGATTTTTAATGTTAACTCTTTTTCTTTTTTTTTAAGTTTTTCAAGATAGGGTTTCTCTGTGTAGCTCTGGCAATACTGGAACTTGCTCTCTAGCCCAGGCTAGCCTGAACTCACAGAGATCCTCCTGCCTCTGCCTCCCGTGTGCTGGGACTCAAAGCATGCACCACCACCACCCATCTTAATGTCTACTAGCTCTCTACTCTATAGTCTTGCCCTCTCAAGCTGTTCCAAATTGCCCAACTTGTAATGATTTATTTGGTTTCATGTGCATTGGTGTTTTGCCTGCCTGTGTGTGAGGTGTCAGACCCCCTGGACCTGGAGCTACAGACAGCTGTGAACTGCCATGTGGTTGCTGGGAATTGAACCCTGGTCCTCTGGAAGAGCAGCCAGTGCTCTTAACCACTGAGCCATCTCTCAGCCCCAAATTGCCCAATCTTATTTGTGCTATATATTTCTAAATTCTAAACAAAGAACTAAACTCAAATGTTGAGTTAATATTTCCACTTTTAGGAAGAGCTATTTCAGCACAGAGCTGATGTTTATAGTAGCCTTATAACACAGCAGAGCTAGCCATTCTAACGCCAACTAGCCGGTCTGAAGCATTCGCCCTCCATTCCCACGTACCTGGGTAACATACTGAGCCGGAAGCACCGCATAGCCCACATTCCCTGTTCCCGGAGCCGGTGCCAGCACAGTGCCTGGTGGCAGGTTAGTGAGGTTGGGCTGGATCTGAGGCAGTGGAGTGGCCGGCATGATAAGCCGTTGCTGTGGCTGGTTAGTAGTTACAATCTGTGAAGTTGAATTGATTGGTTTTGGAACAACCTAAACAATTAAAAAAATTTTTAAACAATTAAAAAAAAAGTTTTTAAAGGTAAATTTGTGATTATATAATAAAAAATCAATTAATTAAGCTGCTCAATTTAGTATAAATCTCCTACATATAACTCTTTTTTCCCCCTCTGTGTAGCCTGCTGGCCTAGACCTCCTTTTGTAGACCAGGCTGGCCTTGAACAGCCAGAGACCCTCCTGCCTCTGACTCCTGGGAACTAGGATTAAAAGCATGTGCCCCCATGTCCAGCCTCTTATAACTAAATCTCATCTTTGAACTTAAAACTCCAGCTGCCCTTTGGGAACAACTGAGAAACGGTGCAATCCTCACCTGTTTAACGGCCGGAGTCGGGACGAACGGAACTGACATCCGTACGGGGGTTGTGTTAACAACCACTGGTTTTGCTTTTTAAAAGGGGAGGAAAAAAGAACAATTTATTTACAAAGAACAGTACTCAAGACACTTAAGAATAATTCTCCTTCAAGACATGCTTAAGAAACAGCTTAAAGCATTCCACTCGATTCTCATTTTGCGCAATCTTTAATCAAGCTAGTTACCTTCCTTGGGAGGCAGAGGCAGGTGGATCTCTGTGAACTGGAGGCTAGCCTGGTCTACACAATGAGTTCCAGGCCAGCCAGGGCTACATAGAGAGACCCAGTCTCAAACAAAAAGCAAACAGACAAAAAAGGGAGTTCCCTTTCCAAGGTGCTTACTCTAAGGTGAGTAATTCACCCAGCGGAGGGACTACCCGCTGAAACTCCTTCTGCCTGTGCTCACCACACAAGCAAATATCTGCCATTTATAAATTCAGCTAAGTACACCGTTCCATGCTACTATTCCTAACTTCTGTGTTTTAATTCAAGCTGGAGAAAAGATCATGTTTGTACAACTCAGTATTTAAAATCGACAACAGGGCAAAAAGAGTTCTTGAGCTGGCAAGATGGCTCAGCAGGTATAGCGGACCCCATGACCCATATGATGTCCCCGGGACCCATATGATGGAGGGGAAGAACCAGCTCCTACAACTCCGACACATCCATGTGTGCCCATGCCATGCACTCATGCACACACACACACACATGCATGTGCACATACAACACACTCATGCACCAATAAGCATAGGCACACACAACAATCATGAACACATTCATTCACACACACACACACACACACACACACGTGTACACACAAACATACATACATGCATACATGTGCATAACTACACATACACACACTCAAATATATGCATACACACTCACAGGAATGTATACACACACACATTAGTAATTAGAAAAGAGTAAGTTCTAAGGTCAGAGGATCTAGTGGGTTGAACCCCAGTTCTTCCACTTTTAACTGTGTGTTCTCTTTGCCTGCGATTTTGAATGTAACTACCCAGATGGAAATATAAGGATTAAAAATGTTAATTCATTAAAGGGGACTAAAATAGTTTCCACCAAATAGCAAGTATCCATAAACATCAGTTATCAACACTACTACTAAGTAAATAACCACTGCTACTAAATAAATGATATTCTGGCCAGTGCTCCCCAGGAAACTAAAATATAAAGCATTTGTTCTTAGGATTATATTGTTGAACAGATTAGGCAAGCACCCAAATAAAAGAAAAACTACTTAAAATTTCTTTAGATTTATCTTATTGTATCAGTGTTTTGCCTGCCTGCTTTTATGTCTGTGCACCACATGTCTGGTTCTAATAGTGTGTCAAATCCCAGGAAAGTGGAGTTCCAGACGATTGTTGAGTTGGCACATAGGTGCTGGAAACTGAACCCAGGTCCTCTGCAAGAGCAGCATGTGCTATCTGGACTGTTGAGTCACCTCTCAAGACCCACAGGAAAACGGAAATCATAATCATACAAGTACTTTATAGAAACTGAGCAGATTATATTTATGAGCATGTGTGAGCGTGTGTGTGTGTGTGTGTGTGTGTGTGTGTGTGTGTGTGTGTGTGTGTGACAATAATTAAAGAAATAGAGTGCTGTGGAATGTCGTTCTGTATGCTATGAATATGTGTTGCTCTGACTGGTTGATAAATAAAACGCTGATTGGCCTGTAGCCAGGCAGGAAGTATAGGTGGGATAAGCAGACAAGGATAATTCTGGGAAGAGAAAGTCAGAGTCAGGAGTCACCAGACAGACAGAGAGGAATCAAGATGGCAAGGCAGAACTGAGAAAAGGTACCAAGCCATGTGGATAAACATAGATAAGAATTATGGGTTAATTTAAGTATAAGAGCTAAAAAAAAAAAAAAAGTGTAAGAGCTAGTCAGTAATAAGTCTGAGCTAATAGCCAAGCAGTAATAAATAATATAAGCTTCTGAGTGATTATTTTAAAAGCAGGCCAAGGGACTAGGGGAGCCTGGCGGGACTGGAGAAAACTTCTGGATGTTTCTGTCATAACTCACATTTTCTAGAAGTCACTTATTTGTACTTCCTTTTTACTCAGTTAAAGTAAAAGTCCCTTTTCGGGTCGCTGAGGGAGTTGAAGATTAGATAGTTATAGTTATAGTTTTCCTTGTTAAGAAATTCAGAAAAGAAACTTACTAAGAGGTGTTAAGTGTATAAGTTTGAAAGACATCATAAGAGAGTTTTCTGTTGGTAATACAAGATAGGATAGAAAGTGAATTAGGTACATTTTGGACTCACCAAAATAGGATAGAAAATGGGATATTTTCTCTGAATTTGTCAAATGCAAATGGACTAGACATTGTTGATGTATTTATTGTTTGTATATATTGTATATAGTTATTGTACTTTGTGTATATAGTTTTTCTTAGTAATAACATTTTTAAATTTTTTATTAGACAAAAAGGGGGCAATGTGGTGATACTTTATTCGTGCTGAAATGTGGTGATATTTTATTTGTGCTTTAATAAATAAAGCTTGCCTGGAGGTCAGAGGAAAAAGCCAGCCACAACACAGAAGTCATGCAATGTTAGCACACGCCTATAATCCTATCACGTGGGAGGCAGGATCTCTGTGTGTTCAAGGCCACACTGGAAACAGAGCCAGGTGTGATAGCACACGCCTTAAATTCAAAACTAGTTAACTACGGAGGTCTGGAGGTCTGTACAGACAGAGAGGAAGTAACAGAGCTGGGTAGGAAGAGGAAGTGACGTAGTTGAACGGAGAGAGCAAATCAGATGGCAGAACAGCAAGGCCTATGTGTGTGGGTAGACAGGAAGTCGTGGCATTTGGAAGCTGCAAAGCTGGTGAGGTGAGGTTGGCTGGTGACTTTCCCTGTTTCCCTGATCTCTCTAAGACTTTCACCCCTATATTTGGCTCCGTGTTTTTTATTTAATAAGACTATTTAGACATTCGTCTACAATAGAGCCAATGAATTTGAGAGAAAGCAAAGGGGGATGCATGGGAAGGGACGGAGGGAGGGAAAGGAAGAAGTAAAATGATGTTATTATATTTAAATTTCAAGAAATAAAAAAAAAACTACTACCAAGAAGGTAAACAGCCTTGAGATTTCAAAGAAACAAAAAACAAATATACACCTTCGTTGGCAGAAAATGGGCCTGCGGGGAGAGTACGAGACGGGCGCCAGGAGAGGCCCCGCCATGAGGCAGGAGTGGAGGCAGCCACAGGCCGTGGCAGGGCTTCCCTCTGCAGCACAGCACGCACTCACACGTCAGTGGAAACACCAGTCTGGGGGACTTCAGGGTTAGGAGACACAGAGGACGCGGGGCAGGATGCTGAGGAACCTTGAATGCTACAGTAGAGTAAGTGCACACTTATTTTGTGGTTTGTTTGTTTGTTTGTTTGTTTGTTTTTGAGAGAGAAGAAGGTCTCTCTATGTAGTTCTGGCTGTCCTGGAACTCGCTATGTAGACCAGGCTGGTATCGAACTCACAGAGATCCACCTGCCTCTGCTTCCCAGAGTGCTGGGATTAAAGGCGTGCGCTGCCACCACCACCCGGCAAGGGCTTGTTTTCTTAAATTTAATTTTAATTTTTGAGACAGGGTCTTGAGAACTATATAGCTCTGGCTGGACTGGAACTTGCTATATAGACAAGGCTGGCCTTGAACTCACAGAAATCTGCCTACCTCTGCCTACCCCAGTGCTGAGGTTATAGACATGAGCCATCATGCCCACTCTTATTCTATATTTTTAACTCTATAGGCAATGAGAAGTTTCTAGGGAGTCTGAGGTACCTAAATATTATTACAACAGCACAAAGGAAAATTTATTTGGTAGCAGTGTGTGAAAAACAAAACAGCCAACTCAAGTTGCAAGAACCAAGACAAAGCAGGAGAGCGCAAGCATGAAGGCGTGGGTGCTGCCGGGGAGGGGGGTTGCATGCCAGAGACCTGGGGGGGAAGTGAAAGGAAATGACCACCTCACCCTCAGTGCCAGGAACAGGGTGGAAGGGAAGAAAAGGCTAGTCATTGCAGAGCTATCCGAACACGGATGGCTGTTAGACTAAAAACTCAAGGTGAGCTGTCTTGCAGAGGACAGAAACCTGATGTAGAGAAACAATGGATAAACTCAGGAAATGGTCCAGGGTCAATTAGGTATAATTATGAAAACTGCTTACTGCCATTTCCAGAGCCTTGAAGGGGGTGGGAACAGAAGACAGGAAGGATGTCACCTGGGGTTTCATTTGTGCAAGAGTAAAGCTTGGAGCCTGGTCTCGAAGACAGCACGGGGAAACAGCTGTTTTAACAATAAATGAAAAAGCCTTCTTCGTGTAAAAGGCCATCAGGATAGCAATGGAATTCTCTCTTCTTGACTCGGATGGAGACCAGCAGGCTAGTAGCTAAAGGCAGAGGCACTGATGGTCCTGGAAGACAGCTCTAAGGAGAGCAGGCTGGTACAAGGCACGCCAGGGAGCACACGCCAGGGAGCACACACCAGGGAGCACGCGCCAGGGAGCACGCGCCAGGAGCACACGCCAGGGAGCACACGCCAGGGAGCACACGCCAGGAGCACACGCCAGGGAGCACGCGCCGGGGAGCACACACCAGTGCTACAGTGAGCATGACCGCACAACTCTGCCTGGCTTGGACGGCCAGCTCAGTGGGGTAAGCACTTGCCTCCTAAGCATGAGCCCCACAGACCCACAAAAAGCCAGATGCTGTACAGTGCCTAATTCCAGCACTCCTGTAGTGAGATGGGAGGTGAGACAGGGGAATCCTGGAAGCTCAAGGAGTAGGCTAGCCTGGTGTACTGAGCAGGAGACAACAGGAGTTCTCAAGAAGGTGAGAAATGACACCGAGTCTGTCCTCTGACCTCCAGATGTGCTGTGACAAGTGTAAGCCTGAACTCACAAGTGTGTGCACACACAAAGATAAAATAAAAGAGAATTTGAAGGTGTATATAAAATATTTCAACAAAGTTACAAGAAAAATGCATAAACAGTATGCAGTGGTTTGAATAAGAATGACCCCTGGGCTCGTGTCTGAATGCTCGGCCACTGGGGATGGAACTCTTTGAAAGGACCCAGCCCTCAGCTCCTTCTCCAGCACCACGCCGGCCATACCTGCTGCCATGCCGTGCTCTCATCATGATGACAATGCACTAGCCCTCCGAAACTGTAAGCCAGCCCCAAATATTTTCCTTTATAAGAGTCACCATGGTCATGGTGTCTCTTCACAGCAGAACAGTGACTAAACACAGTGCAGTGACATTGGATTTGAAGTTATTTCTAGACTGATTCTCCTCAGTTACACCAGAGGATGAATAAAGTTATAAAAACCATTACAGGTGAGCGCTAGCAATACTGGATTTAAAAAGAAAGTTCCAATGTACACTTGACCCCAGCATCTGCTCTTTGGACAGAAGAGAGACCGGTCACCCTCCTGTGAGCACACAGAAAAGCAGCATGGATGGGATAATCCCCTGGTGCTCAGAGAAAGAATACTGAAGGGCTGTGACCTGCCCATCCCATCCATATGGGGCTGTCTTCGCCGCCCCTCCTCATGCATGCACAAATGTGTGCTGCACACAGCCTCCTGGAAAACTTAGGAACCCACATTTGCAATAACAGATCTAATGAACTAGAGCACCTTCTTGGCTCATCTATTTCAACTTGCTATTCCTTGCTATTCCTATAAAATACTACATAATACAAATATGTAGATCTCCTATGTAAAGACAGAAAAGAAAAATACAGGTGCCTATGAGAGAAACTGCACACACAGAACACGTATGTGGGTGTGTTAGAAGAGGGCAGAGAAGGGTGGAGGAGGCAAGAGGGAGGTAAAGAGGTCTGGAAGCAGGAGTCAGCCTGAGACTGTAAGGAGGACAAAAAAACGGAGTAGAGTGATGCAGAAAGAGATGGGAGCTAGAAGGAGTAAACACATTAGAATTGTGGGACGTCCAATTCCACTCCTCTCCCTTCCCACATCTACAGTTCACTGTGTTTACTCTACCAATGAATAAAACAAGCTCGTGTTACACTGGGAATGGAGTCATGGCACACTACACACATGCAAACACCCATAAAATACCACTGACTGGATCCATCCCTACTAAGTATAAGTATTGAAAACTTTAAAAAAAAGGACTCTTTTAGTTCATGAAATGTAAGTTTCATTTTCCTTTTCATTAAGAATGCTATGATAGGAGCTGGAGAGATGGCTCAGTGGTTAAGAGCACTGACTGTTCTTCCAGAGGACCTGTGTTCAATTCCCAGCAACCACATGGTGGCTCACAACCATCTGTAATAAGATCTGGTGCCTTCTTCTGGCCTGCAGGGATATGTGCAGAAAGAGCACTCATATATAATCACAAACAAATAAGTGAAGAGGAATGCTATGACAGGACCAGGGAGATGGCGCAGGGGGTGAGGTGCTTGCCACCATGCTTAAAGACCTGAGTTTGATCCCTGGAGCTCGCATAATCAAGGAGAGAACGAGCTTCCCCAAGAGAACCTCCACATGAGTGCAATGCACTTGACCCACCCTCCACGGGGAACTCAGAGTAAAAGCTTTCTGGTATTTGGTTCTTGCATTTCTCTCTGCGCTTGGTTTTGTGGTGTTGGGATCAAGCGCAAGTCCTCCTTACATATGTTAGGCAAGCACCCCAGCACTGAACCACATCCTCATCTCTTCAATTTGACAGTGTGGGAACATAAAGCACTTTTCCAAAGAAAAACAGGCTCTAAGCTCTAAGTTATTCTCAACCTTTCATTCTGCTCAACTTTTGAAAAGTAGCCAAGCACGAGAACAGTTACGTGTGTGCATTTGTATCAGGTAACAGGAACGCTTGTCTGTTGGCAGAGTCTTACTGCAGGGTGGCCTTGAAACTGCCACATAAACGAGGACCTTGAACTTCTGCTCCTTCTGCACCCACCTCCCAAGTGCTGGGTTGACAAGGTGTGCATAGCCACACCCAGCCTGCGGTGTTTCGAGCAAACCGAGGCCCTGTGCATGCAAGGCAAGCACTCCATCAGCTGATCGGTAGAGTGCCAACGATAATCTTAAAGTAAAGTAAGTACTATTCAAAAAAAGATTAAGCTAACTGTTACTTTTTTTTTTTTTTTTTTTTTTTGGTTTTTGGTTTTGGGAGACAGGATTTCTCTGGATAGTTTTGGTGCCTGTCCTGGATCTTACTCTGTAGCCCAGGCTGTCCTTGAACTCACAGAGATCCGCCTGGCTCTGCCTCCCGAGTGCTGGATTAAAGGCATGCGCCACCAACACCTGGCCACATTCTTATTTATACACTGATCACTTGTCATGTCAACTGACCCAAGCTTTAGCAAAGAGCTGTCTAGTTCAGAGAGTAAATAAAGCTATCCCATTGACATAAATAGCAGGGGTTTAATTACCAGTAAAATAGCTAGTCAATTAACAGATACTCATGATTATCTGGTATTACAGCAACTAACTTCTCCCAGAATGAAACAGTAGTTACATACAACTATGCTCTTACTTCACTGTCTTCTGTAACCACTGCTTGTTCATACTGTTGGAGGAAATGCCAGATGTAAAAACAGAAGCAATGTTCTTTCACAGTGTTCAAAGCATTTATTGCCATTAAAAGAAACATGGTCACAAACCTTGCTGAAGAGGCTGAGTGTTTACACTGGGATTCTGACTAGCTGGCTGGGCTGAACTACTGGCTGTTGTGGCGGTAACAAGTCGGACATAATGAAACTTGCTTCCAGGCACTTGGATCTGCTGGACATTGGGAGCAGTTGCCAGAGGAATGATGGTCTTAAACTGTGATGTGTTCATCCCTCCAACAGTGATGGTCTGCACAGCTGATTTCACTGCCTGTCAAATAATACAGAACATGTCTACCATTAACCTGTTAACTTATGACAGTCATTGAGGTAAGTAACAGAGTGTGCTCTTAAGTCTCAACAACTTGTTCAGAACGAAATGAAAAAGACTGTTCAGCTGGAGCTGGAGAGATGATGGCTCAGGTGATAAGCTCTCTCCAGAGGACCAGAGTTTGGTCCCCAAGTTCAATGTGAGGCAGCTCACAACTACCTGCTACTACTCAATTTCCAGGGAATCCAACGCCCTCTTCTACCTCCCCAGGCACCTGCACTCATACGCACAAAACCACACACACACACACACACACACACACACACACACAGACACACACACACACAAATAAATCTTAAAAAACTCCGGAGAATTTGAAGAAGAGCAGGAGGGAGATATGGAGGTTTAGAGAAAGGAAAGGAAAGAGAAAAACATTATACTTATAGTCTCAAAAATTAAAAAAAACTAAAACTGAAAAAAAATGCAAGAATGCACACAATTTTGTTGCTATTAGGTAACATTTATGACAAAGTTATCTTTTTGACTCTCAGAATTAGAAAGAGAATACAGATGTTTTTGCCAAATAAACTAACTACATTGTTTTTTTATTGAATATGTTCTAAAGAAGGACCATTCTATTCCCATATCAAGTATAGTTGATTTTGAAAGGCTACAACACCCACCACCCTGCTACACAAACCTATGGGCATGATGCAAATACAGTTCAAAATTATTCCAACAAATGGTTGTCTAGAGAAACTAACCAATTTGGGCATAACAAATCTGAGTAAAGTTTTAAAAATCGTTTTAATAATTTTCTCTACCAGATAGTAAGCTGAGACCTCCTAGGAAGCAAATGAAATTTCAGAAGCAGCCCAGAAAACAACTAGTCTCATGAGATGTCCCTAATTTACGTGTGACTCATGTTTAACACACTGTCCATACAAGCCAAGGTGAACTGGGTGTGGGCGGTGGACACTTGGCAACCTCAGCAGTGAAGAAGCTGAGGCCAGATGGTGAGTTTGTCAAGGCTGCTGCGCTGACACATTGAAACCCTACTTAAAACAATAAATAAATAAAATAAAGGCAGTTTAATCTCTTGTAATATATTAGCTCATAAAAGATTACATATACCCCCACTTAAGTCTACAGAAAGGCCTCACACAGACAACCGCCAGATGACAATCTAAATTCACTTTTTCACACTTTTTTTTTCTATCTCATAGGGCAGAGCTCAGTAGCAGAGTGCTTGTTTAGTATTTGAGCGGCCTCAGGCCTGATTCACAGCACTGCAAAACAAAACAAATTTTTAAAAATGGGGGTGGAGATAACTAAAGAGACAGTTCAGTAGTCATGAGCACTTGCTATTTTCTCTCCCCCTCCCCCTCCCCCAGTGATGCTGCAGAGTGTCTTCCAATCACCAGCTACTGAGCAAACTGGGAATGCAATGGGTACCTCTGCTAAACTTGCTCTCCTCCTGTTTCTGAAGCTGGCGGAATACTAGCCACTCTAGACGCAATCTCAAGAGGCCAGCACTTGTGGAGGACCTGGCTCACAACTCTCCTTTATAATTCCAGGGTCCAGGGGACCTGAGGGCCCTCTTCTGGTTTTTGTGGGTACCAGGTTATATACACAGTGCACAGACATACAAAAAGGCAAAACTCTCATACACATACAAAGAAAGTGTTAATAACAAAAACTCAGACCTTTCATTGTTAAACTTTTCTTTATCTTAAGCTTGAAGCTACCACTCTTATAAGCTATCCCTAACTGGTTTCCAACTGCCTAAGTCAGATCTGACTACATTTTAAATCAGTATACAAATCTGTCTCCACTTTTAAAACACATATCTATTATTATTATATATGTGTGGTTATGTTGTGTCTGCCTGGGTGAGGACAGACACATGTGTGCCATAACATGGACCTGGAGGTCAGAGATAAGAGGATTCGAGTCAGTTTTCTTCCTGGTGATCAACTCAGGTTGCCAAGACCTGTACAGCCAGCACTTAAAGCCACTAAGGCATCGCTGGCCCAAGTCTATTTACATGTCATACATACAGTCACATATTTCATTTCAATCACTCACTGCAGTCTCCTTTCAAATAATTTAACCTTTTGGTGTTTCTCTCTCTCCTTTTTTGTCTTCTTTGGGCTAATATTCTATGAGCTTTGGGAATGTTGCTCAGTGCTACCGTCCTTACTGGTCTGGCATGTACAAGGCCTAGACGTGACCCTGACATCTCACACACAAATGTCTTACGGTACTAGTTTTGCACATCTACAAACTTACTTTTTTTTTTTTTTAAGATTTATTTATTTATTATGTATACATTGTTCTGTCTGTACATATCCCCACAGGCCAGAAGAGGGCACCAGATCTCATTACAGATGGTTGTGAGCCACCATGTGGTTGCTGGGAATTGAACTCAGGACCTCTGGAAGAGCAAGTAGTGCTCTTAACCTCTGAGCCATCTCTCCAGCCCCTACAAACTTACTTTTACTATCCTATTTTCTTTATGTTTCTTACTTTACCTTTTGCCTCAAGAATTCACTGTGGGATTTTCTTAAATGTGGGTCTATTGACAGGAAATTCAAAAAGGAAGGAAGGAGCTTTGTTCTTACTATGCATCTAAACTGCTGAACTCTTAATTTCAGTTTAAAGTTTTTTGTTTGAAGATCTTCCTATCAGGTCTAAGGATGTAGTTCAATGATCAAGCACTTGTTGAACATATGTGAAGCTCCCAGCAAACTGTCCTGATTTCCATGCACACTCCAACACAAACACAAGCACACACACACAATACATTGTAATTAAATTAAAACAAAACACCAACAAAAAACAAAATACAAATTCAGAGAACTCAAAGGATCCTACTCTAGTTCACTCTTGCTGGCTTATAGCAGAATACAAGGAAAAGAACATCCTTTCTCTTCAAATTATACAGAGGCCTCACAGCATAAGTGACCACCTTTGGGGCCACTTCTCAAACTCGGTGCTAACTTTCAGCGTTGCTGTACCGTCACCGCTCAGATCACTTCCTGCCAGATGTTTGTAGAACACCCAGAACTGGTTTCAGGAGCCTTCGCCTGCCCCTGTCTGCCAGTCAGACACTAAGTGACTAGCATTCTCTGACTTTAGCACCTCACTGCAGGTGCATACCTCCTTCTAATTAGGAAGGCAACTAGTCCTAAACTTGCTTTGTTTTGTAGATTATTCATCATCTGACCCTGTTTATTTCCTCTCCATTCCAAGCCATTACCACCTCGAATCACAGTGGCTGTAACATGTTCCTCATCTCCAGTCCTGTGCTCTTGTGGCTGACGTCTATCCAGAAACACATCTATACGAAAACATAGCTCAGGCCAGTGTTCCCATGCTGGGACACATCCTCCAGTGTTCCCCACTGGAGCTGATGCACCATTGGAGCTGGTGTTCTTGTCCACCATGTGGGTCCCCAAAACCAAGCTCAGGTGCTCAGGTCCTCAGGTCCTTCCTTGGCAGGAGGAGCCTGCCCTGCTGAGCCATCGACCCACCCCTTTTATCTTTTCTTGATTTTGAAATTTTATGTTTGTACCATTATTTGGCTCATTGTTAAAATTATATTTTCTTTACACTACATAGACCTTTAGGTTTCATATATCCACCTTTCCCTAAAAAGAGTACTGCCCTAACTAACATACAGTAGGTCTTCAGTCTATGCTTCTAAGTGGTGGGTGAACACTAGGACGTACCTATCCCCTTTTTCTTTCTTTTTCACATCTTCTTTCCTTATGTTGGAAAACTAGTTGGGGGTGGAGAGATGGCCCAGCAGCTAAGAATACTGTCTGCTCTGGAGGAAAACCTGGTTCTGTTCCCTGAACTCACAGCAGCTCCCAATCATCCCTACTCCAACTCCAGGAGATCCATCTTAGTTAGGGTTTCTACTGTTGTGATAAAACACTATAACCAGAGCAACTGGAGGAGGAAAGAGTTCGCTTCATTTTACAACTACACATCACAGTCTACCAACAAAGGAAGAAGGGCAGGAACCCAAGGCAGCAACCTGGAGGCAGGAACTGAAGCAGAGGCCATAGAGGAGTACTGTGGAATATTAAGTTGCATTCTTTTGTTTTGTTTTGTTTTCTGAGACAAGGTTTCTCTGTGTAGCTTTGATGCCTGTTCTGGATCTCATTCTGTAGACTACCTGGCCTCAAACTCAGAGACTTGCCTGCTTCTGCCTCCTGAGTACTGGGATTAAAGGCGTGTGCCACCACCGCCCTGCAAATTGCATTCTTTTTTGTTGCATTTGTTTAACTCTGTGAAGCTATGTTATTTTACCTGATTGGTCTAATTAATAAATAGCTGAATGGCCAATAGCAAGGCAAAAGAATATATAGGCAAAGAGAATATATAGGAGGAGAAATCTGGGAAGAGAAGATCAAAGGAGTGAGAAAAGGAGAGAGGGCACCAGAGGCCAGTCACCCAGCTACCCAGCAAACCACAGAGTAAGAAGTAAAGAAAGGAATCTAGAATAGAGAAAGGTAAATGCCCAGAGGCAAAAGGTAGACATAATAATTTAAGAAAAGCTGGCTAGCAACAAGCCAAGCTAAGGCCGGGCATTCATAAGAAAGACTAAGTCTGTGTGTGATTATTTGGGAGCTGGGTGGCGGCCTCCCAAAGAGTAAAAACAGCTAACAACAGAGGGGTGCTGCTTACTGGCTTGCTCCTCATGGCTTGCTCAGCCTGCCTTCTTCCTTTATCTTTTTTAAATTTCCTTTTATTGAAAATATATTTTTTCTCACATAATATATTTTGGTTATGGTTTCCCCTTCCTCTACTTCTCCCAGTTTCTCCCCATCTCCCGCCCATGGGGATCTATCTCTCCTGTCTATCTCTCATTCAAAAAGAAAGGCTTCTAAGAGATAAAAATAAAACATAACATAGCAAAATATAATTAAGATTAAAACATAAACAATCATATTAGTGTTAAACAAGACAAACACAAGGAAAAGAGCCCAAGAGAAAGCACAAGAATCAAAGACCCACCCATTCTCACATTCAGGAATCCCATAAAAACACTAAACTGGAAGCCATAATATATATGCATAGGACCTGGCACAGACCTGTGCAGGACCTGTGCATGTAGCCTCAGTCTCTGTGAGTTCATATGAGCTTTGCTCATGTTGATTTAGAGGGCTTTGTTCTCCTGGTGTCCTCCATCCCATCTCTGGCTCTTACACTCTTCCTGCCTCCTCTTCCACGTGGTTCCCTGAGCCCTGAGGGGAGGGATTTGATGGAGACACGCCCATTTAGGGCTGAGTGTTCCACACCCTCTAGGTAAGGTCTGTTTGCAAGTCTCTGCATTTGCTCCCACCTGCTGCAGGAGGAAGCTTCTCTGATGATGTCAGCCTGCTTTCTTAAACAACCCAGGACCATCTGCCCAGGAGTGGCACTGCCCCAGGGAGCAAGGTCTCTCACACCAATCATTAATCAAGAAAAGTCATTATAGCCAGGCATGGTAACCCAAACCTACATAAAGCAGAAGCAGGTCAATTCCTGAGTTCGAGGCCAGCCTGGTCTAGAGTAAGTTCCAGGACAGCCAAGACTACACAGAAAAATCCTATCTCAAAAAAAAAAAAAAAAAAAAGAAAGAAAGAAAAAAGAAAAAGGAAAAAGAAAATGCCTTACAGACTTGCCTACATGCCAATCTTACACAGGCATTTTTTCAATTAAGATTCCCTCTTCCTAGATCTGTCTAGATTTGTGTTAAGTTGACAAAATCAGCCAGCACAGGATCCAACACCCTATTCTGAGCTCTGAGAGCACCAGACATACAGATACATAAATGCAGGCAAAACATCACAAACATAAAATAAGATAAATGAACCTAAAATAAAATTTCATAAATAATATGTTTAGTTTAGAAATGGCGACTATTAAAGTGTATAAACAAGCCAACTGCAATATACTCTAGCAAAAAACACTATGGGCTAAGAATTCCATTTGCTTCTTTAGTCAACATCTGCCCCTCTTCCCCGTACCTCTGCATCAATTACTCTAACCACAACGTCAATACTTTCAAGACTCTGCTTTACTTGCATTCAGTTTGTCACCTACCCACCGCAAGCCCTTCAGTGGCTTCCATGGTGTCAGCAGAGGGCACACAAAACCGCAGACCTTGACAGCCGCCGACAACTGAGCATGACAATTCCTTATAACAGGAAGCCCTTATCATTATTTAACCTCCCAGGTAACCTCTGCCTAGCTAAGGACAATAACCCATGTGAATGTAGCACTTTAGTGTAAAAAATACAAATAATTATAATATTAAAGACTACCCGTTGCTTACGAAAAATCTGTACTTCTGCTTTTTAAGCATAAAGTCAGATATATCTTTGTTCTTCTTGGCATAAAATAAAGTGATACAACTGAATTTTACCCAGTAAAGTGCTTACTGTCTGGTGTGCTCTGTAAAAGCCTCCCTCATGTGCCTTTCCTGTGTCTTCGTCTCTTTCAGCCCAGTGGAAGACTGAAGCTTTACTCAGCCAATTGTAAATTCTAGCCTATGCCATCTTCTAGTCTATGAAATAGCAGCATGTGAAAATAGATGGTTATATCCGTTTTTAAAGTGCATCCCATTAAACCCAAGAGCCATCTTCCTCCACCCCTTCTCTGACAAAGGTTTCACTAGATGCCTAGACTGGCCTTGAATGCAGGATCCTTGTGCCTCAATCTTCCAGGAGCATCAGGGTAATTGTGTTGGTATCGTAACATATTGTTAATAATTAACTGATTATTCATTGCATTCTTTGAAACAGACTATATATAGCAGTGAAAATTTTGTATTTTGTCTTTTCTTTTATAAACTTGTATCTGAATTCCATAGCATCTAATTTATTTATTTATTTATTTAATTTTTGTTTGTTTGTTTGTTTGTTTTTGTTTTTCGAGACAGGGTTTCTCTGTGTAGTTTTGCGCCTTTCCTAGAACTCACTCTGTAGACCAGGCTGGCCTTGAACTCACAGAGATGCGCCTGCCTCTGCCTCCCGAGTGCTGGGATTAAAGGCGTGTGTCACCACCGCCCGGCTGCATCTAAAATTTTTTACTGTACCCAGGCAAAGAGAGCGACACCTTTAATCCCGGCACTCAGGAGTCAAAAGTAGGGAATCTTTGTGAGTTCAAGGCCAGTGTGGTTTCATACATAGCTAGTTTCAGGACAGCCATACAGTGAGACTGTTTCAAGTACAGACAGACACAGAGAGAAAGAGAGACAAAGACAAAAAGAGAGAGAGAGACCATTACATTTACACTCTTGAAATTCTTCTATAATACTTCTTTGTTTTTTATATGAGTCTTAATTGTAGCCCTGGCTAACTTGGCCTTGATGTTGTGGCAATCCTCCTGCCTCAGCCTCCCAGGTACTAGAATGCAATTTGGTGTTGTTTTTTACATTTAGTTATTTATTTGGGTGATGTACACATACGTGTAGATAGCACTGCACTAGTGTGGAGGGCAGAGGACAAACTGCAGAAGCCAGTTCTCTTCTTCTCCCATGGGGGTCCTGAAGAACAAACTCAGGCTACCAGGCGTGCATCAAGGACTTCTGCCTGTTGGACCATCACCCTGGCCCTACGGATGCAAGATTCATTTACTTATTTAAAGACAAGGTTTCTCTATGGAGCCTCTCTGGCTGGCCTTAAACTCACTCGGTAGACCAGGCTGGCCTCACACTCACAGAGCTCCACCTGCTCTGCCTCTAGAACGCAGGGGTTAGACATGTACCACCACACCAGACACAATTTGTAATAGCATATATACTCTCTGTATTTCTTTTTATGTCTTTTGATAAGCTTAAGCTGAAATAATTTCAAAACAGTTTGTTACAATCAAAATAAGTTTTACTGTAAGCTTAATGGTAACCATAAAGAAATACTCTTCAATAGAGACCAAAATAATCTGGAATCAAAACACATTACTACAGTAAATTACTTAATCATAAAGGAAGAGTGTGCAAGAGGGAGAAAGAGGCCGGGCGGCGGTGGCGCACGCCTTTAATCCCCAGCACTCAGGAGGGCAGAGGTGGGCGGATCTCTATGAGTTCGAGGCCAGCCTGGGCTACCAAGTGAGCTCCAGGAAAGGCGCAAAGCTACACAGAGAAACCCTGTCTTGAAAACAAAAACAAAAACAAGAGGGAGAAAGAATAATAAAACAACAAAATGCCAGGCAGTGGTGGTGCACGTCTTTAATCCCAGCACTCAGGAGGCAGAGGTGGGCGGATCTCTGTGAGTTTGGGGCCAGCCTGGTCTACAAAGTGAGTTCCAGGACAGCTAGAGATGCACAGGGAAACCCTACCTCGAAAAACCATAGAAAGAGAAAACACATTACCTGCATGTACTAACCTTAAATGTGAAATTCTATTAAGACACACCAACTAACTGGATGAAAAAATAAGGCCCAACCACACGCTGTTGTAAGAAACTGACCTCACTTCTAACACAAAAGAACACAAAGAGGCAGAATAGGAGTATTCCAAGCAAACAATCCAAAAGAGGTAGGAGTGGCTATATTTATATGAAGTAAAACAGATTTCAATTCACAAACAGTAAGGAGCAATAAAGAAGACTATGGTGGTAATCTAATTGTACTGAAATGTGATTTTCATTGTATGTTAATAAATAAAGTTGCCTGGGGGTCAGAGCTATTAGAGCCATAGCAAGAGCGTGGTGGTGGCGGCGGCGGCGGCGGCGGCGGCGGCAGCAGCAGCAGCGCACGCCTTTATTCCCAGCACTTGGTAGAAGAGCTAGGTAGATCTCTGTGTGTTTAAGGATACAGCCAGCATTGGAGACATACACCTTTAAGACCTGGAGGGCGGTACCTACAGGCAGTGACGAGGCAGTCACGTGTTTGGGTTTACAAACAATGAGAAGGCAGAACAGAAAGACTATTTAAAGACAGACACACAGGAAGTAGCTCTTTTTCGGGGAAGCTAGGAGCACTGCAGGAGGTAAGATTTTAGCTCTGCGCTCTGACCTCTCAGCTTTCTCTTTTACATTGGTTCTGTGTTTCTTATTTTAATAAGACGGTTTGGTTACATCTACAAAAGACCACTGTCTGACAATCAAACTGTCAGAAGGATAAAGAGGCAATCAGGAAAAAGGAACAATTGTAGCTATACACAAATACAGTGTCAGAGCAGGAAGGGGCAGACTCCACACAGTTCCAGTAAGGACCCTAACACCCCAGTGTCAGCAATGTCATCCAGACAGAAAACCAAGAGAAACATCACTTAAGCTTCAGCCTAGACCAAATGGACCTAAAAAACACCAACAGAACATTCCACCCAATCCTTATAAATTACACTTTTTTCTCATTACCATGTGCAACATTTTCCAAGACACATCATATAGTCATGGAAAAAAGCTCAACAAAATTTGAATCCTGAAATCACACCTCATGTTTTTTCCAATCTCAATGCAGCAAGACTAGAAATCGGTACGATAATAAAACTTTGAAAATCATATAAATACATGAAAAGCAAGCTCTTTATTTTCTTTTTTGAGATGGTCTTAAACTTAGCCCAGGCTGGCCTTGAAGTCTCCATCCTTCTGCCTCAGCCTCTCAAGTACAGGGATTACAGGTGTGTACCACCATATCATCCTAGTTATTCTGAAATAACCAATAGATTATGGAAACCAAGAGGAAATGTTTTAAATTTCTTGAAAAAATGAAAATGGAAATACAGCACATCAAAAACCGGAAAGATATCAAAACACAACGTATGTTACATTTTAAGAAACTAGAAATGGAACAAACCAGACCATAGGTTAGGAGAAAATAATAACAAAGATCCCAGCAAAAGTAAACATGCAAAAATAAAAATGCACGAGAAACTAAAGCTACAACAGTATAGTTATTCTAGAAAATACATGATAAATGCTTAGCCAGAGATAAAAATGGAGACCCTGGGTGTGGTAGCACATGCCTTTAATCTCAGCACTCAGAGGCAGAAAGCAGGCAAATTCAAGCCAGCCTGGTCTATATATCAAGCTGCAAGACAGCCAGGGTTACATAACGGAGGGACCCTGTCTCAACAGAAAAAAAAAAAAAAAGCACTTCTGGGCACAGTGCCTCATACCTGCAATTCCAATATTTGGAAAGAGTTCCAGGCTAGCCTGAGCTACAGAATGAGACTTGAAAGGAAAGTCCGGAAGGCAAGTGAGTGAGATGGCTCAGTGGGTGAGGGGCTTACCCCACGCCTGAGGGCCTGAGTTCAGTTCCTAGGACAGTATGGCGGAAGGAGAGCAGTAACTCCTGATTTACTCACATATACAAGAGCGATGTCTGGGGAGGTACCCTCAACTAAGCTTTGGGGTGCATGTCCCAGCACTTGAGAGGCCAAGGCAAGAAGACTCTAACTCCAGGTTAACCTGGCTATTAGAGTAAGCATGAGGCCAGCTGGGTTACTCAATAAGATCCCATCTCAGAAAGAAAACAAAGATAGCAGTGAAAAGGAGAGATTCCAACTGCCGTCACAGGAATACAATCATCACTAGGAATGACCATCAACAACTATACAACGACTGTTCAGAAAAACACAGAATCAACCTGAAGAAACCAGTAACAAGCAAGGAGACTAAATCAGTTTCCCAAATCCTTTCTTCAGTCCTCTCAAAGATAAAGACAGGGCCAGATAGCTTCCCTGCTGAATTCAACTAAAACATTTATAGCACATACCAAATTTGTTTAAATTAGTACAAAAAAAATCAAAGAATTCTTCCAAAGATATTCTATGTGGTCAGTACTATTGCAACAACAAAAGTAAATAAGAATACAACCACAAAAGAAAGCTATGGGCAGGCATCTTTGACAAATCCAGATGCAAAAATCCTCAACAGACTACTAGCCAACTGATCAAGGGGAATGGGTTATTGACACGGGGTTTGCCTAAGCTAGGTCCCCAGTGCCATGAAACAGTAACTACGACATCAACAACACAGCACCTTAAAGGTGTTACCTACAGCATTCATGGAGAGAGGAGGACTGCCCTGAGCTGGAGGCTAATCTGGGCTACACAGAGCTCCAGGACAGCCTGGACTACAAAGTAAGACAGAAACAGCAACGATCAATAAATGTAAGCAACCAACCATGTGATCATCTCAACAGATACAAAAGAAAAAGAAAGATTTTTATGAAACTTTGTAACCCTTTGGGATAGGGCTTTCAAGGACCAGAAGGAACATACTTAAACACATAAGGCCATATCCAAAAATACAACAGCTAGTTTTCTGATGAGGAAGAACCAAGAACTTTCTCTCTAAACATCTCAAACAAGGGGAAAAGCCCCTTTTACTCGTTACTCAATGAAGTGCTGCAAGTGCCGTACAGAGTATGCGGGAAGAGAAGAAACACTGTGGACAGTGGAGAGGAAGTCAGATTGTCACTGTCAGCAGATGACATGCTCTTACACATGCAAACCAGAGGGCTCTGCCAGAAAACCTGAAGACCTGGCTAACACTAAGGAACAAATTCAACAGTTTCTGGACAGGCCTTCCACAGATAAAACCCACCAGTACTACCTCAGGCCAAGAGCAGCAAGCTCTCTAAAACAGCATCAGGAAAGCAACCACATTTACAACAGTCACCAAAACAAACACAAACCCCACAATACTGACGCATATATTTAACCAGAAAAGTGAAAGTTCTACAATAAAAACTATGTAACACTGGTTAAATGAAGCAGGAGCATACAGCTCAGTGATAAAACCTGGGCTCAGAATGTATGATACTTTAGTTCAATTCCCAGCACCAAAATAATTTTTAAAATTATATATATATACATATATATATATACCTAATGCAAATTAATATAGTACAATAGATAGAAATGTGTATGTGTGTGTGTGTGTGTATGTTATGCACACATGGGGGGGGGGTCCAGACACACATACACACACACACACACACACACTTTTTTTTTTTAAAGACATGATTCCAAGCTGGTGTACTGAGGCTTGGCTTGACCTCCAACTTCTGGGTCACCAGCCTCCACTGAGATTGCAGGTGTGTGTGATCATGTCCACTTTTATTCACTGCTGGGAACCAAACCCAGGGCTTCATGTATGCTAGGCAAGCACCTGCACCAAATGAGCTGCATCCCAAGTCCTGAAGAAACAACACACACTGGCCATATGTCCAGTCATCTTGCTAAATTTAATCCTTAATTCTAACAGCTCAACTGTGGTGTGGTCTTTACATTTTATATGTGCATATTAATGTAAATGAGTGAACTGTGATAAGTTTGCACATTCACTTTAATCTCTTATTTCTTTTTCTTGCTGGGCATTGACTCAGATCTGCAGAATTGTGTATAGCCCAAGGTCATGGGCAGAGCAAATACCACTACACAATTACATGACCTCTAATAAGGAGCTGGAGAAGGGTCACATGCCCCTTCTCCCTGCTCCTGCTTGTGAGGTGGATTGGCTCCCGGTCAGATCAGAGGACAAGTTCAGCTGTCTACTCTGTTCTGTAATTGTGAGTGTATTTCCTCAATTTATCTCTCTCACAGTTATGAGAGAGGCCCTGAGTTCAAGCACAGCCGAGGCTATAGAGACTGAAGGCAAAACAAAACAAGAATAGCCTTCTCTGTATAAATCTTGGTCATGAACACACACACACACACACACACACACACACACACACACACACACACACACACACACCAGTCTACTTGTAATCATTAAAATTCTATAGACAACTTTTCATGCTTCCATCTAATGTTCTTACTGAACTCCTTGAAGTTAAAACCCTTATTTAAGTTTTAGCTCCTGGGCTTACCATTATGCCTGAAACAATTCGCTGACTCCATTCTATTGCAGAAAACTGTCTATTATTGCATGTGGATGCCTACTTTAATAAGCTGTATGAGATACCATATTTACATATCATATAAAGCAAACATTCAATTTTGTTTAATTTATGAATAGCTGTAAATCAAGGAAAAAGTCAGGGACAAAAGATAATGTATTTCCAGAATCATAGGGTGGTATCTCACAGGGAAAAAAAAAACAAAAACATTTTCCACCCAAGTGGCTTTTAAAATATACCTGCTTTGTATGCTTTTCTACATTGGTATAATGACACCAGTCTGTCTTAGAGAAGTAAGTTAGATACTTGCCACCTTAGAATGAAAACAAAACATGAAAAGCTTTCAAATACTTTGAATAAATTGTAGTTAAGCTTCAAATATACTGATAATATGCTTAGCAACATCTAATATCCTTTTCTAGTACTGAATATTATCTAGCAAAAACTCACATCTCCATAAAGAAATGGCTACTTTAGCATTTTATAACTACAAACTTACTACATATGTTTATTACTACCCAAGAGTAATTTTGCTAAATACTAGC
Source organism: Peromyscus leucopus (assembly GCF_004664715.2). Classification (NCBI taxonomy): domain Eukaryota; kingdom Metazoa; phylum Chordata; class Mammalia; order Rodentia; family Cricetidae; genus Peromyscus; species Peromyscus leucopus. Next base: position 84,765,004 of record NC_051071.1, read on the forward strand.
TGAAGAATAACTAACCACATCATATACTTTATTTAAAAAAAAAAAAAAGTATATTCATAAGGGCCATAAAAATCACCAATGATTACTCTGTTACCAAGTGTTTTTTTGTTTTGTTTTGGTTTTTGGTTTTTCAAGACAAGGTTTCTCTGTGTAGCTTTGAAGCCTGTCCTGGAACTCACTCTGTAGCCCAGGCTGGCCTCGAACTCACAGAGATCCACCTGCCTCTGCCTCCTGAGTGCTGGGATTAAAGGCATGTGCCGCCACCACATGGCACCAAGCGTTTAAGATAAAATCTTTACTAGCAAAAACTCCTTGTTTGTGGTTGAGGATATAGCTCAGAGAGAGGGGGAAAAGTGGGGGGAATGGGGGGCCTTGATCACCACACCTGGGAGGCAGAAGCAGGAGACATTGAGTCCTAGGCCAGCCACCTAGGGTTACAGAGTAGACCAAGTCTTAAACAATAAGCAAGAAAAGAAAGTAAACAATTTGATTACTGAATTAATCCTGTATTCACTGAGTTCCTATATCTACTTGGAAATATATGAAAATTAAAGTATTTGAAGTTTCTTGTAAAACAATAAAGGCAGCAATCACAATATCTGGCATTTGTGACTGATTTCATTTTTTACCTTATTTGGTGACTTCAGAGGTGAGATGGCTATCTTATTTGGTGTCTGTGTTGTAGAATTTAAAGTTGATCCAATAACGCCACTTTCCGATATTGTTATGGTCTTTGATGGAGTTCCAGGGGTAGACTGTGAAAGAACCCTACCTGCAAATGAGAGGCAGCCCATCAGTTGATGGATTTAGTAATAGTTATAAACACTTACTTACATGATGACGACCTATATATACAAGGGCTTTAGTTTCACATATACCAATATATGACTTTAGAGACATTAGTGAGACCCTAATGAACTACAGTGAACCCAAGGATTACCTAAGAAGACGCTCCGAAACACAGTTAAGCCATATCCATCAGAGAGCGAGCTTGAGACAACTCAGGGCTTCTGCCCTGAGTCTGCTTCTGAACTTCACCTGTCCCATGGCTGTCTTCCTATCTGAACTTCACCTGTCCCATGGCTGTCTTCCTATTTGAATTTAAACCGTGCAGGGCAAAATTAAGATCCACAGTTCTGCTGGCACGCAGCTTAGTTGGCAGAGTGCTTGCCAAGCATGCAGGAAGCCATGGATCTCTCCCTAGAACCTCATAAACCAGGAAAGATGGGGCACTACTGGGAAGGCAGAGACCTGAGGATCAAGGTCATTCTCAGCTACATAGAAATAAACTAGCCAGGAATACATCAGACTCAAAAAACAAAAACAAAACTCATACAGACACTTAAAAAAAATACTGGGGGCCAGAGAGATGGCTCAGTTGTTAACAGTACTTGCTACTCTTCCAGAGGACCAGGGTCAGAGCCCAGAACCCGCATCAAGTGACTCACAACTCCCTGTAACTTCAGCTCTATGGGACCTAATAATGCCCTCCCTCTTCTGGCCTCTGAAGGTACCCACACAAATATGACAGCGCGCGCGCGCGCGCACACACACACACACACACGTAAGTAAAAATAAAAGCTATAATTGAATGGACAAACCTGGACACTGATTTTAGAGCAGCAAAAGGGAAGGAAAAATTTCATCTAGCTGCCCTGGCCAGATCCCACACTTCGCTCTGTCTTGGATAATAACTCTTCTGAAACAACCCTGGGGAAATGCAAGGTGTCTGGATGACTTAGGGAACTGGAAGCCATATTTCAATAGGTGAAATATCAGGAAGTTTTATTCTCTCCTCAGTGAGAAGAGAACACAAAGCCATTCTAGACCTCTAATTCCAAAGGTCTGATCCTCTTTCCTCTCAGGTGCCTTCACCTATGGTCAGGCGCAGCCCTGGAGCTCTGAACTCCTGAAAGAGTCCATGGAATAACCATTGTACCTATGGTCAGCCCCAGCCCTGGAGCTCTGAACTCCTGAAGGAGTCCATAGAATAATCATTGCTGCTGCTCACCAAGTATTCTGATTCTCCCATCTGGAGTACACTGCACTTGCGCCTCTGACCTGATGCCCTTGCCAGTCTTGAGGTTAACTAGAGTCATTGGCAACTGAGTTATGAATAAACTGGGAATGTCACTCATTGCTTTAGGTATTAATACTTCATTTTAAATGGTATTGTCTTTCAGGAAACATTCACTTTTTAAAAAGATTTTATTTTTATTATTTTTTAACAATTGTACATATTATAGCATCTGTATGACATTTTTGGTGCTGGTTTGTTTTTTTTTTCTTCAGACAGGGTTTTTCTGCGTAGTCCTGGCTGTCCCACAACTCATTCTGCAGACCAGGCTGGCTTTGAACTCAGATCCACCTATTTACATCCTAAGTGCTTGGATTAAAAGCTTGTGCCATCACCGCCTGGCTTGTTTGAGTTTTTGTTTAACTTGTAACCAAAGACTTAAAGCTGGGTACAAAAATAAATCCTCTGCAATACAGAACTCATTGTTCAGCCTGAATTTTGATATGCATGATAAAGAATGTAGTAAAAATCTTTTTAAATCTTAAAAAATTGAAAACAGCATAGTCAACAATAATAAACACTATTTCTTTCTTTCTTTCTTTTTTTTTTTTTTTTTTTTTTTTTTTTGGTTTTTCGAGACAGGGTTTCTCTATGTAGCTTTGCGCTTTTCCTGGAACTCACTTGGTAGCCCAGGCTGGCCTCGAACTCACAGAGATCCGCCTGCCTCTGCCTCCCGAGTGCTGGAATTAAAGGCGTGCGCCACCACCGCCCGGCGTAAACACTATTTCTTTAAGTATTTGAAAATATTAACATCAAAGTGATTTTATTAAATTGAAATTGGCAGTGGTATTTTATGATATTTAGAACCTACCGTTAAGGTCACTGGTTTTTATGAATATTGATATTGTTATGGTTGGCTTTATAAATATATTTATGTTGTAGATTAAGGTGATTTACAGGAAAAAACTTAGTGTCTGAAATTGCTTTAAAACAGTGCATGGATGGAAGGGATAGAGGGTTTAGGAAGTAAGACTGGTCAAGATGAACACTTGCCTAAGCTGACTGAAGAGTGTAATTAAATTTCATCATGCTAATTTCTCTAAAAATTAAAAAAACTCTGTGTGTGTGTGTGTGTGTGTGTGTGTGTGTGTGTGTGTAGGCAGATTTGCTGCCTGCCACTAGGCCACACCTCCAGCCTTGTGTGTGTCTAAGTATACATTGTGCACACAGGTGACTGCCCCTAGGTGCAGAGGAGCGGGAGGTACAGCTAGTGTGGGCAGCCTGTGTGGGTGCAGGAGCCGAACTGGAGCAGTGTGTACTGTACCAGCTCTCCAGAAAACACACTCAGACAATCTCAGATCTTAAAGATAACTAATACTAGGGGGAATCATCTAACACGGGGCAAAAATTATGCTGCAGAGGGCTGGCAAGATGGCTCAGTGGGTAAAGACACTTCCCACCCAAACCTGATGACCTGAGTTCAATCCTCATTTCATTTCGGAAAGAAAAAACAGAAAATCCTATTCTGAAAGTTGTCCTTGATTTCCACACACCCACACTACCGACACAGTAATATTTTAAAATTTAAAGCAAACTGTAGGTAAGGAAGAAAACAGAAGCCAAAGTTTGCTTCCTTTCTTCTGCTGTCCACTGTGCCCTTCACAGATCCCTGCCTTAGGACACCAACTCCAGTGTTGGGCTGGGCCCGCTGGGAGCCAGTGCTCTCCTGGGAAATAAGGCTGGTGAGAGTGCTGCTGGCCCTTTACACCAACTGGAGGTGTCCCCTTGCACTCAGGTGCAGGGAGAGGGACAGGGGAGTGAGAGTGGAAGTCCCTGACAGCAGCTGGGCACAGACAGTTACCCAGGAAGTCAGTTGAGGTGCTGAAGCACCCTGAACTCAGGGATTGGGCAAGATGGGCACACGGTCAGACCGCTTCAGCAGCTATAACCTGTGTCCCAGAGTAGGAATTCAGAACAAGTAGCCACTCAATGCTCCTGCTCACAGATGTCACCTTCTGGGATAGAGGTGTGGGTCACTATAGAACAAACCTAGGCTCTAGCACTTCAGACAAGTGTTCCATCACTTGTTACGCCCCAGCCTACAAACCCTATATTAACTGGCTACTCTTTACAAGATTTAATGTAAGCTGTGAGTATGATGATCTGCTTGAGGAAGGGGTGAATCCCCTTCTGCCTCAGGGAAAAGTGATTCCATTTTGTGAGTAAGTCTCCGAGAACCCTATCTGGATTTTGGATACCCCAACTAAGTTTCCACCTGTGATTCCTTCCCTTTTCCTCTCAGGCTTATTGTGTCTGGTGGGATGGCTCAGTGGGTAAGGCACCTGCCACTGAGCCTGGGGGAACATCTGAGTAAGGTGCCTGACTCCACGCGGTGGAAGAGATGGGACTGTCTCAAGTTGTCTTGCGACCTCCACACATACTCTAAGGTACACAAGGGCTTGCACTCAGTTTTGGGTACATGCATGGGCACACACACCCACACACGCAAATGAAGTGTACAATTTTTTTATTTTTTTGTTTTATTTTTTTGTTTTTGGAGAGAGGGTTTCTCTGTGTAGTTTTGCGCCTTTCCTGGAACTCGCTTTGGAGACCAGGCTGGACTCGAACTCACAGAGATCCGCCTGGCTCTGCCTCCCAAGTGCTGGGACAATTTTGTTTTTAAAATAAGATTTATTATTGCACATGTGCACAAGCCACAATGTGAGTGTGTTCTCCTACCTCTCTGAGGGCCCTGGAAGCACACCCCCCTCCCAACAAGCCTTCCAGGAGCTTGGTCTCACAGGCAATTCAAGATGAAGATGAGTACATGTGTTACAGTGTGGGTCCTGGTGGACTGCCCTCCCTATGTGAGGCAGGCTAGGGTAGGAGGGAATCCGATTCCTCCTACTCCTGAACCACTTCTGAATGGACATTAAATGGAGAATAACCCTGAGAAGACAGGCCCTTACTACAAAGGGAATTCCGGGTTTCTACTTTAGGGTTTGAATCCAGGACAGGCTCTTGGGTAGCCCAGGCTGGCCTAGAACTTTACACAGTGTAGCCAAGGATGAGCTGAGCCCTCCTCTTTCTCCAACAGTACAGAAAGGCAGGTTTGCACAGATGTTCCCAGGTGCCCAGGCTGGCTCCTAAGGGCTGGGAACACCGAACTTACACCCAAGAATGACTCTCCTGGCTCTTAAGCCTCAAGAAGAGATCACAGGCTCTTTAAATCCTGGTACCTAGTTGGCAGTGTGGGACTGCCACATAACTGGCCAATAAAGCCTTGATGTTCTCTTGGGGGGAAGTCACGCCCTCTTAGGATGAACAACACAAATGAGCTGTTGATGCTGTGGATGGAAAGAGGTCCCTTCTGAAAACCTGTGATACAGCACAGGGGCAAATACAGCTTGATGCATAACTTTGGCCAAATATTTGAATATTTCATGATATACTTTAAAACTCAAGTTATTGTTTTTGAGAAATCTGCTGGATTATTCATTTAGTGGTGTGAGTCTGGTTGTTCACAGGCCATGATGTGCTTGTGCAAATCAGAAGACACCCTGGGTGAGTCAGCTCTCTCCTTCCCCCGTGTGGGTCTCAGAGATCAAGCCCGTGTGGTGAGGCATGGTGGCGGAGCCTTTGCCCACTGGGTATCATGCCAGCTGCTGTCATGCTCTTTCCCTTTGAGACAGGATCATGCTGTTGAGTTCTGGCTGGCCTAGAATCCACAGCAACCATCCTGTCTCAGCCTCCAAAATGTGAGGATTAGAGATATGAGCTTCCATATTCAGGGCATTTGTGATTTTCTAATCTAACCCTTAACACTATTCATCTTAAACTCTGCAAATTCAAGGAAGTATACAAGTAATATAATTTTACCTTGAAATTAAATTATAAGACTTTTTTGTTTGGTTGGTTTTTTGAGACAGGGTCTGTCTGTAACCCAGGTCGTCCTGGAACCCACTGATCTCAAACCCACAGTAATCCTCCTGTCTCAGCATTCCAAATGAGAATATTGGCACATGCCACCATGCCCAGCTCAGCCCAGATTCTAAGAGTGATCAATTCATTGGTGGATGTTTTTACACAACAACAAAGATTGCTACCATGAAGTAACCCACCATCTTAGAAGCTCTCGTAACAGGGTCCGCTAATCTCATTTAACCATCTCAATGATCATGTGAGGTGATGGTATTCATATTTTAAAGAAATAAGACAAACAAAACCAGGTAGAGTATCCCACACCTGCAATCCCAGCACTTGGAAGACAGGAGGCAGAAAAATCAGGAGCTCAAGGTCAGCCTCAGCTACACAGTAAGCTTTGAGCCCCATCTGGGCTAAAGAAGACTGTGTGTGAACACCACTCTCCCACAAGATGAACAAATAAAATAATTATCCAAGATCACAGAGAAAATCAACTCAAGAGCCAAGAATGAAAGCCCAATCTTCCAGTAGCTTTTACATATTACTACACTGTCTTTAAGATACACATACTCACTCAACAACACTCACCAACCTAAACAGCTTCAGTGCCAAAATGACAAACATTAAAGAACTACCATCAATCTTGTACACACATACAACACTCTGTTCTGCCTTTTAAAAGGAAATAAATTCAAACACACCCTAACACAGATGGACTTGAAGACCTTACAGCATGTGAAGCAAGGCAAGTACAAAACAATCAATGTTATAAAGGGATATCATACTCAAAATCACATCATCAATGTTCTATGATTTTACCTGGACAGGGGTGTAGCATACTCAAAATCACACATCAATGTTCTATGATTTTACCTGGACAGGGGTGTAGCATACTCAAGATCACATGATCAATGTTCTATGATTTTACCTGGACAGGGGTATAGCATACTCAAAATCACATGATCAATGTTCTATGATTTTACCTGGACAGGGGTATAGAATACTCAAAATCACATGATCAATGTTTTATAATTTTACCTGGACAGGGATATAGCATACTCAAAATCACATGATCAATGTTCTATGATTTTACCTGGACAGGAGTATAGCATACTCAAAATCACATGATCAATGTTCTATGATTTTACCTGGACAGGGGTATAGCATACTCAAAATCACATGATCAATGTTCTATGATTTTACCTGGACAGGGGTATAGCATACTCAAGATCACATGATCAATGTTTTATAATTTTACCTGGACAGGAGTATAGCATACTCAAAATCACATGATCAATGTTCTATGATTTTACCTGGACAGGGGTGTAGCATACTCAAGATCACATGATCAATGTTCTATGATTTTACCTGGACAGGAGTATAGCATACTCAAAATCACATGATCAATGTTCTATGATTTTACCTGGACAGGGGTATAGCATACTCAAGATCACATGATCAATGTTCCATGATTTTACCTGGACAGGGGTATAGAATACTCAAGATCACATGATCAATGTTCTATGATTTTACCTGAACAGGGGTATAGAATACTCAAGATCACATGATCAATGTTCTATGATTTTACCTGGACAGGGGTATAGAATACTCAAGATCACATGATCAATGTTCTATGATTTTACCTGGACAGGGGTATAGAATACTCAAGATCACATGATCAATGTTCTATGATTTTACCTGGACAGGGGTATAGAATACTCAAGATCACATGATCAATGTTCTATGATTTTACCTGGACAGGGGTATAGCATACTCAAGATCACATGATCAATGTTCTATGATTTTACCTGGACAGGGGTATAGAATACTCAAGATCACATGATCAATGTTCTATGATTTTACCTGGACAGGGGTATAGCATACTCAAGATCACATGTTCAATGTTCTATGATTTTACCTGGACAGGGGTATAGCATACTCAAGATCACATGTTCAATGTTCTATGATTTTACCTGGACAGGGGTATAGCATACTCAAGATCACATGATCAATGTTCTATGATTTTACCTGGACAGGGGTATAGCATACTTAAGATCACATGATCAATGTTCTATGATTTTACCTGGACAGGGGTATAGCATACTTAAGATCACATGAAACAGGACAGTGGATGCATGGAGACAGGGAGGAATGAGGGATAACTGTTTAATGACTTTAAAGTTTTGCAAGTTGAAAAGTTCTGGAGATGAAAAAGGGTGACAACACATTGCACAGTAATGTGGATATACTCAATGCCACTGAGCTAGCCACCTATGTGGGACATTTTAATATTTCCTTATTGTGTATATACATGCAGACATGCATGTATGTGCTATGATGCACATTTGGAGGTCAGAGAACAACTTTTAAGATTGGCTCTCTCCTTCAGCAACGTTGATCTCAGGTCGCTGCTGGGCTTGGCAGCAAGCACCTTTACCTGCTACGTAATCTCACTGGGCCCTTACTGGGAAACAGTTTTTTTGTTGTTGTTGGTTTTTTTGTTTGTTTTTGTTTGTTTTTGTTTTTTTTTTTTTTTTTTAGTTTACTGAGACAGGGTTTCTCTGTGTAGCTTTGCTCCTTTTCCTGGAACTCACTCGGTAGCCCAGGCTGGCCTTGAACTCACAGAGATCTGCCTGGCTCTGCCTCCTGAGTTTTGGGATTAAAGGTGTGCACCACCACCACCTGGCCGGGAAACAGTTTTTAAATAAAGTAATTCTTAAAGAACTAAATGGTAAAGAAACAAAAATTACTATCTCCAGGCAGTGTTGGTGCATGCCTTTAATCCCAGCGCTTGGGAGACAGAGGCAGGCCGATCTCTATGAGTTCAAGACCAGCCTGGTCTACAGGGTGAGTTCCAGGATAGCCAGAGATATACAGAGAAACCTTGTCTCGAAATAAAAAAAAAAAAGCGGGGGGGGGGGGGGGTTACTATCGAGAAAAATCCTAACTGCATAGGGGAGACAAAAAAGGAAACCAGGTATCATAATAGAGTATAACTAGGGGACAGATTATAAGCCAGTTTAAAAAAATTAATTAAAGATAAGTATATGTCAAGTGTGGTGGTGCACACCTTTAATCTCAGAACTTGGGAGGTGAGTTGAGGCTAGCATGTCTACAGAGTGAGTTCCAGGCCAACCAGGACTACATAGTGAGACCCTCAAAAACAAATAAACTACAACAGAAAGGTAAATACATGATAGAAATAATCAAACTTGAGGGGACACATGAAAACGATGGCATGAAGGTGCCTCATTAAACCCCAAGAGACTTCCAAGAGGAGTGGCCAAGAGTTGAAATGAGCAAGTCAGTGCAAGGATGCAAAGAAAGCCAGGCCAGGCAAGGGGGCTGCTGCTGAGCCACGTGCTGAGATCTCTTCTTCCAAGTTCAGCAGGTCTGGGCTGCTGCGGGGGCGAGGGAAAAGGCTACCCATAGGTCCTAACAGCTACGGCAACACCAGCATCCCAACAGGTCAAAGCCAAGAAATGAACAAAGCAAAGACTATTTTAAGCATGGATTTTGACAAGATCAAATTTGTATTTTAGAGAAACCAGTTATACATAGGTAAATCCATCTTCAACGAGAACTCCCCATTTAAAAACAATCTTAACATATTTTGAAACAGCATTAGTTACAATATAAAAATGATATAACCTACTACTTGTAATACAGGGCAATTACTTTGGTACTTTAAAATGTGACATATAAAACAATTTAAAGGCTATACAGAACTAATCAAAAGAAGGAATTAAGCTGGGCACTAAATGAACACTTATAATCCCAGCACTAGGGAGGAAAGACTACTTTGAGTTCAAAAGCCAGCCTGGGCTACAGAGCTACCCAGACTAGCCAGGCTAGCCAGGGCTATAGAGCAAGATCCTACCCCTACACCCCTCCACAAATAAGAAATTATCTCTGCAAACTAAACTTAGCACCAATAATTCTAATAACACAACAGATAGCTATCTCTATGGATTTTGTCTGCAATTACAAGGCAAATCTGTGATTAAGTTGCAACATATTATAAATGACCCAAAAACTGAACAATAGCATCCATGGTGGTATCCATACTAATCAGGCAGAGCTGTTATTGTTTGGAATTTTCTTGTTGTTTTGTATTACTGAGAATTGATACCAAGGTCTTAGGCATAGTCAATTTTTCTACTATCTTAACTACATTCCTAACAGAATACTTGAAGTTTGCATATCCAAAATGATTACTGGTAATAACACATTTTAAGTCTAAAATAAAAAGGAACTGGGGCTGGGTGGTGGTGGCGCATGCCTTTAATCCCAGCACTAGGTAGAGCCAGATGGATCTTTGTGAGTTCGAGGCCAGCCTGGGCTACAGAGTGAGATCCAGGACAGGCACCAAAACTACACAGAAAAACCCTGTCTTGAAGAAGGGGGCAGGGGAGGAACTTGATCACACTAAGGAGAGTGCTGGTAAATGTAATATAGCTTAAATTCTGTTAATACTTAAGTAACTATTGTTTGATAACATTCATGAAGAATTGCATGTGGGGGCTGGAGAGCCCAGTTTAGTCAGAGGAACTGGGTTATGATTTCCCATCTCGCTTTTCATAGATTTTTGTTTTTGTGTGTATGTATCTCTGTGTGTGTGTGTGTGTGTGTGTGTGTGTGTGTGTGTGTGTGTGTGTGTAGTGTTTCTTGTGCTTTTTGTTATTTTGTTTTGTTTTTTTATTCTGGTTTATTTGTTTTTTTGTTAACCTATTTGTTTTCTAAAAAGAGAGAGAAAGGAACTGGGATCGGGGAGATGGGGATGATCTGGGAGGAGTTGGAGGGGAATGAGGACACAGGAGGAATTGGGGGAGGGGGACTGTAATCAGAATATATTGTATGAAAACATTTACTTTCATCAAAAAAGAATGCAAAAACATTACTGACTAAGCTATGATTGCCGCACTGAAAACATCTGAAGGTGGCAGAACAGCCTTCTCTAACTCTAAAAGAAAGATATCCATGTAACTTGAGAGACTATAAAGGAATATAACCTGTGATGACTGGTGGTGACACTTGAGTTGTCTGTCCTGTGACTGCTTTACTATTAATTGGTTTTGCAAAGATCAGCTTCGTGATCACTGGACCCGAGGTTGGTGTTCGAGGCTTCTTAGCGATCTGAAACATATAAATAACTATGAAGACATCTGTTTCCATAAAAATCTATGCAGTAAAAGTTAGACAAGATTCATACAGTAGTACACGTAAAGTCAGGTCATTTAGCAAATTTATCTATGTATTAATGTATAAAACAATTAAAACAAATCCATTCACCAAAATATTAGTATGATCATATCTGTAATCACGTGTCCTAATACCTCTAGTTTCAGGATAAATCCCTAGTCTCTCTGAAACATGCAGATGGAGAAAACAATAGTAAAGTATAATAATAATAATGTTTAATAGTGAAACACTATGCACAATGTTAGTTTTCCAAATAAACTATCGAGTAACAAAAAGACAAGAGTTCAAAACATACAATACAAGCAGTGAAGTATCGCTGCACACATATGCATGGCTACATTCGCCTATGATCCAAGCTATAAATTATTACACATTACAGATTTACAACTACATTTTCTTTCTTTTCACTGTCTCTCTTTTTCACTTGTTTTTTTTTTGAGATAGGATCTCATTCAGCAGCTCAGGCTGGCCTGGAGAAACTATGTAGCCCAGGTTCACCTTGAACTCATGGCAATCTCCCTGCCTCAACCTCCAAGTACTAAGATTATAGGCATACATCTCCATGCCTAGCAAACTTTCAGCTACACACACACACACACACACACACACATACACACACACACACACACACACACACACACCAAGAGTAAAGGAAGAACTGAACCAGTTGAAGTCAATTACAAAGAGACATGTTTAGTAGAACAAAGATTTGTAAAAGGCTCTGAAACATATTTACTAAAATAGTACTTATTGTACTTTAAACTCCTTGAAGGGACTATCCATACATTACTTATAACTCATATCCAACATGAAGTTAAAATAATGGACACATTGTTGACCTGAACTAAAATTTGCCACAAGTCAAAGAAGACAGAGGTACCAGTGTGGTACAGTTACTTTTTTCATTTTTTGAGACAGGGTCATTCTCGTGAAGCTAATTAAGAAGACCAGGCTGGCTTCAAATTCCCAAGGTATAGCCACTATACTCAAGATCAATGTTTTTACATTGGAATTCTCACAAAACGCAAGGACACAGCTGTTACAAAGAAGGAACAGAAACTTACCTGGCATAAAACTCAAAGTTTAGTGTGTGAAGAACATTAAATACTTTACCTTTTGGCAGATACGCATAATGAGACCCTAAAGTATTATTTATTACTGGAGATGACTCAAATGAATAAACATGACCAACATGAATAACAGCAACCTATCAGAAATAGTATTGATCACAGTTACATATCAGCTCCATGTGCTCAGCTTACATCAGCATGCTATCTTACACTCACAATGTTCCTTTCTTACACTCAGAACCTATTAGAGACACAAGTACCTCTGACAGGAAATCATGTTTTCAAAAACAAGAAATCCATTAGTGTATAACAATAGATACAGGTTATAAACCATGACATATCTGAGTAAATTAATTATACTTTAGAAAGTTGATGCCATCCAGAGACATGAAGGGAAGCACTCCTCAAGTCTTTCTAAAGCTCTAAAGCAAAATGGAATCTCACATACACACACAGTACTAGTGACCACAGAGGTAGACAGTCTTAGAAACACATAACCTTAGCTATTAAAAGGAAGACTTGAAAGTACTTCCCCTTTCCTGGCCTTCACCGTTATATGCTATATGCTTACCAAACAGGAAAAAGTCTAAACAATGGACCCAAAAGCAAGTTAATTATTCAAACAAACGATCTCATCGTGCTCTTATGGCTATATTCCTTTAGTGGAGCACTGCTCAAAATAACAATTTCCAGACCCATTAAGGAATCAAAATTAGTTTTTGAAACAAGTCCTCACATTTCCTAGGCTGGCCTTGAACTCCTTATCCTTCTCCATCTACCTCCAAGCATGGGGATTACAGACATGAGCCACCACACCTGGCTTTATGTTACGTATACGGAAAGCAGGGCTTTATGCATGCCCTTGAAAATGACTCTTTATTCAAGTTTTATTTTACTTACACTTTTGTTCTAGGGTAGCTTAGAAACCAAAGTGAAAAGGGGTTGATTCCTGGCCTAGGTTCATTTGGAGAGCTTGCCTGGCACGCACATAGCTCATCAGTGGTTTGGAGCACTTACTACTCTTGCAGAGGACCTAGGTTCCATTCCCAGCATCCTCATGAAGGCTCACAACTGTCTGTAAGTCCAGTTTCAAAAGACCTGATGCCTTTTGGGATTTGTGGGAACTAGGTACACACATGGTATACATACATACATACATACATACATACATGCATACATATTCAAGGAAAACATTCATTCACATAAATAAATTTAAACATAAAGCAACCCTACAATTTTTTAAAGAATTATTTTCAATAAATTAATGGAATTGGCAAATTAAGATAAAAGTGGAAAAAAAAATTTACAAGTAAGGTAGAAAAGTAAGCCAATATCTGGACACATTCAGGAGCCACTAAGGGGCTATGCTGCCCCCGACTGCTCGCTGCTTACTGTTCTCCCATCCTGGGCACTGCGACCCGGGACAGCGGTCAGCTGTCTGGAATTAAGTGTGACTACACACCCACCGTCACCCTGCCCCAGCTGCTACTTCATTACTTCTCAACATGGGTCTCCTTCATTCTTGCCTGCTGCTCACACGCAACAACCTCAGTGCTCACAGCAAACTTAAAATCAGATTTGTATACACATATGCCTCGAAACAACCTCATTATTATGGGGCCTAATGTAGAAAACTATAAATGTGTAGTTACTTATTTTTTTGAAGTGTTTTAGGGGTTCATAAGTTGCTTCTGAGTTAGAAAGATTTGAGCTACCTAAAATCAACTGGATACTTAGAAAATATTCTAAATAGGTTTCCTTGGTTTTTTTTTTTTAAATTATTTAATTAACTTACTTTTTTTTTTTTTTTTTTTTGGTTTATGGTCCTCCTAGCTGTCCTGGAACTCATTATGTAGACCAAGCTGTCCTCAAACTCACAGAGATCCACCTGTTTCTACATCCTTAGTGCTGGGATTAAGACATGCTCCACCATGCTCGGCTCTATTATATGCTCCTTTAAAAAATAAAGCTTTTAGCCGGGCGGTGGTGGCGCACGCCTTTAATCCCAGCACTTGGGAGGCAGAGCCAGGCGGATCTCTGTGAGTTCGAGGCCAGCCTGGGCTACCAAGTGAGCTCCCGAAAAACCAAAATAAATAAATAAATAAATAAATAAATAAATAAATAAATAAATAAATAAATAAATAAATAAATAAATAAAAATAAAGCTTTTAAAACAAATGGAATCTGGTTTTATAAAACCAACAACAATAAAACAAGTGTGTATTAGGCCAGAGTCTTTTTATTGTCAATACTTAGAAAACTAAGGTAAGAAATTAGTGGATAGAAATAAATCAGTTATTGAAACCATATCTGTACACTGATTTCTATTATTAGTTCTTTGAGATCATGATAATGATCCACACCACCAAAGCTAATCAAAACAGGTTTCAACACTAAGGACAGGATACTTCACAGTGACAGGCTAGGCTATCTCATTCAAGAGTGCCTCAGCAAAATAAACAGATCACAACGAGAGGTAATGGCGAAGAAGCAGGGGACATGAACTATTAAACAGCAGCAGAAAGGACAGAGCAAGTCACAGGGCTTGGGAAAGCTTAAGCTTCTGAATGCAGAGATCCTGAGAAGTCAAGTTTCTAAGCTTTCCCCACACAGTAACAAAAGTTGAATGTCAGTGTCAGCTATGAGGAAGCGCCTCTCTCAATTCTCCTGACACTCTTTCCATGACATTGCTTCACTCATGCCTTCTGGTTTCTTTTTTTTTTTTTTTTTTTTTTTTTGGTTTTTTGAGACAGGGTTTCTCTGTGCAGCTTTGCGCCTTTCCTGGGACTCGCTTTGTAGCCCAGGCTGGCCTTGAACTCACAGAGATCCACCTGGCTCTGCCTCCCAAGTGCTGGGACTCAAGGCGTGCGCCACCACCGCCCGGCCACCTTCTGGTTTCTTTTCTCTTTATGTTTTTATTTTTATTTTTTTTTTTTTTGGTTTTTCAAGACAGGGTTTCTCTGTGTAGTCCTGGCTGTCCTGGGAACTCTCTCTGGAGACCAGGCTGGCCTTGAACTCAGAAATGTACCTGCCTCTGCTGGGATTAAAGGTGGGAGCCACAACAACGGACTGCCTTCTGGTTTCTTTTCACAGACAACTCTTCCAAACATGGCATGTACTGTGGTCTCCTTCTTCTAAGCGAATCACTGTATTTCTAAGCACTCTGAAGGTAGCGTAAAGAGTCTTTTTTTGGCCATAAAAAAAATGAAAAACATTTAATGTATGACCTGGTAATCTACTATTTGAGGGCTATTAAGGGCTATACTATTAAGTGCCATTCTGAAGGATCCTCAATGTTTTGAGAACTGTGTAATACTATATTGCTTTGCTTTGTTTTGTTTTGTTAAATGATCAAGTAGCCATCTTAAGCTAAGGTTAGAAACTTCAGAGAGCAAGCTACCCACAGTTCCACAGCCAGTAGGACAGCGCAGGGATGACTCAAGCAAGCCCTGTGCTCGGCTCCATGACATTCACTGTCTTCCTCAAACTGCAAACATGAACAGCGGTGATGGACAGTAAGTTCCCCGTAGGAGACAAGCGCTGCAAGCATCAGCTACTGCCGCCTCCGAGGGTTCTCGGAGCAAACAGCCAAGCTTTCCTAGCTTTAGTCATGAATGAACCAAGAAAAGAGAAAGACTGATTACTTGATGGTTTTGCACTAAGTTGGGCACCTTTATGCCAGCAAAATAATACCCCTGTAGCCAAACTACCACTATCTATAAAATGCTTAAAAGGCTATAAATAAACAATTCGGAAATTTAACCAAAACTTAGTTTGCTATAAGTTTTCTGGCAAAAAATTTCATGAGCATTAGACATATCAAATTTAAAAACAAAACAAATCCACACAATTACTTTAAAACATTCAAAAGAATTCATTAAAAGTTATGCAATTAACAACCCTGCAAACACAACTTTGAGTCAGTTTAATTTTTTTAACATGCACTTTAAGTAATATGCCCCCTTTTTTGTTTTTACCTGTACTGTTTTTAACTGTTGGGTCTGTAACACAGAGGGCTGAGTTGTAGTATTAATCAGTTGACTTCCTGGGGTCAGTGCTGAGACACCAATGACAGGTTTCACCTCTGGCCTCCCTCCAATGGTAACTACTTTAATTTGCTGCTGCGGTGGTAACTTAGCGTCTCCTGGCTGGGCCTGAGCTGTAACTTTCTGAGCCTGGGGCAGTTGGCTATGGGGTAGTGCTAAAACAATTGGTGAACCAGACTTGCCCAGAGTTGTTAAAATCAACTTCTGTCCATCTGGTTTAAGGGTCTGATTGCCAAGTTTAAGATCAGATGTCTGTGATACTTTGTTTAAAATAATCTGATTGGCTGATATAGTCACAGGAGTCTGAGCACCAAGTTTTTGAAGGCCACTTGGAAATGCTGGTTTCACTGTGGTATTAGAATCTGCTTTAGTAACTGTGGTATTCACTGCAACTTGGTTAGTGTGGTTACTGTACACTGTGATTGGCTCCGTGGAAATGGGCGTGGCTGTAGAGTCACCAGTAGAATTTATGTTGACAATTTCTTCCAGTTCTGTCTCCATGGGAATTGGGGATGACACAATTACAGCCTCAATACTATCCTCATCCACTAAAGTTATAGCAGTGTCCATTATCTCCTCTGGAAGCAAACTATTCACCTCGGCCGGCACCACCTCCATGATCGCTCTGCTTCTAGGAAGATGCCCGGGTGCTGGAAGAAAAGGGGAAAATCGTTACCAGGTTTTAAGCAGATTTTTAAAAATACATTCAAGAAAAATGTAAATGACAAAACAACAGTGCTGAAATTGGTAAATAATTAAATGAAGGACATTCCTGATAATTATCTAGATTTCACCATTTTCACACATCATAGCTTTTAAGAATCTAAGATATGGAAATATCTTTAAATCTTCAATGATCTGTCTGGGTCCTATACATGTATAGCAATACCCTGTTTATAAACATCCATTAAATGTCAAAGGAGTCTCTAGATGATTCCACTTCATGAATGGAGATCAAATGGACTACGTGGCCTAAGTCTAATCAATTAGCTTCATACTAAGAGAATTTTTCTTTGGAAAGATTTCCCAGTCCTCTGCCATTTAAAGTGTCAAAGGGGAACTATTGAAGAATTTACAAGTCTAGAAAGCTGGATCGGCAATTAAGAGCAACTGTCACTCTTGCAGAGGGCAGTGTTCAGTTTCCAGCACTCACACTGCGGCTCACAACATTCTAGAACTCCAGTTGCTGACGATTCAAGCCCTCTTCTGGCTTCCACAGGCACAAAGCACACACAAGCAGGTAACACATACGTATAAAATAAAAATAAATAAATATAAAAAAGAAAAAGAATATACAGCCAGTCCCCATCATGGGAAAAAAAAAAAAAAGTCCAGATTATGGACAAATCAGCTGTCATGCTTTTAGCTAAAAATCAGAACTTTCAAAAAATGAGTGAATTCCAGTATCAACATGTATTAAAGACAACCTAGCAGATCTAGATAGACTAGACAGCAGTGAAGTTTGCTCAGAGAACTTCAAAACCCTTTAGAACCCAATCAGCAACTCTTCCTCTTCCTCTTCCTCTGGGAGGCATGATGTCATCTCACTGCCCGGAGCAGGCTGTCTTAACCCTTCAGCCTCCTGGGTGCTGGGACTGCAGGTGGCGTGGACCGCAGGTGGCGTGGCCACACTCACCTTATTTCTTTAAAATATACAACAAGCATTGAACACTTAGGAGCAGCACACACAGCTGGCACACACAGTGGGCATGGATCACACTTGTAACCTCAGCCCTGAGAAGCTGAGGGGGAAGGACCGCAGCACGGTCCGGGACAGCACGGTCCGCGGCCGCACGGTCTGCGGCAGCCTGCGTTACACGAAAGAAGACTAACACATACAAACAGCAAACCACTTAGCAGCCGTGGCAAATATTGCTGCTGCCAAAATAAGCCATCAGTAGAGAGATCTTGTTATGGCAAAAGTGGCATAATTTTCCTCCCCAAACCTGATGTGTGTAGCATTACCATCCCTATTTTACAGATTTTGTATGGTCCAAAGTTAGTCATTTTAACTGAAAATTTATACTATCATAGACATTGTACCACTGGAGTTTTTAAACGGAGACTGAAATCAGCCTAATCCTTCCCAGTTAACTCCCTGCCCTGAAAGCCCACTGTAGTGGTATTCTAATTGTACTGAAATGTGATTTTGACTGTATGTTAATAAATAAAGTTGCCCCGGAGGTCAGAGCTATTAGAGCCATAGCAAGAGTGTGGCGGTGGTGGCACACGCCTTTAATCCCAGCGCTTGGTAGAAGAGCTAGGTAGATCTCTGTGTGTTCAGGGATACAGCCAGCATTGGAAACACATGCCTTTAAGACCTGGGGGGCTGTACATACAGACAGTGACGAGGCAGTCACGTGTTTGGGTTTACAACCAATGAGAAGGCAGAACAAAAGACTATGAAAAGACTTACACACAGGAAATAGGTCTCTTTCGGAGAGCTAGGAGCACCGCAGGAGGAAGGGTGAGATTTTAGCTCTGAGCTCTGACCTCTTGGCTTTCTCTTTTACATTGGTTCTGTGTTTCTTATTTAATAAGACGGTTGGTTACAGCTACAGCCCACACTACATAAGTGCTGTCTATCAGAAAAGCTTTGCATTTTTGCTCATACTAGAACTTCATGTACAGGGAATCGTGTACAGATGTTCCTCAGCATAAGATACTGTCCCAGAAAAACTACCACAAAATGCTAAGTCAAATATATACTACACCTACCAAACCACTAGATAGCAGAGTATCAGATCCCTTGGAGGGAATTACAGGCTGTTGTGGACCACCCCATACTGGTGTTGGAATGAACTCCAGTTCTCTGGGAGAACAATAGGCACTCTTAACCTTAACCGCTGAGCCCTTTTTCCAGCTCTACCTTAGCACGTTGTAAAGCGGTGCTTCTCAATCTATGGGTCCGGACCCCTTTGGAGTCATGGAACAACCCTTTCACGGTTGTCCCATATCCTTCATATCAGATATTTACACTACTATTCACAACAGAAGCAAAATCACAGCCATGAGGTAGCAACAAGAATAATTTTATGGTTGGGGTCACCATAACCTAAGGAACTGAATTAAAGGGGCAGAGCATGAAGAAGGTTGAGAGCCACTGTTGTAAAGGGAAAAAACCAACCCAGTTGAACTACTGTAAGTCTGGTCCCTGGTGTGCTCGATCCCAGTGACACACAGAGTTGTATAGTGTGCCCTTGCTTGCAGCATGATTTTAGATTGATCTTTACTGTTGCACTCATTACTAGTTCTCTTCCTTTCAACTCTTAAATAATACTCTACAGCACAGATCTCCCACGCCTTGTATATCCATCCACGTAACACTGGGCATTGGAACTTTCTCAGTTTGAAACTGTTGTGGATAACCCTGCTGTAAACATTAAGTTCAAGGTTTGATGGTCTTTCCATTTCCTTTGAATAAATATCTAAATAGAGAATTGCTAAGATTTTGTATTTTAAAAGTTTATTTACCTTTATGTGTATGTGTGCTCTGCCTACATGTATGTAACTGCATCGTGTACATAAGTGCTGTGGAGGCCAGAAGACAATGTTGGAGACAGTTGTGAGCAACACATGGGTGCTGGGAACTGAGTCCACGTGCTCTGCAAGAGCAGCCAGTGGCCCTGAACTACTGGACCATCTCTCCAGCCACACTGAGGCAGGGGTGGGGGCTTGTTTTCTGAGACATGAGAACGCAGTTCAGGTTAGCTTACATTCTGAAGCCAAGGATGACCTTGAACTTCTAATCCTCCTGCCTCCATCTCTTAAATTTTAGCATTACAGGTTTGAACCACCGTGTTGGTTTGTGTGGTGCTGGACATCACACCAGGGCTTCATGAAGGCTAGGAAAGCATTCTAGCCAGTTATTTCCAAAGCCTATATTTTTTAAAAAAAAAAAAAAAAAAAAGGTTGAGTTTTTGAGAAAGGTTCAAATGTAGGCCTTGAACTCCCTTTGTAGACAAGAATGACCTTGAATTTCTAATCTTGCCTCTACCTCCCAAGTACTGGGATTCCAAGCATGTGCTTTTTCACCTGGATTTATGTGGTTCTAGGGACTAGCTTTAGGGCAAGCACTCTATCCTGAGCTACTTCACCAGCCCTTGGGTTATAATTTATTAGGCATGAAATTTGGCTATGTTATTTATATACCCACTAGCCTCCCAAATGCTGGGTTTGAAGTGTGGGCTATCACATCAGGCCAATCTCTATATATTTTTAAACAATGTACTGAGACTGTTCCATCTTCTTTTAAAGATTAGAAACAAGGATTGAACATAGGAACTTGCACAGGCTACACAAGAGCTATTATCACAGAGTTACAGCTCCAATCCTTTCTACATGTTTTCCTCAAGTGTTGTTTCCTGTTTCTATAGGCGAGAATTCAGTAATTGGAAATCATCACATTAAATAAGTCAATCAGAAAAGATATTCCTTGCAAATGAGGAATCTAGTTTTTTTTCTGTGCTTGCCTTGTATATACTTTACCACTGACAACTATACTAATCATGCTGACCATCTTTTCACCTGCAAATTGTGTGTGTGTGTGTGTGTGTATGTGTGTGTGTGTGTGTGTGTGTGAGAGAGAGAGAGAGAGAGAGAGAGAGAGAGAGAGAGAGAGAGAGAGAGAGCGCGAGCGAGCTTGTTAATAGCTGGGACATGGTAGCATATGTCTGTAATTTCAGCAACACCAGCCTTAAGACCTGTTTTAGGGGGATGCTAGCTTTTAGGATTCTTATTGAGCTGAGTGAGTTCTTTACATATGCTGGAAAATCATCAGTCACAATAATTTGTAGCTAAAAGTAATTACTAGGGTTTGCAGACTTTGGGGAAAGTGGAGAAGTGAGGCATGGTACACGAACTGGGTACTGAATACAGTCAGAGCCATAAACACTCTGAGTATTGAACATAGCTCCATGAACACTGACAGGTTTACAGGCATTCACAGTACAGGCTCACAAAATACCAACACCAATGACATGTTTCAGTGAAAATCCTAACCATACATGACAAAGGGCCCCACCCACAGCCACAGTCCCTACCACACACAACAGAGAGCTCCACCCACAGCCACAGTCTCTACCACACACAAAGGGCCCCACCCATAGCCACAGTCTCTACCACACACAACAGAGGGCCCCACCCACAGCCACACAGGCTCTCCATTATCCAACCATGACTTGGATGCTCTACCCCTATTGAATGAGGTAATCGGAGTGCCTGCATCCAACAGAACCATCAAAGTTTGACTCCTTAGTCTTGCTAGGTATTTATTCAAAAGAAATGGAAAGACCATCAAACCTTGAACTTAATGTTTACAGCAGGGTTATTCACAGCAGTTTCAAACTGTGAAAGTTCCAATGCCCAGTGTTACGTGGATGGATATACAAGGCATGGGAGATCTGTGCTGTAGAGTATTATTTAAGAGTTGAAAGGAAGAGAACTAGTAATGAGTGCAACAGTAAAGATCAATCTAAAATCATGCTGCAAGCAAGGGCACACTATACAACTCTGTGTGTCACAGGGACTGAGCACACAAGGGCCCCGACCTACAGTAGTTCAACTGGGTTTTGTTTTGTTTTGTTTTTCCCTTCTTTATAATGTGCTTTAAAATGGGGTGTAGACACATAGGGATGGACTTTGGTCTTTCTTAAGGACAGGGACACCTCACCCCAACCTTCATCCACCTCTTTCCTTCAGATCAGGACACAGATGGAGCTTGGGACTCCACATTTATAAGCAAAGTTGGCATTTCTTTCAATCCTAAGAACTCACTCTTGTAGCCCAACCAAACTCCTGCGGTTTTCAATCAACACAAAGCTCCATGTCCTCGCTGCCACCTGCCGAAGTCCCCACACAAGTTTTGAAGGCTTCTTAACTTACATGGAGTTGAATGTGTACAACAAGTCAAGTGTCATCCTGTGGGCTTACAATCCTCAGCTAGGGGCATGGGGTTGAGTGTGTACAGTGAGTAAGCATCATTCAGTGAGCTTCCACTCCTCGGTTGAGCCTCTAATTACTCAACAGGTAAAACCCTCTCCGTCCAAGCTGTCTAACTCACAGATGACATCATTTACTACCAGACACATCCTTTTCCTAGCCCACAAGGGCCTGTCTTCTCCCTTCCTTTCCAGGAGCCACAGCCCAAACTGAGGTGGGAGATTTGGTTTTTTAAAAAAGGCAATTTGCAAGCAAGGAAACAAAGTAACCAGTTACTGCTTCAGAGGCAGAAACCACAAAGTCCTGAGTCTGAGACAAAGTTTGTTTGTTGGTTCATTTAGTAGTAACAGGAAAAGCACGAGAGAATCGCGTGGAAGCCAGTTCCTCCAGACCCTAGGCCCACTGAGAAGACAAAGGCGTTGCCCAGGCTGATGCCCGACATCCAGGAAGTTGGCATCCCCACTGCTCGCAGAGGGAGATAGTGTTTTTCTTAGATTGGACAATAAGCAAAGCTACCCTTTGCTACAGGGAGGGATACTGTATCATCCAAGGCCATTTGCTTTTGGTTTTGGTGGACACAACCCAGACTCATGTCCACGACAGGCAAATACACTGCCTCTGAGCTACATTCCTACTCTATTTTATTTTGGACAGGGTTTGGTTAAGTAGCTCAGGCTAATCTGAAAGTTGGGATCCTTCTGCATCAGTCACCCACTAGCTAGGATCACAGACATGCACCACCATAAAAAGATCTTTTAAAACAAGAGCTGATGCTGGGCAATGGTAGCACACGCCTTTAAACCCAGTACTTAGGAGGCAGAGGCAGGCAGATCTCTATGAGTTTGAGGCCCAGCCTGGTCTACAAAGCAAGGACAGCCAGGACTGTTACACAGCAGAACTCGGTCTCCAAAAAAAAAAAAAAAAAAAAAAAAAAAAATTAAAAGAAAAAAAAAACAGCTGTCCAGCTGTCACTGATTTCCTTGCAACTTGTACAGAAATGCAAAGACCCACAGAGTCGTCTCCCGACAGGGTATCTATCTCAGCAATGTTTTATGCTCCAAGTGTATACATCTGCTACATACTGTTTTTAGCCATAAGTACTCTGTTTTTAAGCTACTGTAAATGGTTTTCCCCTGCTTTCCAAATGTCTGTCATTAATACAGAGATACAATTGGTTTTTGTATGCTGTCCATGTATCCTGCATCCCAAGCCCACTTACTCACTGTAGTAGCTTTTCAATGTTGATTACTTATGCTCAATATCGTCTGCAAATAACAACTGTAATTCCTCCTTTCTAATCTGCACACCTTTTATTTCTTTTGCCTTACAATATTTGCTGTGTCATGACACAAAATGATGACTTAGGGGAATGAAAACAAACATCCTTGCCTGCTTTCCAATCTCATTTGTTAATCTGTAGGTTTCTCAGATTTCCTTTATCAACTTGAAAATGTTAGCTTCCATTCTGTTTCCTGACTTTTTCAAAGATCTTTTTTATTATATTTATTTGTGTGGTGGTGTGGTGAGTGTACAAGGACCATGGTGAAAGTGTGGCAATCAGAGGACAAAGTGAGGGAGTTGATTCTCTCCTTCCACCATGTGAATCACCAGGACTGGAGGTGGGTCATTAGGCTCGGCCAAAGGCACCGTTATCTACTAAGCCATCTTGCCTATCATTTAAAAAAAAAACAAACAAGCCTAGAGAATTGGCTCAGCACTGGCTGCTCTTGCAGAAGACCAGGGCTGGACTCAGAGCACCTATGGCAGCTCACAACCATTTGTAACTCGATTTCCAAGGGATCCAATGCCCTCTACTGGACTGAGGGCACTGTACATAGATGGTACATGGACATACACACAGGCAAGGCATCCATATATGATGGATGATATATGAAGTAAAAATAATTTTAAAAAATTTAAATGAAGAATGGTGGTTCTTGTATATAATCCAAGAACTTAGGAGGATGAGGCAGGGAGATTGTGAGTTCAGGGCTAACTTGGGTAGTGGTTTGAATGAGCAATGGCCCCCATAGGCTCATGTATGAATAATGAATCCCCAGCTTTTGGGCTGTTTGGCGGAAGTTATGGAAACTTTGATAGATACAGCCTTGATGGAGGAAGTACATCACTGGGAGAGGACTCTGAGGGTTAACAGCCTCATCTACTTCCTGCTTGCTCTATGCACCTCCTGTATATGGAGAGAAATGTATTCAACCAGCTTCCTGCTCCTATGCCATGCCTTCCCTGTCACAATGGACTCGCCATCTGGAACTGTAAGCTAAAATAAACATTCTTCTTTAAGTTGCTCTTTGGTCATGGTATTGTATCACAGCACAGAAAAGTAACTAATCCACCAATGTCCATATCAAGATGCAAGCACAGAAGGGTGAAGGGTGAAAACAGAACTCACTAGTAGAACACTGGTCTAGTATATATAAGGCCCAATGTTCTATTTCCAGCAACACACAGACACGCACGCGCGCGCGCGCGCACACACACACACACACACACACACACACACACACACACTTAATTCTGCCATATGCTTTTTCTAAAATTATCAAAATAAAAATCAGATGGTTTTCCACTTTAGTCTGCAAGTTAAACTGATTTTTATTACCAATCCAGTTCTACATTCTCAAACACCACTTCATCAAGTATCACACTTTGTATAAACTGCTGAATTCTATTCCATTAATATTTTGCTAAGCATTTTTGTCTATATTCATGATATGTATTGGTTTGTAGTTTTCTTTTCTTGTAGCATCTGCCTGGGAATAGTGCTAGCCTGACAAAATGAAGTGGAGCACATTCTCTGCTCAGAAAAAGTCTGCACAGAATTGTCTACTTCCTCCTTGCATGTTGCTTAGAATTTATCTAAGACACATAGAGACACATAGCTTATAGGAAGCTTTCTTTTGTTTTTGTTGTAGAGACAAGGTCTTACATGCACACAGGCTGGCCTCAAGTGATCCTGCTTCAACCTGGCAAACATCTATAGAAAGGAACCACTGTGCCTGGCTTACAAAAAAAGGTTTTTTGTTAAACTTATAAATTTAATATCTTTGATAAACCCTTTATGAGTCACTTTGATATTTGATAGTTTGTGTCTTTGAAGGAATTCATGTATTTCCTCTAAGTTGCCAAGTTTATTAGCACTATATAATTATATTTAATTATATATAATTAAAGTTATATATAATATTCTTTCCTTTCACCATCTGCAGGCTCTGTAGAAAAGTCCTCTCTTCATTCCTCCCACTGGTATTTGGCTCTCCCCCTTTTTTCCTGACTGATAATCTAGTTGGAGATTTCAATGTCCTTTTTAGCCTTGTTCAATGTTGTCTTCGATGCTTCCCTTCTTCCTTCTGAGTGCTTCAGGTGTAATCTGACCTCCTTTTTCCAGAATCTTAAAATGGCAACAAGGGTCAGGGCTTAGTGAGTCCAGCCTGGAGGCCCACAGTGTAGTTCTATCTACATCACTCTCATCCTAAGGGTATTTTTGTTATTGTTTGTTAAATTTCTAGATGATTGAGGGATAACATATATGAGCAAGTTTATGCCTGAAAAACTTCAAATGTTTGCTATCTATCCTTCTCCAGAAAAACATAATTTTTCAAGCTGTGGTACAGATCACTGACAAAGCTTTGTTTTGTTTCTTCCCCAAAATGGCAAGAAAACATTACTAAAAAGCAAAGGGATAGTGCAGCCCAGACATACTAAAGACCACATTGGCTCCCAGAGTTACAGTTCTCAAGGGCAGGATGATTGATTCCCAAGTCTTCTATACCTACAATAAGCCATTAAGACATAAAAAACAAACTAACAAAAAACAAAGAATACCAACACTACTTTAGATGCATTCCATTAAGATGAATTTCTACTATCATTTATTCACTTCAAAACATTTTCTAATAGTCCTTGTGATTTTATCTTTGACACACAGATAATAGATAGCATTTAATACCTAAACATTTGGAGATTTTTCTATGTATCTTGTATCAATGAAGACAGAAACTCTAGCATTTCCATAATTTGAAATAAGAGATTTGGGAGTGAGTTATGATCTATCTTGGTGAATGTTTCACCTTGTGCACTTGAACACATAAACTAGAGGTAGTGTTCTAAAATGTTAGGTCAAGTTGACTTTGAGTATTATTTGCATAGTCCATGTCCTTACTCATGTTCAGTCAGGCGTATTCAAACACTTATTCCACTAACCCCAGAAAAGAGACTGCCAAGTCTCAGGCAAGCCTGGACTGTCTGTACATAGCAAGGAAAAAAGGAAAGCAACTTATTGAATAAAAAACACAAAACCAACTGTTCTGTTGTTTCAAACCACTGAGAGAGAGTACTGAAGTTCCTAAATATGGCTATGGTCCTATCCTTTAAAGTTCCACTATTAAAAACTAAGTCCACATTCGTCCTGTTAAGAGACTTGGAAGAGCACAGAATGGTGGTACATGTTAGAAATCCCAATACTTGGGAGGCAGGAGGATTTTTATTTTGAGGCAATTTTCAAAGCCAGCTTGAGTCACATAGCCAGACTCCAGAGTGGGCTAAGCAGAGAAGGAAGAAGGAAAAGAGGGAAGACAGGGGAACAAGACAGCGAAGACTCACATACAATACAGAGGATTAGAAGCTGTGTATGCCTTTTTGAACTGGGAGTTCAAGCTTCTAATAGGAAACGCTTAATTGATTTGGTCAGTCTGTAAGTAATCATTCAAAAGTCTCTAGAGCATCTTATAACCTTACATATTTCAACTAGGGTCGCACGCAGGGCATACTAACCTTCACTAAGACAAACCCTCCCGAGCTTGTGAGCATGGCAGGAAAAGGGGTTGGCCCTTTAGTTATATGATTCATCACCTAATTTTATCCTAGGAATGGAAGCTATGTGCTAGCATGTGTCTTCATCAATGTTGAAGTCGAGTCCAAGGAAAGAGGATTTCAACTCAACAAACAGAACAACCATAGCTGTACCCTGGGAGAGGCAACCTCATCTCAGCATTATATTGGACAGACAGTTAAAGGGTTATTACAATAAAAAGTCCACAGCAGAGATAAACAGATTTGATTTAGCACAGTGACAATGAAAAAGAAGTAAATTGTATCTAAAAGTTTAAAATAATATAGATGGAAATAAAAGGCTACACTTTTACATTTTAAAGAACTTACTACAGAGTGTTACCACAGAAGAAACACACAATAATGCTGAGGCAGGAGTATCATGCATTCAGTGCCAGCATGGATTATGTAGAGGACTTCATCTCAAACAACACACTCTCTATTAGGATTCCACATCAAAGACCTATTTTCCAATCTTGGCTCTACTCGATGTTTGTCTTAGTTAGGGCTTCTATTGCTGTGATAAAACACCATGAATATAAAGCAAGTCAGGGAGGAAAGGTTCACTTGGCTTACACTGACACATCATAGTCCATCACTGAAGGAAGTCAGGATAGGAACTCAAACAGGGCAGGAACCTGGAGGCAGGAGCTGATGCTAAGGCCATGGAGGGGTGCTGCTTACTAGCTTGTTCCACATGGCTTGCTCAGTCTACTTTCTTTCTTTTTCTTTTCTTTTTTTTTTTTTTTTTTGGTTTTTCGAGACAGGGTTTCTCTGTGTAGCTTTGCGTCTTTCCTGGAACTCGCTTTGTAGACCAGGTTGACCTCGAACTCACAGAGATCCGCCTGGCTCTGCCTCCCAAGTGCTGGGATTAAAGATGTGCGCCACCACCGCCTGGCCCAGTCTACTTTCTTTTTTTGTTTGTTTGTCTAATATTTCAAAATTTTCTTTTATTTTTATTTATTTTTTATTGTTTAAAATTTATTTATTTTTCTATTATCAGCTTGATAGAGTATGTATTCTTATCTTAATAGTGAGATGTTTCATTGAGGTTTGCTCAGTAATTGAGTAAAACCGAAATTTATTATAAGCCACAGTCGTCCTAGGGAC
The DNA here is from genome assembly GCF_004664715.2 of Peromyscus leucopus. Classification (NCBI taxonomy): domain Eukaryota; kingdom Metazoa; phylum Chordata; class Mammalia; order Rodentia; family Cricetidae; genus Peromyscus; species Peromyscus leucopus. Next base: position 84,793,161 of record NC_051071.1, read on the forward strand.
CTCCATGTTATATATATAGCCTCCATGGTTCTGTGGGTTGTAGTCTGATTGTTCTTTATTTTATATCTAGAATCCACTTATGAGTGAGTACATACCATGACTGTCTGGGTTTGGGTTACCTCACTCAGGATGATTTTTTCTAGTTCCATCCATTTGCTTGCAAATTTCAAGCTTTCATTGTTTTCCTCTGCTGAGTAGTACTCCATTGTGTATATGTACCACATTTTTTTCATCCATTTTTCAGTCGACGGGCATCTAGGTTGTTTCCAGGTTCTGGCTGTTACAAATAGTGCTGCTATGAACATAGCTGAGCATGTATCTTTATGGTATGAATCAACATTCCTTGGGTATATGCCTAAGAGTGGGATGGCTGGGTCTTGAGGTAGTTCAATTCCTAATTTTCTGAGAAACCGCCATACTGATTTCCACAGAGGTTGTACAAGCTTGCATTCCCACCAACAGTGGAGGAGTGTTCCCTTTGCTCCACATCCTCTCCAACATTGCCAGTCTACTTTCTAATAGACCCCAGGACCACCAGCCTAGGGATGGCACCACCCATCATGGGCTCAGCCCTTCCCCATTGATCACTAATTGAGAAACTGCCTTACAGCTGGATCTCATGGAGGCATTTCCTCAGCTGAGGCTCCTTCCCCTCTGATGACTCTACATCATGTCAAGTTGACACACAAAAGCAGCCATTACACATGTAATCTCACACTCACTCACAAGGTCATTATGAAGACATGGGTGCACTGTAGCTCCACATTTCTTTCTTGCTTCTCCCTTTAAGTTCTGTTTTTATGCATTTACTATTCCTTCATCAACACTTGCCTCTGCTTCCAGACTGCTAGCCAGCCTTGTCTGTGCTCCTGCCACCCTGCTTTCCTCACCATGATTGACCGGTTCCGTTCTGGGACAGTCTTGTGCAGCTAAGCACAGCTGCTGAGTCATGGGTGCAATGGCATGGTATGTCCAGAAGATAGCATCAACCAGTTTGAGAAGTGACACCCCTGCCCCAAATACTGGAGGGTATGGCTAGCTGCTTCAGGTTCCCACCACCCTAGCTTCCCTGCAATGGCACACTGAAACCTGGAGTTGTGAGTTAGAATTGATGGTTTCATCAGGTATCACAGCAACCAGAATCCAGACCCAGACAGATGCTAACTAACCAAGCCTCTTGGATTCCCATGTTCATCTCCTACTGATACCCAGTAAGGTCATCACTATGTCCCAAATGAATAAAAAGGAAAAGAACACTGGTCAATAGTTTCCGAATACTTTTCTTCAAATGTCTTTTTAAAGTCATTATTATTGTTTTAGACAGGGTCTCACTGTGTAGCCCCTGGCTGGCCTACAGCTTATTATCTAGACCAAACTGGTTTCCAAATCACAGAAATCCACTTGTCTTTGTCTCCTGAGTGCTGCATTTAAAGGTGAGTGCCACCATATCCAGCTAAATACCATCTCCTTTAAATTACATTCATTTCTTCAGCCATTCATTGTATCTCTTTTCTCATTTTCCTCTTTATTTGCATGTTTTTCTTCTCTAGGCCATTAATTTTCTATATTTCTCAATAAAGCATGCCAAAAAAAAAAAAAAAAAAGCTTAAGCTCTTTTAATTGGGGCAGGAGTGAGGGCTCAGCAGCCAGCTGGTAAAGATGCTTGCCACCATGCCTGATGACCTGAGTTTGATCCATGGATCCACATGGAGGAACCAACTCTCAAGTTGTCCTCTGATCTCTACATGTGGGCCATAGCATGTGAGTTCACACACAAACAGTAAATTAATTTTTAAAAAATAGATCTTTTAATCTTTGACACACCTCCATAAATACTAGTCTGTATTGTAGTCTGTACAATGCAGATTATGCACGCATTACTCCACCCAGCCTGGAGTACACTATGGTGTTTCGACTTGTCTCCTCTCAGACAAGACAGCGCATCTTACATAAACATTCCTGGCTTTATGTCCCTAAGTATATTTGTGAGGCTGCCACTCTACTCAAAAGTGGTATGCAATCAGAGCCTACTGTAGTAAGGCCCCTTTAACCTATAGTTTCAGCTTTACCTCCAACAATTCTCAAACTGAAAGCCCTCTTGGGCAATCATATTTAAATTAGTTTTTCCTATATCCCTAGAATAGTATAGGACTCACAGACAGCCCCTAATAAAGGCTGACTATTCCCTATCCAAGATGCTTGGTATCAGAAGTATTTTAGACTCTCAAGTTTCACACTGGGGATATATGTATAGCTTTTCCTTCTAATGTTATCCCTACATTAATATCCAAATGTTCTAAAACCTAAAAGTTTTTGAGTGAACATTTTGGATCAGATTAGGGATGTTTAACCTGTTTGACAAATAATGATAAAACTCTAAAGTGGGTGTGATACCAAACATCTATAATCCTAGCACTGGGGAAACTGAGGCAAGAAGAATCTCCAGTTCCAGACTGGCTTGAGCTACAGTGAAACCCTGTCTCCAAAAAAAAGCAACCAACCCAACAAGCAAAACATCTGTATTGTTCCTCTCCAAACAAAACAGATACCTGACTTTCTCCAGAGGCAAATTCTATTTTCAGTCATTCAAATACACTTAAATTACTAATAGGCAATTTTCCTTACTAAAATGATCTAAAAACTGAGCTCTAGTGCCAGGCAGTGGTGGCAAATGCCTTTAATTCCAGCACTTGGGAGGGAGAGGCAGACGGATCTGTCTCAAAAAACTAAAAAAGAAAAAAAAAAGATAATTACCTAAGGAATGTTGAGATAGGGAGAATAGTCTTCCCCTAGGGAACAGTATACCAGTTCAGTTAGTTAGTCAAAACAAAAGGTCAGCCCTGAAAACATATACATACAAGTAACTATAATTATTATATAGACTGAGTGGGTTGTACTTACGTGTTTAGAAATACAAAGCTACACAGAGAAACCCTGTCTTGAAAAAAAACCAAAAAAAAAAAAAAGAGAGAGAGAGAAGGTAGTTTAAAGGTTTCACAAACCAGACATGGCAGCTCATACCTGTAAGCCCAGCACTTTGGAGGCAGGGCCATTCGGAGTTAGAGGCTAGTCTGTGCCAATACAAATTTCAGGACAACCTTGATACCGAAAGAGACTAAATACGGAGAGGGGTTGGGGGTAACCACTAAGAATCAACAAAAAAGACAATAGAGTTGGTAGGTAAAACTAACCTGAGCATGGGCTCAGCAGTTAAGGGCAGTAGCTGCTCTTCCAATGGACCCAGTACCCATATGGCAGCAGCCCACAACCGTCTGTATTCCCAGCTCCAGAGTATTCAAGGCCTGAGGACACTGCATGAATGCAATGCACAGACATACATGTAGCCAAAACACCTACACACACACACACAGCTAGCCTGGGCTACAAAGCAAGACCCCATTTAAAAATAACAAAGTATTTTAAGTTTTAAAAATTCTTACTAAGTAAGCTAATTGATGTGGACCAAAAAATTGCAGCATAATTTAATTTAAAAAAAAAAGATTTCTACTGAATAATGCAAGATCAAATTGTGTGTGTATGTAATGTTTTCTTCTTTTTAAAAAAAGATTCATTTTTTTATGTATGTGTGTATATGCCACGTGTGTGCAGGTTCCCAAGGAAGCTAGAAGAAGGCATCAGATCCCTGGAGCTGGAGCTCAAAGGAGCCGTGAAGCTGCCTCACATGGGTGCTGGGAACTCCAGACAGGTACAACACTCGTAAGGGATGAGCTATGTCTTCAGACACACTTTTAATATTCTCTACATTGATTTATTTGTTGGGGGAGCACACTTGCCATGAGGAAGTCAGGGAACAAGTTGACAGTGGTGTTCTCCTATCACCGTGTGCATCCCAGGGGACTGAACTCAGGTTCAGGAGTGCTAGCATGGCCAGTGCTTTACCTGCTAAGCCATATGGCTGGCCCCTCAAATTGTATTTTTAGTGAACAACAATCATTAAATCTTCTAAGCACCCTTCAAACAGTTGCTTTAGACATTCTTTGGCTTCTCATTCTTCCAGTGGGTGAAAGCCGAAGTCCAGACTGTGCACACACATTCAGACAAGGTATTTGCCTGTATATACACAGTATACCCTATGTTAATATATGAAGTACTTCATTTTACTTTGTAGACAACTTGAGAAAGAAAAATCCACTGCTACTCATATAAGTTCCGCACGCTAACCGATTGCGCCACTGGAGCTCCAGCTCCTCATAAATATAGCTAGTAGGCAATTCTTAAATATCAACCTGTTTGCTCTCCTAATTCAAGGTCACTGACCCAACCTTCTACCACTGAAGTTGAGGAAATAAGGAGGACCCCAAATCAGTGTACAAAATTCCAGTATCACTCCTGTTGTACACAAGGAGACTGGCTAAGGACCCAGCAGCACACTTAGGACAGTCAGGACCCTCAGGTGACCAAAGTAAGCCGGGGCCACTCTAAAGGTCAATCAAGCCTTAAGATCAAGGTGGCAGTGCTCCAGTTACCTGGACAAAGACGCGGCATCTGCACTCTAACAGGTTTCAGTATCTTTATCAGGTTAATGTGCTCAAGGCTTGCATCAAGCTTCATGTAAAGGTTAACTCACAAGCAGAATGGAAGTTCACTTGTAGTATACAGCCTATTATAAAATCTTCCATAGCTTCGCTCTCTGAATTCATGAAATTAGATGGAGACAGAGAAGAAATTCCCTTTAAAACTGAGCAGAAAATATGATTTACAGTATCAACTGTTATTTGCCAAGTGGCCGGTTCAAAGGTGCCACCCCAAGGATGACAGCGCCATCTAAATTTTTTTTGATTGCTCCAACAGTGGTCCATATGTTCAAAAATAGGTGAGGACCCACACCCCAACAAGTTAGACCATGCTCTGTCACCAACATCAAATGTGGAAGAAAATGCCAATGCTCTGCCTCCCCCAAAGAAACACAACTCCCTGAACTGCTGAACACCATCAGCCAACCCCCCCAGAGTGGGTATTTTAAGTATTCTATCAGGAAATCATGATAAGTACTAGCGGTTCCTCTAGGCCTCAGCAGCAGCCTTAGGTGTAAGCGAACTCAGCCCTTGATACTCAAAAAAATAATGTTGATGTCATTAGGAGGCTACTGATTCTTTGCACTCCGGACAAGTCATTCTTGATCCGCAACGCATTTCCTCCCCCAGCTCCCAAATAAAGAGCTCTGCAGACAGAGAGCCCCCGGGTACCCCCCTTCTCCTGTACCTCCAGAGGCTGCTGCTTTCTCCACCCTCCGGCTCTGAGGAGCGGGCTCCAGAAGGTCCCGGGCAATTCCGTGCCCGGGGAAGTGCTTGTTTTGCCAGTGCACGGTAGCTCTGTCCAGCTGCTTCCTTTCCCAGTTTGCCCGAAAAGAAGCACTACAGGGTACCCGGGGACCCAGGAGGGAGCCGGGGTGGCGATGTCGCCGCGGCTGCCGCCTCTGGTATGTCAGGGGCCGGGATTGTATTTCGAAAGATCCGCCATTTTCACCTCGTCATCACCATCACAGCTCAGCAGCTTCCCCCGACAGCCGAGCCCCGGCCGCCGCCGCCGCCGCTGCCGCCGCCGCCGCCGCCAGTCACCTCCCCCTTCCTCCTGCTCCCGCCCCGGCCCGCCCTCCCGAGCAGCACACACCCACATATCCGGGGAAACCTCCCGCCCGCCCCGCCAACCTTCAAACGCGCACCGGAGGTTCTAGGGCTCACCGGCGAGCCGAGCCAGAGCCAGACCTAGCACCCCAGGACCAGACACCCAGCTCCCGCGGGCCCTGCAGGAACGCCAACGGGAGTCGTGATACCTGCGAGATTCCAAGTCCTAGATATCTGTTAAGAGGGCAAGCCCAAGCGGAATCTGACACAAGAACAGAAAAGACCCCAAACTCTTTCATTTCCAGAAAAACACTTGAGATGGCAGACCGTGTTTTGTGTACATTTCGGAGACGGAGACCTTTAACGTCACTCAGCAACTTTGGCACTCTTCTCCACCCCCAGAACTACTTTGACAGTACAGCTATTTCCATATGCGTGTCTGACTCTCGGGCACCCCTTAATTACAGGTGCTGATCCTACCATGTTTTGTTTTGCTCTGCTTTTAATTTTTAAGAATAGAGTTCTGAACTATTCCCCTCTCCACTTAACTTGGGCCATTTCTGTCCATGAACAACACCATTACGTCGTTGGTTTAAGTTGTACAAGTGCCACTAAATTTACAGTGTATTGAATTAAAGTGATTAATTCCAACTGTGGAGACATGAACGAAACCTGAATGATCGCCTTCTAACATACAGAAAACACAGCTCTTCGCTAGAATCCCTTGCCAAATGGTTTTAGGATCTAAGTTTCCAAATTAAGAACCATCTGCTGCTGATACACTTGTTCAATGCAATGAAAATAAACAGCTTGCTTTAGAACAAGATTCCGGAATGACCTATCCACCCCTTCCAGTTCCTCTCCTCGTTTAGTTTAATAAGTAGCCAAAAGAGGATACAAGGAATGCTTAATCAACTAAGGAATAAGAACACATAAGCTGCAAGGCTTCTTAATGGGACCAGCATTCTCCAAAAATTAGCGGTTTAATTTCAGAAAGTCTTAATAATTGCCAATTCAAAAGCTGTATTCTTTTATCATTCAGCTACAACATAAGCTCTAAAATTGAATCTCAGGGTTGTGAACAGGGCTATTCTACTGTCTTAAGTTTACCTAAGAATAAGGTAGAAGCAGAAGCCATTTCATTTCCCTACCTTGTTTGAATGACAACTCCATATAAAAGTCAGCAGGCTCTGGCTTACTCAAGCGCTGTCTCCCACCCACTCCCGGCGCGTTTTTATACACAGCCCGCTAGAGGCTGAGCGTATAAAGGGTTCCCAGTGCCTTCATCTTTCAACTTTATTCCCCCACCAACAGCCGGGTCTACCGGCACTCGGATGGTTGTTTACCGTTGCTTGGCCAGGCTGAGTCCCAGCCCGCTCCCTTCCCCCGTGCACCGCGGGGACATTATGACATTTGGCTGGTGGGCTTCGCGAGGGAAACGGACACACACCCCGAGGAGTCCATACAAAGGGGCGTAGGAAGAACGCGGCGGCGGGCAGCAGCGAAAGGAGGCGCTGGTACGAAATGACACAGCAGCAAAACCGGTTCCCAGAAGCCCGGGGCCGGTGGCTGCTTCCCGGGCCGCGCCGAGAGCCTGTCAACAGCCGCCGGGCCCTTCCTCCCGAGCGCGGAGCGGGCGGCGCCGACCCCGCCGAGTGACAGCCGCGCTCTCGGGCGCCAGGCGGCTCGCGGCCGCGCCCCGACGACCCTCCGCCCGCCGCGGCCCACCGGCCCAGCTGCCCGGGAGCCGGCCGGCCGGCGCTCCCGGCTCGCGCCACCTCCCCGCGGGCCCGGCGCCGGTCCCCGCCGCTCAGCCCCGGCTCTCCGGAGCTGACACTCACCCGAGCCGGCGGCGCCGCCGCCTCCTTCTCGCGCCGCGCTCCCGGGGCTCCCAGCAGCCGCGGCGGCGGCGGCGCCTCCGAAACACAGACCCGGGTTTGTTCAAAATCACGCGCCCAGCGCCATTCCACCGCCGCATCCCATAATACGCCGGGCGCCCCGCCCCGCCCGCCCGCCCGCGCGCCGCCCCGCCCCGCCCCGCCCCTGCGCCGCCCCGCCCCCGCCGGCAGCCGCCGCCCCGCCCCTTCCGCGCGCCGCCCCGCCCCCTGGCAACCCGAGCCGCGTCATTGCGCAAGGCTGGTGGGGAGCGCGCTCGGGCTCCACGTGACTCCTCCTGGGGCCTCCGTCAAGGCGAAGGCCCGGAGCGGGGACCCCGCAGGTTCACGCTCCCGGCTTCGGTGACAAGACCACACAGTAGGTGCGGTTTCCAGCGCGCCCCCGGGGCCGCTTGGGGATGAGCTTGAGTGAGGCGGGAGTCGACATCCTTTCTCGAATGCCAATCTCTTCAGGGTTTAGACATGAATTTTGGGAGGAGCGCCAAAATGCTCCTGGAGAGGAGCAGGCAGAGTTAAACTTACTTTGAAAGGGAGTTTTTGATATTTCGATTTGCAAGACAGTCCACATCTTATACGAATACAGCATGGATTCTTTGTATTCAATCATTGTGGAATATCGTTTAAGAGGTGTTGCATTCGTTTTATGCTGTGGAACATTTGTTTAACGATGCAAAGTCGTGATGCATTCTTTTACGTCGCTTTGCATTGGTTTAACTCTGTGAAGCTGTGTTACTTTGCCTGTCTAAAGCACGTGACTGGGCTAATAAAGAGCTGAATGGCCAATAGCTAGGCAGGAGAGAGAAATGGGCGGGGCTGGAAGGCAGAGAGAATAAATGAATAAGACAGGAGATGATCCAGGAGGAAGGGGAGGAGAGGAGAATGCCAGGGGCCAGCCACCCAGTCAGCTATGGAGTAAGAAAGAAAGAAAAGTATATAGAATAGAGAAAGATAAAAGCCCAGAAATAAAAGGTAAATGGGATAATTTAAGAAAAGCTGGTTAGAAAGCCAAACTAAGGCCAGGCATTCATAAGTAAGAATAAGTCTCTGTGTATTTATTTGGGAGCTGGATATTGGGCCCACAACGGGCAAAGAGTTTTTAAAAAAAAAAAACTACAAATGATCTTTCCCTTCACTTCCTGGGATATTTATATGAATCCAAGAAATAAAAAAGGCCTCGAAAGTATTCTGCAAGCTACTCTGCCAGACAAGAACTACACAGAAGAAAGAACAGAAAACCTGAGTGTGGAAATGTACTACTGTGAAGTGCGTCGCTAAAGGACCATGGAAGCCATGCAGGTAGCATGAGTACCTGCGGAACAGCATGGAGGCCGTGAGAGTTATGTTAAAGCTATCACTTTAAAACCACATATTCCTGATTTTAAGTTCTGGTACCTCCACTAACTCCTATGTAACGTGTTTATTTTTCCATCTACAGAATAAAAATAACTTCCCAGGATTCAGACAGCTAAATACATAGAATTCTTGCTACCAGTGTGGAGCAGCTACAAGATACTGGCCTGAACTGTTAGGCTATAACCACGCTTCAGCAAGCCCACGGGATGAAATTAGCATAGGCTTAGAGAGAATTCTCCAACAGTGACAATGTTGGAGAATACACACGGGGTTTATTGGGGATCAGTATTGTGAACTCAGCTTATGAGAAACCTTGAGAACTAGCCAGAAATCCTGGTCAAGAGACTAGCGGTACTGTGGGGCATCTCTGGAAGGAAGAGGGCAGAGATGGAGTTCCCAAATTTGGCTGACTTTCAGGAGAAAATCCCACCCCACCCCACCACGCACACTCGAGCCCTGATAGAAGAATTCTGAGTCCCTTCCACCAGGGGTAGCACAATTCTGATATCACTACTATAAAACAGCACCTAAAGATTAGGGAAACATTTCTGGTTTTACTGTGATTTTGTTACAAAGACTAAAGTGACCATTACAATTCTATCAGTGTTACCAATCTGGTAGTAAAAATAGCGCACACCATGACAAAGTATTTAGTCTATGTGGAGAATGATAGTCTTCCATGAGTCAATAGACTGGTGCAATTTATTATAAAGGAAAAAACCATGATATCTTGGGGTGCATTATGTAACACTCAGCAAATATGCTGATTATTACAATTCTTTTTTTTTTTTTTCCTGGAGCTGAGGACCGAACCCATGGCCTTGTGCTTACTAGGCAAGCGCTGTACCACTGAGCTAAATCCCTAACCCCTATTACAGTTCTTAGAAAGAGCTGGAGAGAGCTCTCCATGGTTAGGACCAGATACTGTTCTTGCAGAAGACCCAATATCTCCCATCACCCCATATCAGGTGGCCTACAACTACCTATAACTCCAGCTCCAGGGAATCCAACATCTTCTGGCCTCCAAGGGCACCCATGCTCATGCGTACATACCACAAACACACACAGATATACACATAATTTAAAAATAAAATCTTAAAAATAAGTAAATGAAATACATATAAGATCAAGAATCAAAGCTTTTAGCTGGGCTGGGTGGCACACACCCATATCCTAGCTTCTTGGAGGCTGAGGCTGGATTAATTAGTGAGACACCACCCCTGTCACACACAGAGAGACAAGGTTTCCTTCCTTGGATCAAGACTACAGTTAAGCCAGGCGGCAGTGGTGCATGCCTTTAATCCCAGCACTCGGGGGCAGAGCCAGGTGGATCTCTGTGAGTTCGAGGCCATTTCCGTTATTACAAGAATACTCTTACCAAGAACTTAATTAAGCCTGGCCTGGTGATACACAACTTTAACACCAGAATTCGTGGGAGGCAAAGGCAGGCAGATCTCTGTGAGTCTAAAGCCAACCTGAACAGCCAGAGCTACACAGTGAGACCCTGTCTCTAACGACAACAACAAAAAGTACTTCATAAATAAGTAGAGATGTGGGGGCTGGTGGGACAGCTCAGCGGGTGGGCTGCTTACTACCAAGCATAACAGTCTAAGCTCGACCCCTAGGACCCGCAAGGAAGGAGAGACCCAGCTCTCTCAAGGTGTCCTCAGACATATGCACGTGTTTTGTGGCATACACATGCCCCCCACAAATTAATAAATGTAAAATTTTAAATGTAGAGATATAACAGCTATTTAATATTTTCCATAGTGACTAAGCTAAAAAATTTAAGTGAGAAATATAAATATTGTAGAGACTAATAGTATTTATTAAAAAATAATCATAAATAGCTCCGGTTCGTTGGTGTCTGGATCCACTGGCTGGCCTGAAATCCCGGCCTGCCATTTGGTAGCTGTGAGGATCAGGCAGCCACTGTCCATGGAGGGCTCGGTGTCCTCACCCCCAGTGCTTGGGTTTCTGAGTTTTGTTTTTTCAATTGTTTTTCTCTTTGCAGTTTTTGTGGTTTACTTAAACACAAATAAAGCATGCAGGTGGACCATGTATTCATTCCCTCCGCTGCACAGCCCACCGTTGGAATTGGTGATTTTGGTGGCCAACGGCACTCATCTTTCTATGGTGGCTTTGCAATTCTTGGGGGAAACATTGTAAGCGATCTTCAATTTTTTAGAAAAAGAAAAACAACTGATGCTGAGGACACTTACTGAGTGCTTAGGGAGTATGCTACCCCTGAGCTAAGCCCTCAGGTCCAACTGAAAGCAATTCTGAGGAAAATAGAATAGAAAAAATAAATAAATAAAAGCAGGAACATATATGTAAGCATTGGGTAGGATTATTAGAAAACAAAATTAAATAAATTGCTGTAGTAGAATATTATTTTAAGTTGTATTACTTTTGTTTATATTACATTTGTTTTAACTCTGTGAAACTGTGTTACTGTGCCTGTGTAAAACACCTGATGGCCTAATGAAGAATTGAATGGCTAATAGCAAGGCAGGAGAAAGAATAGGCGGGGCTATCAGGCAGAGAGAATATATAGAAGGAGGAAACTGGGATTGGGAATCTAAGATGTAGGAGCCAGAGAAGGAGGAGGACTCCAGGGGCCAGCTACACAGCAAGCCACAGAGTAAGAGTAAGATTTACAGAAGGTAGAGAATGGGAAAAGCCCAGAGGCAAAAGGTAGATGGGATAATTTAAGATAAGGAAAGCTGGCTAGAAATGAAGCCAAACTAAGGCCGGTCATTCATACACAATATAATAAGCCTCTATTTGTAATTTATTTGGAAGCTGGGTGGCAGACCCCCCAAGAAAAGAGTAAAAACGAACAACAAATTATTACTGAGTACCTATTTTGTACCAGATGTAATACTAGTCACAAAGTATGAGTTAATAAAATGTCCTTACCACAGGTCAGTTCCAAAAGATTATCAAGAATGTCCTTGGTGGCCAGGCGGTGGTGGCACACACCTTTAATCCCAGCACTCGGGAGGCAGAGGCAGGTGGATCTCTGTGAGTTCGAGGCCAGCCTGGGCTACAGAGCGAGTTCCAGGACAGGCTCCAAAGCCACATAGCAAAACCCTGTCTCGGGGGTGGGGGAGTAATGTCCATGGCTTGTGACAGCCCCTGTCTGAAGTCCAAGAAGTCTCTACAGACGCAGTCAACAGGAACATGCTACCTTCCACTTTTTTTTGAAACAGGCTCTTGATTGTGTAGCCCTAGGCTTGCCTTGGATTGGTGCCTGTCTCACTGCCTCAGCCTCCCAGCTGCTGGGATTATAGGTATGTGCCTCCGTGGCCAGCCTTAGCATATTACCCTCTTTAATACAACACCCGATAATCCCTTATTAACAAATTTTTTTAAAGACTGGAAGATTTCTGGAAGCTTATGACAAACTCATTTAGTGGGAAAAATTGGCTCAATGTGACATAAAATTAATATATTTTTTTTTCAAGACAGAGTTTCTTGGTGTAGCCTTGGCTATCCTGGAACTCACTCTGTAAACCAGGATGGCCTCCACCTCAGAGATCCTTTTGCCTCTGCCTTCCCAGTGCTGGGATTAAAGGCATGGGCCACCACTGCCTGGCCAAATCTGGATTTCTAAGAAAAAACTACATTCATATGTTGAAGGAGAAATATTACATTATTGAATTCTCTTTACTAGGTTGATGTTGGAAGGCCCTGCTGTTTTAAGGTGGCAGTTCACCATGTCTGGACGGCTCTCCGAGCTAGGCACAAAACAGAAGACTCCTCCTGCAGGTGCTCCCTACTCTCTGCCTGACCTTCTCTGGAAGCTCCCTGAGCTTGGATGCCTGACTTAAGTGTGACCTTTGACACAGGTCCCTGTCAATGCTCTCCCCTGCTGCCCATGTGATAATTGGGTGGTGTCCCCCCATCTGTACAATGGGACCCTGCTGCCAAATGCAAAGGAAGCATACATATATGAGCACCTATCAGGTGATGTCCCCACTGCTGTACCCATCCTATATATTCCCCTCGCTCTGGGATGAGGTTGAGCTGTCTCACTGAAGCTGACTCCTGGAAGGCTCTTTCTGTTGTACTCACAACCCTACAAAGCCCTGCAAGCTGCCTCTGCTCCCTTTGTCCTCTCAGACTGGCGGCCAACGGACCGTGAGGAAAAGGGAGACCCCACAGTGGAGATATGGAAAAGATTTTTTTTTGGGGGGGGGGACATGCTCATAATATGTAGCCCTGGCTGGCCTGGAACTCCTTATGCAGATCAGGCTGAGCTCAAACTCAACAATTCTGCCTGCCTTTGTCTCCCTGGTACTGGGATTAAAGGGGTGTGCTACCACACCTGCCTGGAAAAGGTATCTTATCTTAAGAAATTATGGTGAAGAATACAGGTCACTAAGAAGATAAATCTAAACAGCTCAATAAATGGTTATCTGGAAAAAAAGGACAGAAAACAGAACAGTGAAAATTAAATGCTTTTAGGAAATGTCTGTCCCTCAAATATAGACTTAGACCTGTCTGTGTTCCAGGCAGGATGGATGAAAAAGGACACACCTAAGTGTGTCCTGGGTAAGTCTTTACGAACAGAAGCGCTTTCTGATGTTAGAACACAGAAGTTGCTAAGATGTGGGAAGAGAAGGGACTGGTGAGAGGCAGCACAGCACTGGGACTGGGTGGCTACAAAACTGGAAAGTTGCATTGAGTAGTCAGGGTGACAGACATGCATGGACATGCAAACCTTCACAAGCACGTGTCTCGTAGACATCCTGTTAGGGATCAATAAGAGTGAATGCCAAAATAAGAGTGACAACTGTGTGCTGGCTGGCCAGTTTTATGTCAACGACACAAGCTAAAGTCATCTGAAAGGAAGGAACCTCCATGAGAAAATGCTTCCATAAGATCCAGCTGTAGGGCACTTTCTTAATTAGTGATCAATTAGGGAGGGCCCAGCCCATTGTGGGTGGTGCCATCCCTAGGCTGGTGGTGCTGGGTTTTATAAGGAGACTGAGCAAGCCTCAAGGAACAAGCCAGTAAGCAGCACCTCTGTGTGGCCTCTGCATCAGCTCCCGGCTCCAGGTTCCTGCCCTGCTTGATAAGTTCCTGCTGTCATTATGGAATTCTAGAGCTTGAGGCCTAGAGAATCGTGTGAGGCTACGTGGGGCCTCACCTCACAGATAGACCACGTGTTGCAACTACTTTCTTCAAATTGAAACATTATTTCTTAAATGTAGGCTGCTTAAGGCCCAAAAAGTAAATGAAACTTACAAAATCTCAGGAAATAAATAAAATTCTTGGGTCTCAGGAAGCTCCTGAAACTTACAAGATTCACAAGGCCCCTCCCTCAAGATTTTATACAGCAACAGTTGCTTGGGAAAGAAGACTCTGAGGCCAGCTGAGCTGCATCTGGGGTGTGCAGGAGTGGATGCAGCTTTTGTAGATTTTCTGCAATGTTGTTGTGAACTTTAGATAATGAAGTTGCCTCCCAGTCACACACACACACACACACACACACACACACACACACAAGCACAAATAACAAAAATAGCAAAGATAAATCTTTAAATCTAAGAGACAGCAATGTTTTGCGTGTCTAGAAAGAAGGAAGTGACAGAGCCTTGTGTTGAATACCAGAGAATGTTTACTAGTGAGCGAGTGTTAGAAGATGGATAGTAATCCATAAAACTGAAATGACAGTCCAGTTTTTCGCATTTCACTGATTTTGTGAATGTGTGCCTGGGAAGCCAGAGGACACTTTCAGTGGTAGACTGTCTCCTTCCACCTTGGGGACCAGTGATTGACTTCAGATCATCAGGCTTGGCAGCAAATGCCTTTACCTGATGAATCATATCACCAGCCCAGCAAACTTTTTTTTTTAATCTTTAAATATACTTCCATACTACCAAAATGGATAAGAAAATGATATGGGACTGACTGTAATAACATAGTAAGACTTACATGAGAGGCAGGACTTGGAAAATAATTTAAAATGTCACTTTAGAGTTAAAGATTAGTGTTGAGGATACAGCCAAGACTTAGCTACTTGCCCCACATATGCAAGGCCCTACATTCAGATTGCTAGCACTGAAAAAAAAGTTAAGGGTTAAACCTGAAGAAAACCAAGAGTAAGTAACAAAGCAAGTAATACCAAAAGAGAAATGGTAAGGGCTGGAGAGAGAACTCAGTAAGAGAGCATGCTTCTCCTGCAAAGGACATGAATGAGTTCAGGTCCCAGTACTCACAGTGAACTCAGACAGTTCACAGCCACGAGTAAATCCAGCTATAGACTCTGCACACCTGTACACATATAAATATATCCTTGAGAGACTTTGAAGAAAAGTGGAAAGATAAAGAACTAACCTAGATGATAATAGTTTCTGAAGAAAGAAACTCAAAGAGTCAGGCATAGTGGCATATGTCTGTAATCAGTCCGAGCATTTGGGAGCCAGAGGCAGGAGGATTGAAAGTTCAAGTCTAGCCCCGGGTGTATAACCAGAGTCTGCGAAACAAATCAACCCACAAACAAAACAATCCAAAGCCAAAGTCACCAAAGAAACCTTGTTTTGACACATTGTCTAGCAAAATTCCTGGACTTCAGAGGAAAAGAGCCTGTGACCATTTAAGGAGAAAGTAAACAAGTGACAATAAAATTAGACCCTCATCAGATATTTTCCAGGAAGAAAATATCTTCAGATTTTCAACAAAAGTGTATCAGTTTATAGTACCTAACACATGTGACTTTCAAATAGATAAGACACTAGCTATAACAACATCCAAGAACATGGAAAAATATATTTCCCCATGAGTCTTTCTGAGAACTCTATTAAAGAACTAGTCTC
The DNA here is from genome assembly GCF_004664715.2 of Peromyscus leucopus. Taxonomy (NCBI): domain Eukaryota; kingdom Metazoa; phylum Chordata; class Mammalia; order Rodentia; family Cricetidae; genus Peromyscus; species Peromyscus leucopus. The sequence continues at coordinate 84,808,821 of NC_051071.1, forward strand.
AGGCTGGAGAGATGGCTTAGTGGTTAAGAGCACTGGCTGCTCTCCCAGAGAACTGGGGTTCAAGTCTCAGTACCCACATGGCAGCTCACAACTGTCTGTGACTACATTTCCACCACCTTCTTCGGGGCTCTGCAGACACCAGGCACACAGGGAGTGCACAGACATACATGCAGGAAAAGCACCTATGCACATAAAATAAAATAAAGAACTTGATTCAGAAAACTAAAATGACTAGAGAGATACCAATATATGAGCTGATGGTAAGCATTAAATATGTACCACTTGTAGACATATGAATACATACAAGTCAGAAGGAAGAAAGTACCTGGGCATGATGGGTGGTAAGTACTGTAATCCCAACACTCAAGAGACTGAGGTAAGAGTTGCTGCTAGTTCAGGACCAGAATGAATTACACAGCAAGACCCGTTTAAAACAAAAATGAAGAACAGACAGTTCATAGTAGTAGCTATAATTCAGTTTTAAAATGGGAACCTGGGAGCAGTAATGCTAGTCTGTTCTCCTAGCCACTCGGGTGTTTGTGAGAGCCAGTGAGCACCAAAGGAAATGGGGAGGGGAGGTTGCAGGAAAGTATTTCACTCTTTAAAATTATACTTACTGTAGCAGGCTTTCTCAGACCACCAACCCCCAAATCATGACATGGAGACTTGTTAGTAGTCATGAATGCTCGGTCTTGTCTTATGCTTGTCTCACTAGCTCTTATAACTTAATTTAACCTGTTTCTCGTCATCTACGTTTTGCCTTAGGGCTTTTAACCTTTCTTTCATTCTGTATGTCCTACTTTTCTGCTTCCTCCGTGTCTGTCTGGCTGGCCCCTGCCTCGCTGGCCAGCATCTGGCTGCTCCCTGGGGTCCCTTTCTCTTATTCCCCTTCTCTTTTCTCTCTGTCTGCCAGCCCCACCTATCCCTCCTCAGCCTAGCTATTGGCCATTCAGCTTTTTGTTAGACCAATCAGGTGCCTTAGGCAGGCAAGGTTGAAACAGCCACACATCTTTACATTTGAACAATAACTTACAATTTCTTTTTAGATTGATATATTTTTATTTTATGTATGTGGTTGTTTATATGCATGTGCATACAGTGTGGAGATCAGAAGAGGGCATCAGATCACCTGGAACTGGAGTTACAGGTATTTGTTAGCTGCCAAATGGGTGCTGGGACCCAAACCTTGGTCCTCTTCAAGAAGAAGTGCTCTGAACCACTCAGCCAAAGCCCCAGCCCGATTTATTTATCTTATGTGTGTATGTGTGAGAGTATGCACATGCCATGGTTTTCAGTTTCCACCATGTGTGTCCCTGAAATTGAACTCAGGTCATCAGACTTAGCAGCAAGCTCCCTTACCTGCTGAGGCATCCCACTGCCCCCTCAGTAGTTCTCTTAATCATATTTCTGTAGTAGTATTAGTATTTTCTTGGAGGCTTTTGGAAGCCTAGTGTGAGGCAAATATAATGAGTGATTATGGGATATCCTGAATCTCGGTTTCCTAATATACTTGTTAACTGGGACTCTGGCTGTGAATATTAGAAGATACTGGTGTAACCCTGACAAGGTTAGGATTGGAAGTATCTGTATGAACTCATGCATTATTTCACCTTTAAAATACATGTTTTCTAGTTCTGTCCAAGGAAAAGGACAAAATCACTAATACAACAGAAAGAGAATCCCTAGCATTCTGGCTGTCATCAATTGTAACAATGGTTGTGGGATATTCTGTGTGTGTTCTGACAAATAAAGCTTGCCTGGAGATCAGAGGGCAGAGTTAGCCACTAGGTAACCATAGAGGCCATCAGTGGTGGCACACACTTTAATCCTAGCACTTGGGAGGAAGAAGCAGGAAGATCATGAGTTCAAGGCCACCCTGGGCAACACCAGATTGAACCAGTCTAAACGAGAAATAGAGCCGGGCAATGGTGGATTACACCTTTAATCCCAGCACTAGGAGGATCATGCCTTTGATCCCAGCACTTTCGAGGAGGAAACAGGAATATAAAGCTTATCAGTTTGATAATTCTTGGTTTATTTATAAAATAGTTGTTATGAGTGCCAAGATACAGGCCTTAGAAAAACTTATTAAAACAGATCATAGAGATAATACAGACACAGACAGAGAAATTTAAAGGAGAACCAACCTCAGCATTACATTATAAAATTAGAGTGGAACAGCCCAAGGTTTTCAAACAACCAACCTTAATTTATCCAGTCACCACAAAGGAACTGTCAAATGACGGATATCCCCAAGGCTTGTAAGGGCTGACTGGACTTCTGTGGAAATGTTACATTTGAGGAGATTTAAGGAAGCAATGGTCTCATATAGTGTACATTCACCTTTTGTGAAGCAGATGTTAAAATTCATGGTCAACTAGTAACAGAATTGTCCGGCAAGACTGGAGAGACTTGGTCACAGCAATATTGGAACCTAGTCTTGAATTACAGTGGAGGACTTGGAGGAAAGATGAGACTACGACCATTGAACAATGAAGTAGGGCTAGAGGTATGGAAATCTCTGAAGACGAACTTCTTGGAGAGGGTGATTATGCTGATGTACAAAGACAGTCTCTATATGAGGGTTACACTCTGGAACTATACTGTGCAGCAACTTTGAATGCTTGGGACAGAATTGAAGAAGTTGGAAAGAGAACTGGTCATTTACTAAAGTTATACAGGGTCCAAAAGAAACTTTCACTGATTTCTTACAAAGATTGACTTCAGCTGTAAATAGAATGAATATCAAATAGAATATCAAATGCAGAAGCTAGACAAATAATAATTGAATCTCTGGCTTTTGAAAATGCTAATCCACAATGCAAAAGGGAAATTGGGCCTTTAAAGGCAAAATCAGCACCCATAGAGGAATGGATCTCAGATACAGTCAATATTGAATCTCATAACCATGGTGATGCTTGAATAGAAGAGGTGATTTCCAGAGGCTTGAAGAAAAATCAAAATGTTAGGTGTTTTAATTGTGGCAAACAAGGTCACCTAAAAAGGGATTGTAGACAGGGCATTCCTAGAAACAATGTTTTTTCTAGGAATAATCCAAACAGAAGGCCCTTCCCTTCTGGAGTATGCAAATACTGACATTGGACCAATAAATGCAGATCAACAAAGGACAGACAGGGTAACCCTTTTCCATTGGGAAATGTCTTGTAGGCCACCATGTCAAATTTGGTTCAGTCATTCACTGTGGGGGGAATTTTCTTCCTAGAGTAATTAAAGGACTTAATGTATCAACCAGCATGACCATTCAATCTAAACTAACTTATAAGACTAACAAATGCTTTTCATTTAATAAGATATAACTTACCAAAAGAGAAACTCCCCAAAATTGGGGTTGGGGCAGGGTTTTGTTTTTGTCTTTCCAGGAGAATGAAGGCATCCAACTAAGGAATCTGAAGAGTACTGGATAAATGAGACATCTGAAGAAAAAGGATGAATCATCCAGAGAATATGTGCCAAGGAAAGGAGTAGATTGGCCTATTGATAAAATTTCATAAATCTTTCTAAATATTTATTTCTGATATTCTCTACAGACACATAATGCAAATGGTCTTTTTGTAGTCCCAGTTCAATTAAAAATTAAAGCTGGCTTTGGAGTTGGAGCATGGCTCTCTCCTTCTCTAAACCCAAGTATGTTGTTAAAAGAAAATTCAGAGTCTCGATTTCATATCAGAAGAGTCACCTGGTATGAGACAGAAGAAAACCAAAATTGAGGGACCATCATTATCACAAATCTCTTATCCTTCAAATTTATTTTGATTCTTTAAAACTTTTCTTAAGGTACAGTACTATCTTAAAATTTAAACTTACCATTTTGATATTAATAATGTTTAAGTTTTCTACAGCGAAAGATAAACTTTCCTAACAGTGAACTCTGAAGTCTCCAAAAAGATGATGGGACCCTATAATAACGATTCTAACTTGACTATGATAATACCACTAAGCTGACAAATACCACCTAAAGAGTAGCTTTGGACTACAAACTACTGCACAGGACAATTTCAAGGTGGCTGGCTGAGATGGTCCAGCCTTACAGACTACTCTAGCCAGGACTTGAGGCAAGCCCTGCATTTTCCCATTACACAGAGACTGGACAACAAATGATACAGCTAGCTTTCCCAGGACTTGAAAATTAACTCAATTTTTTTCAGGGTCCCCTAAATATACCATCACCCCCAGACAGCAGGAAGTAATTTTAAGAACATGACACACACATTCCCAAGAGGTGGGTTGGGTGATTTTTGGTTGTTTAGTGGGTTATGGATATTTCTTATCATTTAGGAGGGTTGGTTACAAATTGTTTTTGGTAATGATCAGGCAAATAGCTGAACAAAGGAGATTAGATTCAGGGACATCATTCTAAAAAGAAAGAGGAGGGGCTGGAGAGACGGCTCAGCATTTAAGAGCACTGGCTGATCTTCCAGAGGACCTGGGTTCAATTCCCAGCACCCACATGGCAGCTTACAAACTGCCTGTAACTCTACCTCCAGGGGATTCGACACCCTCACACAAACATACATGTAGGCAAAACATCAATGTACATAAAATAAGAATAAATAAATCATTAAGAAAAAATCCAAAACAAAAAACAAAAGGTCTCTCTTGTTCAAATAGAACCTTTATTGATTTAAAAAATAAATAAAAAGAATGGGGAGATATAGACATAGAATAAAAAGGTAGTTATTGAATCTACTTTTAAACCAAAAGCAACTACTAGTTTTAAATATTTTACTTTGATATTATTATGTATATATCATTGTATATTGATGCAAATTTAAGGTTATTTTGATTATAACATACTGTATATACATTTCTACTCTTCTTCAAGGTATTGTACCTATACAGCTCATCTAACAATGTAATGTAAATTTTTAGTCCTTGAAAGTTATTATTACAAACTATTTAGGATAATAAAGAAATGCTGGTGAGTAGTTAGTCACCTACAAGTCAAACTTGTAGTCATGTTAGGTATGTTTTCAAGGTCAAACAGAGATATATTTTAGATATACTGGTGATCTTCAAACACTTCAGAGATCTACAGAATATGGTATTTAAGATGTTTTAATAACATAGGTTCTTTTTTAAAAATGACAATGAGACACGTCTGCTCCTGGCAGTACTGATCTACTTCAGAGAAGATGATGAGCATCGAAGAAACTCCATATGGAATTTACTTTCTTTGTGGCAAAAGTTAGCCACTGGGCAAAAAAGCACTCTTGCCTCGACTGCTGACAGTATGCTGTCCAAATTGGACAAACAGGACATAAAAGAAAGTGACTGCCGAACTTTGCTAAGACAAGATGGGACAGCCCTTCAAAAATCCTGCTTCACAGATAAGTCTGTCAGATGTGCTAGACCTGTATGTTGAAGATGAATGCCCCAACATTGTGGAGGAACCTTGGGTGACTATCCAGGCCCCACAGCTGTTTCTGTCATTTCTCACATTTTTGGTAGTTGCTTGCTTGTACTTCCTGCTTACTCTTGTAATATTATTTCCTTCTCTGGTCTCTGATAGAGTTGAAGACTAGATAGTTATAGTCATAATTATAATATTCTTAGTTAGCAAATTTAGAAAAATCACAAAAGAGGTGTAAAGTGTATAAGTTTGAGAGACATCAAAAGATAGGTTGGTAATGCAAGTTAGGATAGAAGGTGAATTAGGTACAAGACTTTGGACTCACCAAGATAGGGTAGAAATTGGAGTATTTTCTCTAAATTTGTCAAATGCTAATGGACTAGACATTGTTAATGTAATTATTGCCTGTATATATTTGTATATAGTTATTGTACTTATTGCATATAATTTTTCTTATATTAGTTATAACATTTTATTTTAGACAAAAAGAGGGGAAATGTGATGATGTTTTGTTTGTGCTCTACCAAAGCTTACCTGAAGGAGAGTGGAGCTAGCCATTAGTTAACCATAGAGAGGACTGGGGTTCAATTCCCAGCACCCACATGGTAGTTCACAACTGTCTGTAACCCCTGTTCCAGGGCATCCAACACCCTCCCACAAACAGACATGTTAGTTTCCTGCCTCCGCCAAAGCAGCTATGACATCACCTATGGCCAAGTGCCTTTCCACCCTTAGCTATGTGACATGTGCACCCCATAGAAGTGCCCCCCAGGTGCTCGCTCTCTTGCCTCTTCTCCTTCCTTCCCTCTCTTCTTCCTCTCTTTTCTCCCTTGTCTCTCTGTCTGTCTGTCTGCCTGCCTCTCATATGTCCCCACTCTGACATGGCCTTTAGCTCTTTCACCCCCCCCCCAATAAACCTCTTGCACGAACTCTGGAGTGTTTGCTTAGTGGCGTGCCTTGGCAGGGCCCGCCGAGAGGTGCCCACTTCACCTTTCTTTTTTTTTATTCTTTCAATACATGCAGGCAAACTACCAATGTACGTAAAATACAAATAAATTATTTAAAAAACAAGAATGCATTGGCTATGGCTCAGGAAACAGCTCAGTTGGGTGCCTGTGAGGACCTGAGTTGACACGCTGGGACCCCAACCCCTGTAACAGCTGCCCACGGCAGGACACATGGTGCGCTATGTAAACCCCGTCCTGGGCTGTGGTAGGTGGATCCTCCAATGAACGAATGTGTGTGCTCACACACACACACATGCGCGCGCGCGCGCGCGCGCACACACACACACACACACACACACACACACACACACACACACACAGTAGATTGCCCAGCTAGGAGTCGTGTCATGTGCATATAATTCCAGCTGTTAGGGAGTAAAGGCCAGAGGATCAAAAACCTCAAGATCATCCTCAGCTACATACAAATTCCAGGCCAGCCTGAGCTACATGAAACCCTAACTCAAACAACAACACCAACAAAGAATATATTGGTGTTAGGGAGTTTAATGGGTAAGATGCCTGTCATTCAAACATGAGGACCTGAGTTCAAGTCCACAGTCCCTTGGGAACAGAGACAGGTGGATCATCAATTGGCTGGTCAAGCCACTTGGTGAACTTTGGGTTCAGTGAGAAGCCCTGCCTCAAAAAGTAAGGTGGAGATTGGTAGAAGACACCGGACACACACGCCTGCACACGCACTTACACACACACACACACACACACACACACACACACACACACACCTGCACACGCACATGCCTGCACATGCACTTACACACACACATGCCTGCACACGCACTTACACACACACACACACGCCTGCACACGCACTTACACACACACTTACACACACACACACACACACACAAAATGTTGGTTTTGATCTGTGGCTTAGATGCAGTGTTCTTCAGAATCTGGACTCATTCAGTGCCGGATACTTCTACTATCCCATTTCCACTTGACCCCAGTGACATCAAGGTGGTGTATCTGAGGCACACCAGTGTCCAGGTCTGTGCCACATCTTCCTGAGTCTCCAAGACCAGTGCCCCCTCCCCTTGTCTGTTGTCAGGGGGAAAACATCCTGGGGATAGCATCACCAAGGCAAATGGTGACTGGGTGAGTCTGAAAAGCACACTGGGACTGCTCATTCTAACGGGAGCCCACGTTGAAGTCGCACCTCCTGCTTCAGCCACCATCTTCAGATTCCCTCGAGGAACAACCAATGGGTAGAAATAAACAGAAAACACTCAACACAGAGGAGCTGTCACTTTTTTAAAAAAAGATTTAATTATTAATTATGTATACAGTGTTCTGTCCGCATGCATGCTTGCACACCAGAAGAGGGCGCCAGATCTCATTACAGATGGCTGTGAGCCAGCACGTGGTTGCTGGGAATTGAACTCAGGACCTCTGGAAGAGCCGACAGTGCTTTTAACTGCTGAGCCATCTCTCTAGCCCTGGAACTGTCACTTTTGATAAGATTGTCAACATTGTTTGACAGATGTGGTACCTATCTTTAGCCAGAGAACTCTCAGGAACCAGTAGATTCTGGAAACTCCCAAACCTGTGTGTTGTAATGCTGATGTTTGCTACCCTTATGATTTTTGTCCAGGAGATCCACGTCAGTGCAATGGAATGCCCAGACAGTTAACTATGAAGGAAACTGTTAAAGTGGGGTGGGGAGGGGGTGGGAGAGGGGAGGGGAAGGGAATGTGAGTGTGGAATGAACCAACTAGGGCAGGTTTAACAATTACCTCTAGAAAGAACACTGGGCATCAGGACTGTCTGGAAGCAAACTATTATAGCTTTCTGAAAGCCAAAGAAACCATAGTAAAAACAAACTCAGAGGGGCTGGAGAGATGGCTCAGAGGTTAAGAGCACTGGCTGCTCTTCCAGAGGTCCTGGGTTCAATTCCCAGCAACCACATGGTGGCTCACAACCATCTATAACGAGATCTGTTGCCCTCTTCTGGCATACAGAGCACTCATATGTTGTTCAAATCTTAGATGGTCTTTTAATTAAAAAAAAAAAACAACAACAACAACAAAAAAAAACCCAGAGCCGGATATCAGGGTGAAAGTTGAAAGATCAGAGAAGCAGAACAGCCACAGTCACCACCTATTACGTCACCACTCATACATACAATCTAAATAAAATGTAAAAAAATATATATTAAAAAAAAAACAGAAAAGACCTCGGTTGTTCAAGCCCTAAGGAACTTCAACATCTCCTTAATTATAGTAACTCTTAATTTCATCCAACCCCTTACACACCCACTACACCACACATGCTTGACCCCAAGGAGATCAAGAAGGCGTATTTGAGGTACGACAGTGTCGAGGTTTGTGCCACACCTTCCTGATTCTACTTTCAGAGACTTCAATTACCTGTAGTTAACTGAAAATGCTACATGGAAAATTCTAGAAGCAAACAATCCCTAGGTTTTAAGCTGAGCACTGTTTTAAGTAGTATGATAAATTCTCTGGCCATTCTTTTCAGTGCTGCTTGGGGAATGAATCATTTCTTTGCTCGGTGAGTTGGCAATGTGTATGCCGCCCTTCTATCAATCATTCAGTAGCTGTCCTGGTTATCAGCTCTACTATCACTTCCCTGCATTCAACTGATCTTTATTCTACTTAATAAATGCCCCCCAGAGTGCAGCAGGCAATGATATTGGCAATCCTGATATGCCAAAGAGGGTTTGGTTAAGCAAAAAGGTGAGCATTCTCAACAATAAACAAAAATTAATCATGTGGAGATTGCTAAGCTGCATAGTAAATTAGAAACTTTGAGAGTGAGTCTGTGTTGTTATGATTTTGCACTAGTGTGTGAATGTGTACTCACCCATGCATGCACATGTGGAGGCCAGCGGTCTTCCTACATCTGTCTTCACCTCATTTTCACAAAACTGCAAGCTTCCTCTTTCAGCTAGACTGGCTGGCCAGCAAGCCTTCAGGACTTACCTCACGTAGACTAACTTTTTACGTGGGCGCTGGGAATCCAAACTCCTAGTATATTAAACTCTTTATGCACTGGTCATCTCCCCAGCCCCTTAGCCGGTGCTTTAAAAATTACTTTTGAAAGATTTCTTTTTATTTCATGTGTATGTGTGTTTGCTTGTATGAGCTTATGTGTTCCACTTCTGTGTGGGAGCTCCAGGAGGCCAGAAATGGTATTAGATCCCCTGGAAGTGGAGTTACAGGCAGTTGTGAGCCACCATATAGATGGTGAGAATTGAACCCAGGTTCTCTGCAAGAAAAGCAAGCGTTCTTAACCACTGAGCTATCATCTCTCCAGTCCCTCAGGAACCTTTTTGTCTTGTTTTGTTTTAACATCCTAGACTTTTAGCAGATGTAAACATGTCACATAAAATCACAGAATCCCATTGCTTTGGACCAAGCTCCCACTCTTGCCCCTAAAGACTAGGCTAGAATTCAAAAATAGAATGACTCACAGAAGCATATATCATCAAGCTATTTATTTCACCTTCAGAGACATACGATTAAAGAGATTGTCAAACAAACAATTTCAATTAGCATATTGATGAAACTTCTTCAACGTTCTATACTTTCACAAAACAAAAGACAAAACAACAACCCCCCTCCCCAATCTCAAAAACAAAACAAAACAAAAAACTAAATCAACCCAAAATAACTTGGGACTTTTCAAATTATATTTTTGGTCCCGTCTTACAAAGAAAACAACTTTGAAATAGCCAAACCACTTTCCCTTTCCCTTCGAGACAGGATCTCAGTCTGTGGTACAGACTAGCCTGGAACTCACTATGTAGTCCAGGATGGCCTTAAACTTGTGTGAGTCCCCTTATCTCAGCTGCCTGAGCGCTGGGATTGCAGGCACCACCTCCTATGCCAGGCTCACTTTTCCCCGTGTCTTCTTTTTTTGGGGTTGTTGGTGGTGGTTTCTATATAACTATGTGCCTCTTCTTGGAACATTTACTCTATTTTGAAAAGTGCTAAAATAAAAAAGTATATTCAACTGAAGTTCTTTAAATTGTAGGGTTTTTTTTTTTGTTTTTTGTTTTTTGGTTTTTTTTTTTTTGCTAACCCTGTGTGGGAAGCTGAACTCTCTTCCTTGGGGAAGGAAGGAAGCTATTCTACTGTGAAAAGGACACACAGATATTTAGGTGGTCAGATGGACAGGTTGTAGTAGAGACGGCCAATTCCCTCCATCCCTCATCCCCTTGGTCCATCTCTCTCTCTTCTTTCTTCCTTCATTTTTTCCTCTCCCTCACTCTTGGACTGGGAATTAGTCTAGGGCCTCATTTATGGTAAGCCAATGCTCTACCACTTAGGTATAAAGTATAGCCCTAGTCTTCTTTTTACTTGCTATTTTTAGACAGGGTCCCACTAAGTACTCTAGGCAGTCCTTAAGAGGTCTGTGCCAACAGACCTGACCTACTGTTTTGTGGGCATAAGCCCCCCTTTAAAAACCTTATTGGGAAGTAAGTTTCCAGTCTCAGTGATGCTAAGCATCCTTGTGAAAAGAACATGATTGGATTGGTGTGGATAATCTCTATTTTCCTTTGTTTCCCTTGTTCTGTGCCCTTTCCAGTAGAGAGAAGATGCCATTTATAACATACCAGGATGGTAAAATGCTTCAGTTTAGTATTTGTTGTAGGTAAGTCTGTAAGAAATTGCAATCCTATCTCTGTGAGTTCAAGGCCAGCCTGGTCTACAGAGGGAGTCCAAGGACAGCCAGGGGAACACAGAGAAACCCTGTCTCAAAACAAAACAAAAAAGAAAACAAAAAGAAATTGCATTGCAATCCTAAATATATCTGACTGGAGGACAAAATACTAGAATCCTCCTGCAGAGTGCAATTTGTCAATATCTGCCCCAAACTGTGTGTACCTTGATTCACTTTTGGGAGTGTATTTTACTTGCAGCTGTCTTAAATCATGCATATATAAGGTTATTCACTGCACCATTGTTGCTAAATATAATTAGCAAGGACTAAATATAATTTATCATCACTACTTTTAAGGATAAAGATTAAAAAAAAAAAGAACTGGACTTATATGGCTAGATCACCTGAAAAGTGAAAACACCAAAGGCAGACCAACAAGCTGTGTTATTGTGAAAAGAAGAGAATACCAAGTCTTACATTAATTTGATTGTACTTTTGGAAAGTTTTGTAAGAATACATGAATAATGTACTAATACAGTCTCATGTAAAAGTAAGATGACCATATAACTTGTCATTCAAGTAACAGTTTCTAAAGCGAAGGCAGTATCACTAATAATTACTTCAGGACAATAGATGAACAATAGCATTGTTCTGAACAAAGTGCGATATGTGACCAATACTTTTAAAAGATACAGGGTGCAACAGAGAAAGGGGAGTGTGTGTACATGAAATCTGTATCTTAGACTTTTGTGGGACTGGGTCTCTGGTGGTCCAAGCTGGCTTTGAACTCACTAAATTCAGGGACATAGCCTTGAACTCCTGATTCTCCTGCCTCCACCTCTGGAGCTCTGGTATTACAGCTTGGCTTTTTTTAAAAAAAAAAAAATATTTATTTCTTATTTATTGTTTTTATTTTAGGGGAATGAGCTGAAAGCAGTCCACCATTATCACAAAGTATGCAGGCTGAGTTTCTCACAGGTGTGGGTTTGTGTGTGTGTGGGGGGGAACGACACGCAGACACCGGCACACCTAAATGGTGCAGCCTTGTCCTGGGAGGGTCATTTTCTTGATCATGGTGCATTCTCTCCCAGGTAAATTGTGTGTGTGTGTGTGTGTTTGTGTGTGTGTGTGTTGGGGTTTTTGTTTGTTTGTTTTCTCAGTGTTGGACTATAGTGCCTGGAAATAAAAACCACACACAGCTCGTTCCTTAGCCCAGGTAGTTTAAGGGAGGCCTTAAAAAAGAAGGGGAGAACGATCATCCTTACGCCCGGAACTGACAACCGCCGCCCTAGTTCTAACGGGCCGGGCCCTTCCTGTAGTTGCACAAGGCACACGCCTTCAGGCCCTTCAGCCAATCCCAGGTCGGAGCGTGAGAGCCGGCGTCCCTCGAGAGGCCTGGGCGGGTCTCAAAGCGGAGGAGAGGAGTTCCGTGTCACTCAAGCCCGAGGGCGGAGCCAATGCCGGCTCCCAGACCCGGCGCTCTGGCCCGTCAAGGCGCGACTCTATGGCCCCTCCGGGTTCCCTCTGCCCGCATCCTGGAGGACCGCGCTCGTTTCCTTTTTGGCTGCGAGAGGTCCCGCCGCCGTGGCTGCGCTGGGAGAAAGATGGCGGCTGCCGTGCGACAGGATTTGGCCCAGCTCATGAATTCGAGCGGCTCCCATAAAGATCTGGCGGGCAAGTGAGTACTCCCTGGGAGTCCAGAGGCGGGAGCGAAGCCACCCATTCACCCTCCCGGGGGTGGCGGAGGCCCCCGGGCCTGGGGCCGAGGTGGTAGGCCCAGGGGGGCGGGCCTCCAGGCGGCTCTGGCGGTAAATGCAGGGAGCAGCGGAGCCCTGCAGGGGACCGTGTGCTGGGTCCTGAGCGCCCCGAGACCCGGGCCGACCGCCAGCGTCTCAAGTCCTTGATAGCGTCCTCTGTGGGTTCCCTTGGCCCCGGGAAGCGTGGCGAGGAAGATGACGGCTGCCTCCCTCGGCGGTGGCCGCCTTCGTTAGCGTCTCCGGCCGGCCCAGCCACACCGAGTTTGACTTGGGCTTGCGGCCGCCTCCGCCCTCGCCTTGCTGGAGATACATTTATAATTGTACGATTCGAGGCAGAGTTGTTTGTTTGTTTGTGTTTGGTTTTTAAGAGAAGGCTTTCCAGGATGACAGGGGGGCCGAGGAGGTATGGCCGCTGTCATGACGTCCAGCACCTCTCAAGTTCCTAAGCGTGTGTGGGTCCTTTCTGTTCTGGGTGCTCAGTCTGTCACCAACTCCGTAGAAGAGAACACGGGCAGACTGCCCTAGGCCTAGGATGTCAAGAACAGTGATGTTTCCGTAGGCTGCCTAGGAATTTTGTCGAACCCTTAGAATGCTTAGGTCTGCTCCACGTCAGAATTGGAGACGTGTCAGCTCCCCCAGGTAGTCGTCGTGGAACAGTTTAAGTCGTTCTCTTTTGGTAGATTTCACAGCTTTGCTTTCTGCGGAAAGGCGTTTTTTTTTTGTTCGTTTGTTTTTTGTTTTTCGACGTAGGGTTTGTCTGTGTAGCCCTGGCTGTCCTGGAACTCACTCTGTGGACATGGCTGGCCCCAAACTCAGAGATCCGCCTGCCTCTGCCTCCGGAGTCCTGGGATTAAGGACGAGCCCGGCTCTTTCTGCTGAGAGCACGTTAGTTTAATTGGTGGGATACTCTTGCTCAGGCCTGCACGTTGAAATGCTGTGTATGTTGTGTGGCGGCTGTGCTGTTTTTCCGCTGGTAAATTTAGTTATACCCTGGGCTTAACTACTTTATGCTTCATTTTTCTGCTTAAAAAAATGGTAGTATAATTAAATGAGACTTAGTCTTATCTGATTTCAAAAAAATGAGTGTGTCTATGTACTTACCACACTTAAATAACTGATTCAGTCCCTGGTATATAGAAAACGTCATAGAATTGTTACTGTTAAGCATTTGGTAAATACAAACAGACTTATTCCAGGAGTTGCAAATAGTTGACTATGTCTTCATTGTTTAGTCTTTTTTTTTTTTTACGTGTATTAATACTTTATAATTATAGATTTGGATGAAAGTAAAGCTAGCTTGTGTATTCTCTTGTATTTCGTTTGCTTCTCCACTGTATTACAGAAAACGTATCAGTTATCAGATAAGACACAGCTTTTCCAACTGGAAAGACTTCTGGAACTTTGACTTTCTATCTACTTCATAAGCTGAAGTGGAGATAAACAGCAGTATGCCTCCAGTGGGTTGTTTCTTTTGTCTATTGCTGCTTAATCAATACACAGTTTAGTGGTGTAAAAGTTCTTTTTCCCCCTCAGGATTCTGGTGTTGCCTGGGTTGTATCCCTGATCTTACCTGGTTCAACTATGCAGATTAATTTGGCTGGCAGTTCTGTTAGGGCTGGGCTTGTGTAGATATCTGATTGTTGGCAGGGTCTTTTATGCTCATTCCATAGTTTGGCTCTGGCTTTCTTCTGGGACTTCCTCCATCAGAGTGTTCTACCTGGGTGAGAATGGAAGCTGCAAGGCTTGAGGCTAGTTAAGAAGTTTCCCATCAACTCTGTAAGACTGATGAAAACAATAACAAAACCAGCCCGGGCTCACGGGAAAAGGAAATGGAATGTACCACTCACTTTTTAGTAGCCAAGTGATACTGCAAAGGAATATGGACAAGGGTGGTGTGAGTCACTGTTACTGTGGTAGTTTACCACGTGAGTTTAAATAATTGGCTTGGTAAATGGTAGGCCATGCAGTCCTAGCTAGCTGGGGCGTCCTCCCTCAATGTTGCTTTCTTTCTTGTCTTAAGATGCAGTTTATTATTTTTATTTACGTGTGTGAGTGTGAGTGCCGTCTGTGTGCAGGAGCCCATGGGTACCAAAAGAGGGCGTCACCCCCTGGCCCTGGAGTTACGGGTGGTTGTGAGCCACCTGACGGGTGCTGGGGGTTGAATTCAGGGTCCCTGGAAAAGCAGCAAGCACTCTTGACCACTGAGCCATCTCCAGCCCTCAGTGCTGCTTTCTAGAATATTCTTGGCCTTGGCTCTGGGTATTTACCAGTAAGAATGTGTTAGGGGCTGGCGGTGGTGGTGCACGCCTTTAATCCCAGCACAGGCGAATCTGTGTGAGTTCGAGGCCAGCCTGGTCTACAGAGTGAGATCCAGGACAGGCACCAAAACTACACAGAGAAACCCTGTGTTTGGATGTTTACCCTCCTAACAAAACAGTTTTCCAGCCACATACCTTTGTAAACACCGGAGACATCTGTCCATCTAAGGTTTTCATATTGGGAACTGAGAAACAACAGCTTCCACATTAAGGAATTAGGAAGTACAAGATTCCTAATGCTACTGCCCTCGGTTCCCATGCAGTGTGCTGTTCAAGAAATATTGTTAAATCAGTAAATAGCCAGGAGGGGACAGAACTAATTGAACCCAGGCAGAGCCAGGTGGATCTCTTGAGTTCGAGGCCAGCCTGTTCCGACAGAGCGAGATCCAGGACAGGCACCAAAGCTACACAGAGAAGCCCTGTCTCGGGGGGTGGGAGTGGGGTGGGACGGACAAACCAAAAACCAAAAACCAAAACTCAATTAGAAGTGCTTTCTGATATTGAATAGACAATTATCCAAATTTAGTATAAGAAACTGGCCATATAAAAAGCATTTTTTTTGTTGTTGTTGCAGATATAGGCTGCCTTTTCTTTTCATATAACATGCATATTTATTACCTCTTACTTTAGAAGCTTTCGAAGAGAAGACTGGAGCAATGTCTCAGCTATTAAGACTACTTACTGTTCTTGCAGAGGACCTGGGTTCAGTTCCCAGCATTCACATGGTGGCTCACAACCTTTATAACTCCAGTTCTAGGGGATCCTTTTCTGACTTCTAAGGGCACCAGACACGTATGTGGTGCACAGACATACATGCAGCCAAAAACACTCACATACCACATAAAAGTAAATAAATCTCTTTTCAAGAAAAACTTTAGAAGCCAGGGGTAGTGGTGCGCTCCTTGAATTCCAGCCCTTGGGGGTTGGAAGCAGGCAGATCAATCTCTGAGTTCTAGGACAGCCAGGGCTATATAATGAGATCCTATCTTAAAAACTCCAAAAGTCAAAACCTTTAGAAGAGAAAGAGGAACTGGAAAGGGACCCTGTGAAAATAATTGTTGTGATGATCTGTCTTAACTCAATTGACTAACCTACTTGGTCTTCAACATTTGATTTAGATGTGACTTCGGGATGCTTGCTCACATACTCAGACCCATCCCCACACTGAGCTTGCTTAGTTGGTCTGCCTGGGCCCAGCAATAGCCTACCTTTACTTGGACATAGATTAGATTGTTTGTTCATTTGTCCACTTCCCGGACCAGAATGTAGTTTATTTTTAAAATAATGTTTCTTTGAGGTCAGATATCAGGGTATGAGTTATAGGTCTTTGTTGAATCAATCTTATGAAAATACAACCCTTAAAACTTCTTCCTTCCAGTTCTAGAGTATGGGAGGAATCCAGAGAAGGCTGGGAGGTGTTTGCAGTTTAAACATTTCTTTTTGTTTGTTTGTTGTTTTGAGACAGGGTTTCTTGTAGCCCAGGCTGGCCTCAAACTCCTTCTTGATTCTTTTGCCTCAGGTTCCCCCAAACTGGGTTTACAAATGTGCCCTGCCAGGACCAACTAACATTTCATTTTAAAGAAGTTATTAGTAATAGAAGACTTCTTAGTTGCCTTTGCTTTCTGAGAAGACTTTTTCAGAAGAAAAAATAAGAGTGTACTCTGCTCCAGCGAGGTATACTTTGGATTAGAATTTTCTTAATAATAATGGAATAGATGTGTTAAAATGAGCATATGCATGAGTGTCTGCAGTGGCAGAGAGACAGTAACCTCAAAGGCCCTTCTAACTCAAGTTCTTTGGTTCTCTGTTAATCCTCCAGGACAGTTTTAGTGATTTCCCATGTCTAGAATAAATGCTGTTTGTGTGCAAACACTATGGAGCAAGTAGATAATGTTATTAGCATTATATATGGAGGAAAAAGCAGAAAATATACTTTTTATTTGTTCAAAGTAAACAGCTTTATTTAGGAAAAGTGAGAAAGGACTTCTGAGAGTGGGAGGGACTCCAGGGGGAGGAATACACACACACACACAAACACAGAGAAACTGAAGTCACATAGTAGTCAAGCCAGCATATAGCCCCATATCATGAACTCCTAACTCCCAGTGACTTAAAACAGTAGTCATTTGCATGTATCTACAGTGAGCTGCAGACCAGGTGCACTGACTGCATCTACAGCAAGCTTGCAGACCAGGTGCACTGACTGCATCTACAGTGAGCTGCAGACCAGGTGCACTGACTGCATCTACAGCAAGCTTGCAGACCAGGTGCACTGACTGCATCTACAGTGAGCTGCAGACCAGGTGCACTGACTGCATCTACAGTGAGCTGCAGACCAGGTGCACTGACTGCATCTACAGCAAGCTTGCAGACCAGGTGCACTGACTGCATCTACAGTGAGCTGCAGACCAGGTGCACTGACTGCATCTACAGCAAGCTTGCAGACCAGGTGCACTGACTGCATCTACAGTGAGCTGCAGACCAGGTGCACTGACTGCATCTACAGTGAGCTGCAGACCAGGTGCACTGACTGCATCTACAGTGAGCTGCAGACCAGGTGCACTGCTCTGCCTTGTGAGTTGGTTGGCTAATATGTGACAACAAGGTTCCAAAGATAATGACAGAATGGGCATTTCATTTCTGCTGCATTTTCTTGGTCAACAAGTTTAGAATGTGGTGGGGAAATAAACTTTTTTTTAAATTTATGTGAAAAACTACAAAGTCAAATTGCAAAAGGACATAGATACTGGGAGTGAAAGAATTGTGGCCACCTTCTGAAAATATTCAAACTTACTCAGCTGAGCTTCACTGGGAAGCCCAGTGGGTTAGATTCTGTGAGCAGTTCTGAGAATGTTTGTTGGATTATCTGTTTCCCTGTCTGCCTGCGTGCCGCCCCCCGCCCCCCTTATTTGACAGTGTCTGTATAGCTCAGACTGACTTTGAACTCACTATAATCCTCCTGCCTCGGCCTTCCAAGTATTGCAACTATAGGCATAAGCCGCTATTTGTGGTCTAAGTAATACCTCTTCATTACCTCTGTTCTGTCTTATTTCTTTCTCCTCTAGACTCCAGTGAAACCTCTGTTCAGAACAATGTACTGGAACTTGTATATCTTCTCTCTCGTGTATTTTTTTATTTCTGTGCTTCATTCTAGATAAGTTCTTCAGCTGTCTCATTTGCTGTTGAGTATTTAAGTTGGTTATAGTGTTTCTCAGTTCTGTAATTCCTGATGGTTTGTTTTCCAAACGACACAACACAGTTCCTACTTCCTTGTTGAGCTTCAGAGCTTACCTTATCTCCCTAGTGTAATTGTATTACAGTTTTTCTGGCTTCAGCATATGTTCCTAGTTCTTGCATTGATTGTTACTTTTGTTGATGCTTGTTAATATTATCATGTGCCTTACTAATCTTTGTCTTTTGGCAAATTATTTTCAAAGCTATTTTTAGAGACAATTTGGAGCCAGAGTCGTGTGTCAAAAAATGTTCATTTCCTTCTCTCAGCACCTGCTAACAGTCTTAAGACAAAGGGCTTCCAATTTTTTCCTTCTAGATAATCCTTGGTATTGAATTTGTACCTTATTTCAAGGTGCTTACGTTTCCTTGTTTGGCAGACAAAGAACTTGAATTAGTCTCCCAGAAACAGCAACTTGCTTTTCAGTATTTCCAGCAGATTTACAGAGTGCTCCAAAGTAGAGCCCACCTTTTCTTTGTACTAGAAGTGTCTACCACCTCACTTCTCCCTCCATTGCTTTGAGGACTAGAAAATGCCTTCAGGAAGAAGCTGTGGTTCACTTTTACATTCTTATTTTTTTCCCTGTTCCCCATGTCTTTTCCATTTACTTATTTAAGCTGTGTACACGTGTGTATATGTGTGCAGGTGCACGTGAGATCAGAGGACAAATTTCAGAAGTCATCAGTTTTCTCCTTCCATCATGGTTTCAAGGATAGAACTCAAGACATTAGGCTTGCATGGCAGGTGTTTTTTCCACTGAGCTAGCTCACTGGCACTCTTAGAGTCTTTCCACTCCCTTTACTGGGATGTTTCTTGAGCCTTGGAGAGGGTGGTGTAGAAATCTCATTCATTGATGAATATTCAACAGTCATTTATCCTAGTCACTCTATAACCAGTTGTGAGTCTTTATAAATTACCACTGCCCACTGTAAAAAGAAGCTGCTCTGACTAAAGATGATAGTAGCACTATCTATAGAATAAGCATAATTATTTTGAAGACCGTTTGATGGGCATATGTCTG
Organism: Peromyscus leucopus; assembly: GCF_004664715.2. Classification (NCBI taxonomy): domain Eukaryota; kingdom Metazoa; phylum Chordata; class Mammalia; order Rodentia; family Cricetidae; genus Peromyscus; species Peromyscus leucopus. The sequence continues at coordinate 84,828,174 of NC_051071.1, forward strand.
CAAAATGCCTATAGCAGCTTCCATACTAGGGCCTATAGCCTCTCCAGCCATGGGCTTTTGACTCAGTCTACACTATCAGACATGAATTCCCCCCACAAAAGTCAAATCCAATCAGAAAGTGGTTGGTTATCTCCATTATTGACTTGGCATTATTATGCCAGTGGGCATACCTTGCTTGGCCAGTCAGTAGTGTTGAATACAAGGTCCACAGCTAAGTTAGACTTGTTGACAATTCTTTCTTCAACAGTACCTTCTGTCACGGTGAGGGTTAACCAGCAGAGCGGAAGCTTCCAGCCCAGCTTGATATCTCTGTGTCTTGTAACCAGAGCATGTGTGATTTTCAGCAATAGCACCTTACCATCTAATTCTAGTGGACAAACCACAGCAATGGTGATTGCCTATGTTGTTTGGTGTGTGTGTGTGTGTGTGTGTGTGTGTGTGTGTGTGTGTGTCTGTCTGTCTGTCTGTCTGTCTGTCTGTCTGTCTTAGTTAGGGTTTCTGTTGCTGTGTAGAGACACCATGACCAAGACAATTCAATAAAGGAAAAACATTTAATTGAGTGGCTTACATTTTCAGAGATTTAGTCCATTATCATCATGGTGCAACATGGTGGCAAGTAGGCAGACATGGTGCTGGAGAAAGAGCTGCTACATGTTAATACGTAAGCAACAGTAAGTACTGGGCATGTGTAGCATGAATTCTAATTGGACTTAATAATCAAAACCTGAAGTCAGGTATGGGGTAAATGCTGAAAGATAGAGAAATAAAGGAGCAGTCAAAGTCACCTCTTACCTCCACAACTCCTCAGATGTTGTTGTTTGTTTTTGCTTTTTACTGTTTAGGGGGACCCTGCTATCCAGCTCCCAAATGCATCACACATGGAGGCTTACTTGTAATTATAAATGCCCAGCCTTAGCTTGGCTTGTTTCTTGCCAGCTTTTCTTAACTTTAAATTAACCCCGTCTATTTTTTGCATCTGGGTTTTTCCTTTTCTATTCCTGTATACCTTTTTTTTGTTTCTTACTCTGTGGCTTGCTGTCCCCTGGGTCCTCCTTCTTTCCAGATTTCTCCTTTATATATTCTCTGTGCCTGCCAGCCCTACCTATCCTTTCTTCTGCTTGCTATTGGCTGTTCAGTTCTTTATTAGACCATCAAGTGTTTTAAACAGGCACAGTAACACAGTTTCACAGAGTTAAACAAATGCAACATAAACAAAAGTAACATACCTTAAAATAATATTCCCCAACACTCAGACCAAAAAGGGAGCTGAGCTCCTATCTCTACCTGCCTTATCACTTCCTGTGGTACAGACCTCTAGACCTCTGTGGTTAACTAATGGCTAGCCCCACCCTCTGATCTTCAGGCAAGCTTTGGTAGAGCACAAACCAAATAATCACATTTCCCCCTTTTTGTCTAAAAGGTTATAACCAATATAAGAAAGACTATATACAGTAACTACAATAACTGTATACAATATACACAGGCAATAAATACATTAACAATGTCTAGTCCATAAACACTTGACAAATTCAGAGACAATACTTCATTATCTATCCTATCTTGGTGAGTCCAAAAAGTTGTATCTAATTCAATTTCTATTCTAACTTACATCACCAAAACTATCTTTTAGTGTCTCTCAACCCTAAAACATTTATATCTCTTTAGTGAGTTTCTTTTCTGAATTTGTTAACAAGGAAAACCGTAACTATAACTATCTAGTCTTCAACTCCATCAGAGACCAGAGAAGGAAATATTACCTGAGTAAGCAGGAAGTGCAAGCAAGTGACTTCCAAAAATGTGAGAAATGACAGAGACAGCTGGGGGCCTGGACAGTCACACAAGGTTCCTCTGCAACACTGGGGCATCCATCTTCGGCCTACAGGCCTAACATATCTGACAGACTTATCTGTGAAGCAGGATTTTTGAAGGGCTGTCCCATCTTGTCTTAGCAAAGTTCGGCAGTCATTCTTTTGTGTCCTGTTTGTCCAATTTGGACAGCATACTGTCAGCAGTCGAGGCAAGAGTGCTTTTTTGCCCAGTGGCTAACTTTTGCCACAAAGAAAGTAAACTGCATATGGAGTTTCTTCGATGCTCATCATCTCTGACGTAGACTGGTGCTGCCAGGAGCAGACATGTCTCATTGTCATTTAAAAAAAAAAAAAAAAAAAACCTATGTTATTAAAACTTTTTTTTTTTTTTTTTTTTTTTTTTTTTTTGTCGGAGCTGAGGACCTAACCCAGAATGTTAGTTTGTTTTTTTGAGACAGGGTTTCTCTGTGTAGCTTTGCGCCTTTCCTGGAACTCACTTGGTAGCCCAGGCTGTCCTTGAACTCACAGAGATCTGCCTGGCTCTGCCTCCCGAGTGCTAGGATTAAAGGTGTGCGCCACCACTCCCCGGCTTAAAACATCTTAAATGCCATATTCTGTAGATCTCTGAAGTGTTTGAAGACCACTTGTTTATCTAAAATATCTGTTTAACCTTGAAAACATGCCTAACATGACAAGTTTGATTGTAATAGGTGGCTATTCACCTGCATTTCTTTATTATCCTAAATAGTTTGTAATAATAACTTTCAAGGACTAGAAATTTGCATTACATTGTTAGATGAGTTGTATAGGTATAATAGTTTAAACAACAATAGAAATGTATATACAGTATGTTCTAACAAAAATAACTCAAATTTGTGTCAATATACAAAGATCCGTATCAATGTAAAATATTTAAAACACGTAGTTGCTTTTTAAAAGTAGATTTAACAATCTACCCTTTTATCCTATCATATCTATATCCCACTTTATTTTTCAGAATAGATTCAATAATCCTTTTTTTTTTTTTTTTTTTTTTGGAGCTGAGGATTGAACCCAGGGACTTGCACTTGCTAGGCAGTCTATCCTTTTATCCTATCATTTCTATATCCCCCTTTTTCTTTCCAAAACAAGAACCCTGGATCTAATCTCCTTTGTTCAGCTTTTTTCCTGACCCTTACCAATACAACTTGTTGCCAACCACCCTAAACAATGACAATTATCCATAACCCATTGAAAGACCAAAAACTACCTACCCCCACCTCTTGGGAATGTGGGTGTTGTTTTCTTAAAATTACTTCCTGCTGCCTGGGGCAATGGCATCTTTAGGGGACCCTGAAAAGAAAAATTTGGGTTAATTGTCAAGTCCTGGGAGAGGTAGCCGTATTATTTGTTGTCCATTCTCTGGGTAATAGAAAAGTGCAGTGCTTGTCTCAAGTCCTGGCTGGAGTAGTCTGTGAGGCTGGATCATCTCAGCTAGCTACCTCAAAATTGTCCTAAGCAGTTTGTATTCCAAAGCTGATCTTTAGGTGGCTTTTGTCAGCTTAGTGGCATTATCGTAGTGCATGCGGAATTGTCATTGTGGGGTCCCATCATCCTTTTGGAGACTTCAAAGGTCGCTGTTAGGTGTGGTCATGGTTCACGGCAGAACACTTAAACATTTTAATGTCATTTGCAGTAGATTTCAAAGAGGTTAAAGGATGAATATTTGTTATGTACATCCAGAGTACAAAAACTTAATTCCCAATTACCTGATAGAGACTCAAACCTGAAATCATGTACAGGAAACTAGATGAAGCCTTTTTTTAGAATTAGTACTTTATATGACTATTAATGTCATGACAAAATAAAAATACATATATATATAATATATTGATCTTATAAATTTTGAGATAATATACCTTAAGAAAAGCTTTACAGAGTCAAAATAAAACCAAAGGATCATGAGATTAGTGGCAATAGAATAGTCCCTAATTTTGGTTTTTCTTCTGTCTCATATTAGGTGGCTCTTCGACTTGAGACAGAGATTTTGAATTTACTTTAACAAGCATGCTTGGGTTTAGAGAAGGAGAGAGCCATGCTCCAACTTTAAGCCAGCTTTGATTTTCAATTGAACTGTGACTACAAAGAGACTATTTGCATTTTATATTTGTACAGAACAGCAGAAACAAACATTTGGGAAGATTTATGAAAGTTTACCCTGTTGGATATGAGACACACCAATAGGTCAATTTACTCTCTTTCTTGGGACATTTTTTTTTTTTCTGGATAATTTGTCCTTTTTCTTCATGTCTTGTTTGTTCAGTGTTCTTCAGATTCTTTATCTGAATGCCTTCATTCTTCTGAAAGACAAAAACAAAACTCTTCCCCAACCCTAATTTGGGAAGTTCCCTTTTGGCAAGTTATATCTGATCAAATGAAAAGCATTTGTTAGTTTTATAGGTTAGTTTAGATTGAACAGCCATGCTGTTTGATGAACTATCATCTCTTCTAAGTAAGTGGTCTCTCTTGTTCAAATCTAATCTTTATCAATTTTGCTTTATGGTTTCTCCTGAATTTTTGTTCTCTCTTCTATAGCTGGTCTATCATCCAGAGCAGTGTGGTTTCTTACAATAAACATTAAGTTCTTTAATTGCTCTGGGAAGGAGTTTCCTCCATGATGACAGGAAATGACTGAACTGAATTTGACATGGGTCCTGCGAGAGACCCCTCAAGGCGTTTTCTAATGGCAACAGGTTACCTTTTCTGCTCCTCATTGATTTTTATTCATTAGTCCAATGTTTGCCTTTGCCACACCTGCATAATCCAGAAGGGAGGGCTTTCTGTTTGGATTATGCTTAGAAAACACATTGTTTCTAGGAATGCCACGTTTACAATCCCTTTTTAGGTGACCTTGTTTACTGCAATTGAAACACTTGACATTTTGATTTTTCTTCAATCCTCTGGAAATCACCTCTCCTATCTAAGCATCATCATGGTTATGAGATTCAATATTAATTATATCTCGGATCCATTCCTCCAAGGGTGCTGACCTTGCCTTTAATGGCCTAATTACCCTTTTGCATTGTGTATTAGCATTTTTAAAAGCCAGAGATTCAATTATTATTTGTCTAGCTTCTGAATTTGGTATCATTTTATTTACTGCTGAAGTCAATCTTTGTAAGAAATCAGTGAAAGTTTCTTTTCGGCCCTGTATAACTTTAGTAAATGACCCAGTTTTCTTTCTGCTTCTTCAATTCTGTCCCAAGCATTCAAGGCTGCTGTGTGGCATAAAGCCAGAATGTGGTCATCATATAGAGATTGCTTTTCTACATTAGCAACTTTTTTATTCATAAAGATAAAACCAATAATGTTTATAAGTGACATTACATAAATCCCATCTAAATTAATTATGCTCTCATTTAATTGTTCTATTTTCAAACCATCCAGCATATTATCAGACCTAATTCCCTCCATTGTAATAGTGTCGTTTCCCTCCCCCTTTTTTTTTTTCCCAAGACAGGATTTCTCTGTGTAACAGCTCTGACTGCCCTAGAACTCACGATGTAGACCAGGCTGGCCTCAAACTCACAGAGGCCTGCCTCTGCCTCCTGAGTGCTGGAATTAAAGCACACACCACCATGTCCTGCTGTATTTCCCATTTTTTAATGTTGGAAAAATCTCTCTCTTTTAACCAATTCCTCCCTTTAAGAATTCCCAGTTGTCTCCCCAAATCTGCTGCCGACTCAGATAATGATGAAGTGTCAGGCTGACTGCTGTTGTGTAGAACAGTAGAAGCCGGAGCGTGTGTCAAGGCAGCCACCTAGTGTGGCAGCAGCCCGAGGAGGGGTCCAGGGAACCCACTGTATGAAGAAGGCACACAAGGGATCATGGGGAAGAAACATGTGCAGCAGGAACTGCCTAAAAGCAGCACTGGTTGGTGATGAGGGACCACTCTGGCAGTATATTGAGCCCAAGCACCTGTGGAGTTTGTTGCAGAGAGACTGCAACAGAATAAATCTCAAGCTCACTCAGAGGCTTGGGGAAAAAAGAGGAAAACCTAGATGGCAAGGTGGTGACTCGGGTGGGAGACACCTTCTGACCCTGCACAAGCAGCTCCAGTAGATGGGAATATAAGACGGGCGGAGACAGGAGCTCGGCCCCCTATTCAGTCTGAGGTGTCGTGGAGGGAAGAGGTGACTGTGGCTGCTCCTTTACTTCTCTGATCTTTTAGCATTTACCCCAATATCTGACATGGAGTTTTGATTATTAAGACCAATTAGAATTCATGCTACAGGTGTGGCTTGAGCATATATGAGACCTCAAAGCCTGTGTCCACAGTGACACACTTCTTCCAGCAAGACCACACCCACTCCAACAAGGCCACACCTCCTACTAGTGCCGCTCCCTTTGGGCCATTTCCTTTCAAACCACCACAGGGGGTTAGGAGCCTTTCTGGCTGTGTTTTTAAAAAATGGATGCTTGTTTTTTATTTTATATGTGTTAGTGTTTGCTTACATCTATGTACACGTGTGTGTGCTTTGTGCCCTTGAAGGCCAGAGAAGGCATCAGTCCCTGGAACTAGAGTTACTGATGGTTGTGAGCTGCCATGTGGGTGTTAGGAACTGAACCTAGATCCTCTGGAAGAGCAGCAAGTGCTGTTAATCACTGAGCCATCTCTCCAATCCAGCCTTGTTGTTTTTTAACAGAGAGTTGGTCCAGTCACATATTCATCATTACTGTAAATGGGAATCCAATAGTAAGTACATACTTGTACCAATCATTTTAAAAAAATGAATTATTTTAAACTTATATGTATTGTGCTTGTGTGTCTGAGTGTATATGTCACATGGGTGCAGGTGACCAGGAAGGTCAGAAGAGGATATCAGATCTCCTGGAGCTAGAGTTATAGGCAGCTGTGAGCACCTGGTTGGTGATGAGTATTAAGTTCAGGAAGAGCAGTAAGTGTTCCTAACTGCTGAGCCAACTCCAGCCCCTGGTCTTGAACTCTTAACCCTGTTACCTGAGACTTCCAGGAGCTGGGATTACAGGCCATGTGCTACTATACATTGCTAAACTTCTTACTGTTACCTTCTCTGCTATAAGACTGTCATAGACTAAAGTTATTTGTAAATTTTTTTGGTACCATACATAAAATCTTACATGCTATCTTTGGGTTTTTTTGAGACCTAAAAAGGTCCCCCTTTTTTAGCCCAGGTTAGCCTTGAGTTTACGATCCTACTACTGCTTCTGCCTCCAAGTGCTGGTTATAGGCACATCACCACACCTAGTTTAAGCAGGCCATTTGGGTCAGTTGAAAACTTCATTTGAAAACTTTTATTTGCTTTTGGTTGTTCTTCCTATTACTAGTACAGACTAATAAGTTTTGAAACTATGTGTTAAAATTTAGAGTAATCGGACTGGAGAGATGGCTCAGGTTAACACTGTTCTTATTGAAGACTCAGGTTCATTTCCCAGTACCTGCCTACTTGGTGGCTAACAACCATCTGTAACTCCAGTTCCAGACTCTTCCAGAAGAGGGCCACAGAGGCCACTGTGGTTACTGCATGCTTGTTGTGCACAGACATCTATGTAGGCAAAACATCTATACACAAAGTAAAAGTAAATAAAGCTCAATTTGTTGTTGTTTGGTTTTTTTGAAACAAGGTTTCTCTATGTAGCCCTGGCTGTCCTGGAACTTACTGTGTAGATCAAGCTGTCTTCGAACTTATGCAGATTCACCTGGCTTTGCCTCCAAGTGCTAGGACTAAAGGTGTGGGTGACCACACCTGGCATCAGAAAATTTTAACTTTAGGTTAGGCAGCAAATTTATCTGAGTACTCATCTTTTAATATTAGCATGTATAAAAACTCTAGAAGTATGTAAATATAAGCCTTAGCTATAACTTTGATTTAATAGAATATAATTGAATTTGAAAATAAATCAGTCAAAAAAAATGACCTATCTGAAAATGTACCCAGATCAATAAATATGTAAATAATTTGTGTATACATGAATTTGTGTGTGTGCATACTATAAGAGTGAGAAAGCTAAAATGAGATATTCATTAGAATTAGTTTTCTAACATCAGTCCTATCCCTTAAAGAGTCAGACTTAATAATACATAAAGTAACACTTCTGTTTCTAAAGGCTCACTGTTTCCTTTCTGCTGTTGGATAATGCCCTTGTACACTGGTTTAATAAAACACTGATTGGCCAGTAGCCAGGCAGAAAGTATAGGCAGGACAAGCAGATGAGGAGAATTCTGGGAAGAGGAGGGCTGGGTCAGGAGTCACCAGCCAGACACAGAGGAAACAAGATGATAAGGCAGAACTGAGAAAAGGTACCAAGCCACATGGCTAAACATAAATAAGATTATGGGTTAATTTAAGTGTAAGAGCTAGTCAGTAATAAGCCTGAGCTAATGGCCAAGCAGTTATAATTAATATAAACCTCTGTGTGTTTATTTGGGGGAAATGAGTGGGAGAGATTTGTTTTGACCGCTGGCCAGCTAGGACACAGGAAAACTTCTAACTACACCTTTCCTTCTTACACCTGCTAGCACTCCTGCTTCCATTGTGGTTTTCTGTAACTAGGGATGGGGATTTTGGATGAGTTGGGAATGAAACTGGATGGTGACTTTGAAAATGAGCCTACAAAATATATCACCAGTCTGAATGAGTTCAGGTCCTATTTATGCAAGTTTTTCTTCTAAGCTTCATTCTGAACCACTTTCTGAATTATTGAAATGTTGTTATGTTTGTAAATGCATTTAACTAGCCAGATATGCTGGCTCGTGCCTATAGTTCAAACACTGGGAAACTGAGGAAGGAGGAGTCTCTGAGTTTAGCCAAGGTGATCCTGAGTCCTGGTCAACGTGGACTATAAAGGGAGATCCTAGCTCAGAAAACAGAAACAAATAAAATGTTTTTAACTAGTGCTTTTTAAAAATAATGTGTTAGGATAAAGAATGGAGCCAGGTGGTAGTGGTGCATGCCTTTAATCCCAGAACTCAGGAGGCAGAGGCAGGCAGAGGCGGAGTTCAAGCCAGCCTGGCTACAGAGTGAGTTCTAGGAAAGGTGCAAAGCTGCACAGAGAAACCCTGTCTCAAAAAACAAAACAAAACAAACAAATAAACAAAAAGATTGGTGTAGTTGACCTGGATTGTGGGTAAAGATGCTTGCTAGGAAAACCTGGAGACCTGGGTTTGATCCCCAGAGCCCACGTAAAGGGGAAGGAGAAAACCAGCTCAACAAAGTGGTCCTCTGACTTCTACATGTACACCATGGCATTTTTACCCCACCCACAATATTTTTAAAACTTATTTTATGTGTATGGGTGTTCTGCCTGCATGTGTTTCTGCATTGTGCGTGTGCCTCGTGTCCACAGAGGCCAGGAAGAGTGTCAGACCCCTGGAACTGGAGTTACAGATGTTGTGAGCCACCGTGTGGGTGCTGGGAAGTGAACCTGGTCCTCTGCAAGAGTAACTACTGTTCCTAACTGCGAGCCATCGCACGAGCTCAATAGTAAATGGCTTGGTTTTTGTTCTGTTTTTTGTTTGTTTGTTTGGTTTGTTTTTGTTTTTGTTTTTGTTTTTTGAGACAGGGTTTCTCTGTGTAGCCCTGGCTGCCCTGGCACTCACTCTGGAAACCAGGCTGGCCTTGAAATCACCTGCCTCTGCCTCTCAGGTGCTGGGATTAAAGGCATTCACCACTGCTGGCAGTTAATGTTTTTAAAAGACAAAAGAGAGGCTGGAGAGATGGGTACTGGTTAGAATGCTGGTCACTTACTCCTAGAGAACTGGTGTTAGTATCTCAGCATCTACACTGGACAGCTCACAACCACCTGTAACCAGCTCCAGGGATGATCTGATGTCCTTTCCTGGCCTCCATGGGCACCCAAATTCATGTGACAGATGCTCACACCAACAGATACATAAATAAAAAAATCTTAAAGATTAATAAAAAGATGAAAGTAATAAAATTTAGCCCTCTTCTGACTCAGTTTAGGAAGTACAATGTTATATCTGCTCACTTGGTGCCACATACCCTTCAAGACAGTGTATTTCAGTGGTGAAGCTCCCGTCCTCTTGGCTTGTGTTTTAGGAAGGAACTCACTGTTGCCTGGTAATCGTTACTGTTTACTTTTAGCGTTTCTCTTACTTGTATTATAGTGCCAATTTGAACCGTATGTGGTGATGGATAGTAAACCAGTTGCTAGGACTGAATGCAGACATCTGACAACATAAAGATCATTGTTAGTGCATTGGGCTTGGTGGAGTTTGTTTTGGACATACTAAGACATTCAGTCTGTCTAGGCAATATTATCTTATTGTTGATGATCCTAGATTCAGGAGGTTGACAAGCTGGTCACCTCAAATAATGTCTTGTGTGTCTGTATAACATACAATTGAAGAAAAATGTAGCTCATTGTTTTAAGACACTTGAAAGAGCCAGGCGTGGTGGTGCATGCCTTTAATCCCAGGACTTGGGAGGCAGAGGCAGGCGGATCTCTGTGAGTTCAAGACCAGCCTGGTCTACAAAAAGAGTTCCAGGGCAGCCAGGGCTATGCAGAGAAACCCTGACTCAAAAAAAAAACAAAACTAAACTAAACAAAGAAGACACATGAAAGAAAATTGGTATTCTGTTGTTGTGAACCTAGCCTTTAACAGCTGAACTATCTCTCCAGCCCCAAAATTAGTGTTTTAGTTCTAATTTTAAATGGAATTTTCAAGAAAAAAGGCATGTTAGATTCAGTTACATAGAGCTAGTAACACAGAGTTATGAATTTACTTCTCTTCTGATGGGCTTGAAAATTTAAAAAAAAAAAAAAAATCTGGTACCCAATATTAAAAACTAGAGGTAGCACCTTAGATTTACGGGTTTCGTGTTTATTTTTAAATTGTTACGATTGCAGTCGGGGATAGTGCACACCTTTAATCCCAACACTTGGGAGGCAGAGGTAGGCGGATCTTCGAGGCCAGCCTGGTCTACAGAGCGAGTTCCAGGACAGTCAGGGTTACACAGAGAACTAACCCTGTCTTGAATCCACCCCCACCCATCAGCCCCCACCCCCGCTCATGCCCCAGATTGTTAAGATTATGTTTGTTTATTATTATTATTATTATTTTGGTGTGTGTGTGTGTGTGTGTGTGTGTGTGTGTGTGTGTGTGTGTGTAGTGGTCTGAGAACAAATTCTGGAAAATCAGTTCTCTCCAGTGTGTGGGTCCCAGGGATGGAACTCAGGTGTCAGAATTGGTGGAAAGTAACTTTATCTGTTGAGTTGTTTCACCAGTCCTGAGGCTTAGTATTTCTTGTGATGGGCTGGAAACTTTAAAAAATACAGATATTTTTTTCAGTATGCTGTAAAGAAAACTGCCAACTACAGATTAATGAGAGGAAGTAGGGTAAATTGAAAAGACTGAGTACGTGTCAAATTAGTGGTAGAAATGGAATAAATAGGCAGGCATGGTGGCACAACCACAATCCTAGCATTTGGGAAGCTCAGGGTTGCCAAGTTAGCTGGGCTACGTAGAGAATTCACGGCCAGCTTGGACCTATATCACAGTCAAACTCTGACTCAGAAACCCCAGAAACAGATAGACAGTAAGATGAATAAACAACTTAGGAATTTATTTATTAGACAGTGACTGTCTTAGTTTCATTTCTGTTGCCACTATAAGATACGGTGAAAGCAACTTAGGAGAAAGGGTTTATTTCAGGTCACAGTTCCAGGTGACTGTCCATCACTGCTGGAAAGTGAAGGAAGCAGGAGCTTGAGGCTGCTCCACATCACAGTCAAGAGCAGAGAGAGAATAAGTGCATGTGTGATTGTGCTCAGCTTTCGTTCTCAGTAGTTGTGTTCAGGATCCCCTGCCTAGGGAATAGTGCTGCCCGCAGGGGAGGGTCTTCACCTTTAGTTAGTGCAGTCGGGGTCTCCTGCAGAAGTGTCCACAGGCCAGTCTAAGACACTCCTCGTGGAGACTCTTCCTCAGTGGTCCTAGATCAGTTCAAGTTGACAAGTAGAAACTAAACATTCATTATTTTTATGTGATACTGTTTTAGGTATCGTCAGATTCTGGAAAAAGCCATCCAGTTATCTGGGACAGAACAACTAGAAGCTTTGAAAGCTTTTGTGGAAGCGAGTGAGTAGACTGGAAGTGTCCTGCTTGTCTTCTGTTACTGAGTAATTCTTGAAAGCCTTGTCAGCCTGTTGTACAACAACCAATAGTAACTGTGCTTTGAGATTGTTTTATTCCAGACTTCTAACTGCTTACAGTTGGGTTATTTCTCAATTGAATTATCTTCAAATTTGAAAACCCCAATTAAGGTTTTGTATAGATGCTCTTTGCTTTCCTTTTGTACAAAAATAAGAGAAAAAAGGAAAAGTGTAAAATTTTCAAGAAATAAATTTTCCCCAGTCTCTCCATTTCTTAGAAAAGTTACTATATTTTTCCTGCCTTGTGGTAGATAATCTAATTAGTAAAATCCAGCATAAGGAAACTAATTATGTAGCATGAGATAAGTCTCTGAGTAATACATTGAAAGCTGCCCTCATAGAGGTTTTAAATGATAATTTTAAGTGAAATTTAACTGCTTAATGGAAACTTAGGATTATTCATGTTTCATATTTCTCATCTTATTTTTAATAAGTGGTGAATGAGAACGTCAGTCTTGTGATCTCACGGCAACTGCTGACAGATTTCTGCACACACCTCCCTAACCTGCGGACAGCACAGCCAAGGAGATCTATCACTTCACCTTGGAGAAGATCCAGCTCGAGTCATTTCCTTGAGAACAGGTAAGAGATTTTGTTGCTTTGTTTTCATTTTGTTTTAATGAATCAGGAGACTGAAGTCCTAATTCCTGGTAATTTTTTTTTTTTGGAAGAAATTTTTTTTTTTTAAAGATTTATTTATTATGTATACAGTGTTCTGTTTGTATGTGTGTATGTCTGCACACCAGAAGAGGGCACCAGATCTCATTACAGATGGTTGTGAGCCACCATGTGGTTGCTGGGAATTGAACTCAGGACCTCTGGAAGAGCAGCCAGTGCTCTTAACCTCTGAGCCATCTCTCCAGCCCTGGAAGAAATTTTTATACAATGTATTTTAATTATGTTTTTCTCCTCCCCAATTTATCCCAGGAGCTCCCACCTCCTTACCCACCCCAACTTTATGTTCTTTTTTTTTTCTTTCTTTTCTTTTTTTTTTTTTTCGTTTTTTGAGACAGGGTTTCTCTGTGTAGCTTTGGTGCCTGTCCTGGATCTCACTCTGTAGACCAGGCTGGCTCGAACTCACAGAGATCCACCTGCCTCTGCCTCCCAAGTGCTGGGATTAAAGGTGTGCGCCACCACCACCCTGCCTCTTTTTTCTTTAAAAAAACAAAAAAACACAAAAACCTCCAAGAAACCAAAATAAGAAACAAATGAACAAAACCTACAAAGACACAGAAACAAAAATCAAAAACAAAGGAACAAAGAAGCACTAAGACAAAAATAAGTTGGGTGCTGGAGAGATGGCTCAGCGGTTAAGAGCGAACAGCTCTTCCAGAGGGCTCGAATTCAGTTCCCAGCACCCACATGGCAGCTTACAACCGTCTGTAATGCCAGGATCCAGTACCCTCACAAAGACATACATGTGGGCAAAACACCAGTGCACATAAAATAAAATAAATAAAATGCCCAAACAAAGCAAAATGAAACAGGAAGTCCACAGAAATCCCATTGAGTTGGGTGTGGGCCTGATAGACCCACAGAGACTGATGGTCCCTTTGCCATAGGGTATCCGTTGTAAACATCTTCTTGGGGAGGTGTACGGCTGTGTGTTTACTGCACCTCTCGGGGCTGGAGCCCAGGCTGGCTTAACCTCTGCAGGCCCTGTGCTGGCCGCTCAGTCTCTGTGCGTTCACATGTGTACCAGACGTGTTGTGTTACAACAGCAGATTTTGATCTTAAAATAATAGGTTATTTTATGATCTGATGTTATTAACTCCTTAAGGGAAAAAGTTGCTTGGTTTCATGTTTTGTATGAAGCTGTGTCAAACAGCATTTACAATAAGTATTAGGATATTGCAGCTCTAACTGGAGAGTTAGTAAAGTTTTCTTTTTTTTTTTTTTTTTAAGATTTATTTATTTATTATGTATACAGTGTTCTGCCTGTATATATCCTGCAGGCCAGTAAAGGGCACCAGAACTCATTACAGATGGTTGTGAGCCACCATGTGGTTGCTGGGAATTGAACTCAGGTCCTCTGGAAGAACAGCCACTGCTCTTAACCTCTGAGCCACCTCTCCAGCCCTAGTAAAGATTTTTTATTTGATTTTATTTATTATTATGTGATATGTGGGTATGTAAACAGGTGCCACCATGCACAGGTAAAAGTCAGAGGACAGGTCTGTAGAATTAGTTCTGCTCTTTGGCGTGCCTATGGGTTCTAGGGCTCAAACTCAGATTATAGCCTTTGTTGCATTTTGTCTTGAGCAATCTCAGTAGCCCTAGTAAGATTATTTACAAGTTAAGATTAAAGACATAGGGAAACTCCAACATCATGTATGTTGCAACACAAAAGCAAAATTTAATACTGAAAACAAAATGTTGCCACAATCCACAATGTAGAAATGTGTCCTTTCAGTGCATTATTTTGATATTCTGTGAATGCACACTTGATAGGAAAAATTGGATGATCTACATAACCTGTGCATTCTTATCAGCTTACTGTATTGAAGGAGAGCACTGTTAGAGTAAATCTCTGTCATTCCAGGTTGCTTCATAAGACAGCATCTTGCCTCCATCTATGAGAAAGAAGAGACTGGAGAAATGCAGCCCAAGTGTTGGTGGGGATTCCTCTGGAACAGGACAAAAGTATAGTAAAGAGTGGATTTGGATGGACGTGTAGAAGTGCTCACTAACACTCTTTCTTACTCCTAATGTAGAAGATACAAATACGTATGTCAGATGGTAGGAAGTGCTTCTCAGGAAGTGACTGTGAGCTGTCCGAGGGCAGCGTGTGACAAGTCACTTTGTGTTGTTAACACAAAGGTCTTAAGGTGTCAGCGTACCTGTAGTGTTTTCTTAAGAATAAGGATACCAGTGTGAGTAGAGGTAACACAGAGAAAGACAAGAGAAGGAAGTCAGTCCTAGGGATCAGAGCCGATGGTTCTTGAAGCCATTTGTAAGGACTTTGATTCAAAGAAATATGAGAAGGCCACGCAATCAAGAGGCAGAGGCAGGCAGATCTCTGTGAGTTCTAAGCCAGGCTGGTCTACTCAGTGAGTAGTGGGCTAGCCAGGGCTTTCATAGTAAGACCTTCCCTCAAAAAAAAAAAAAAAAAAAAAAAAAAGGAAAATGAGAGTGAGCCATTAGATGACTTTGAGCAGCAAAGTGACATGATGTGATCTGTGTCTTACAGAATCACTAACTACTGGGTAGAGAATAAACTGTTAGCAGCAGAAGTAGAAATAGCGATATTAGTTTATGCACAGCCATAGCTGAGGAGGAGGATCTGAGAAATGCTGTCTTCTGGAGATTGCCTGTGGCTTTGCTTAATTTCCTCTGTGGAATATACAAAATAGTCAAGTCTGAGCAGTTGGAAACATGGAGTTGCCGTGCCCTGTAGGAGTAGGTTTTAAGGGGCATTCAAGTGTACATTTTGTATTGCGATAACTAGGTTAAGTTAACTAGTAGTGAGTAGAGTATTTTAGTCTGCAGGTAGTGCAGCATGCTTGATTACAAGTAGACATTTGGGAGCCATTGCCTCCCTACTAGATTGGATTGATACCTTTCCAGGGAGGTAAAGGATGTAGTTAGAGAAGAGGAGTGAGCACTGTGGCCTGGAGCACTCCAACCTTAAGAGAGAATTGGCTGGAGGGAGTCATAGCACGTGGGAAGGATTGTCCATTGGGGTGAGAACAGTAGAGTGTGCTCCTTCCTAGACGCCAAAGGAGGAAAGAACAGGCGTGAGGCCATGCTGATAACGAGTGGACTAAGGGTTGGCTGGGGTTAGCATTCATCAGGTGTGGGGCGGGCAAGGCTACGGGAGGCATTGGTGAGACTGAGGAGAACTGAAGCCTGTTTTGGAGAAGTGAATGTAGACAGCTCTCTGGTGGAGTTTTCAAAAAAAAAAAAAAAGGAGACAATAATTAGTGTAGGAGACCACACGTGAAGGTTAGAGGGGTTTTGTTTGTTTGTTTTTTGTTTATTATTGTACAAAATGTTCTGTCTGCATATATTCACTGCACTACAGAAGAGGGCACCAGATCTCATTACAGATGGTTGTGAGCCACCATGTGGGTGCTGGGAATTGAACTCAGGACCTCTGAAGAGCTGCCAGTGCTCTTAACCTCTGAGCCATCTCTCCAGCCCAGAGGTTTTTTAGTTTATGATCCATAAACTAAATCTGGAAATTAAGATTTGAATGGTGGTGCACGCTTTAGTCCCAGCACTGGAGGCAGAGCTAGGTGGGTTTCTGTGAGTTCAAGGCCAGCCTGCTCTACAGAGTGAGTTCTAGGACAAGCCAGGGCTACATAGAGAGACCTTATCTCAAAAAAACAAAAGTTTGATGTTGAGTAATTGGCAATGGAACCTCGAAGAAGAGTATAAAAGAGAGGAATCTGTAGGAGGTGTGGCATCTTAGACAGGCATCATCTTGGTTCGCCACACTTCGTCTAGGGCTGTCCTGCAAGGTCAAGCAGCCCTGACCCTCCTTCTCAGGGGCAGCGCATTGCCATGCCTCGCCGTAACCGTCAGAAATGCCAGATGTTCCCTGCGGGCAGACTTGGCGCAGGGATGTGAGGAACGCGAGAACAGGCCGTGTGTGCTAGTGGGTTTGTGCGGGTCCTCGGTTGCTGTCTCAGTGAAGTCAAGTGCAGGCACCAGCTGCGGTTGTAGAGGGCCTGGGAACCCAGAGAGTGGGACCAATAGTGGAGTCGAACTTTGGATAAAAGGGAACGAGTTCCCTTTAAAATTATTCATTTGATTGTTTAAAATAGGAAATAGTTACCTGATAGAAAATTGAAAATTAAAGAAGCTTAACGTGATATAACAATTCCTATCAGTTTAAATTGTGAGTGGAAAACATAAACTGTTGATAATAAATAAGCTGAACAAAACGATTTCAGTTCATGAACATGCTTCCATGGTCTGTCCCTTCCCCACAACAATCAAGAACAAGAATTAATTTCAGGGGGGAGCCAAGTGAATTTTAATGGCTTTTTTTTTTTCCCTTTCTTGCTATAAGGTATTATTGCTTTGGCTGGCAAATAGAAAAGATTACTTTTCTGAGTATTCATCTTGAATTGTGAGTTTGAGTTATGTAAGGTCTCCAGTTCTCATTCCTGGAATACGATGTAACCAGTAGGAAGGAAGGAAGAAGAAGCAGGCAGCAGGAAGGCAGGCCGCCTGCGCTCTCCCCACTCCCCTAATCAAGATGAGGTTTTGTTGTCTGTATACAAACGCACTTTACTTGGGTAGCAGAAGTACATTGTAATGATGTTTGACATACTACTGTATTCCACAGTTTATATTTTTGATATAGGGTCTTGCTATATAGCCCTGGCTTGGTATGTAGACTTGGCTGGCCTCAAACTCAAAGAGATCTGCCTGCTCTGCATCCAGATTGCTGGGATAAAAGGTGTGTGTCACCATAGCCTGCCTTTTCACTTAAAAAAAAAAATAGATGGTGTCTGTAAGCACCTAGTAATGTTATCACTACGTATTTTTCCACCTTTTTACACACCACAGCTTCATTCCTATAAATCCGATACAGTGATTTCCATTTTTTCCTAGCATAAGTAATTATGAGTAACTTTACAAGTTACTTCTTGTTACTTACTGTAATTACATCCCCTCTAGTCTTTAGGATTTGGTATCTGGAAGTATAGTATAGTGACTTAAAGGCATACAATGTAAAGAATTCAGAGGATCACTGGGGAATTAATGCCAGATTGTTGTCCAGGCAGGCTGAGCCTGGGTGTAGTTCCACTAGCAATGTCTGATAAGCCTGAAACGTGGCACTTGTGTACTTGTTCTGTGAGACTATCTGAGGACTAGGAGCAGCTTTGATATGACCAGTGATGATAAAATATAAAAGATCAGGGAATCTTAGCTTTTTTCTATAATGTAATTATAGTAAGAATTTTATTATTTGTTAAAAATTTTCTTGACAAAATACTCAGTCTGTTTGTCTGTTTTTGCTTTTTATTTATCCTAGACAGTACAATGTAGATTATAAACTGGAGACTTACCTGAAGATTGCTAGGCTGTATCTGGAGGATGATGATCCTGTTCAGGCTGAGGCCTATATAAATCGAGCATCCCTGCTTCAGAATGAATCCACCAATGAACAGTTACAAATACATTATAAGGTAACAAATGAGCTAATTTGGAATTAACTTTGTATTGATGAATTATATACCAAGATGTTTCAAAACATCTGACGAATGTTGATAAATTTGGGGAATTTCCTTTGCTTCTTTTCTTTGCGTGTACTGGCTGGTTTTGTGTCAACTTGACACAAGCTCCCTTTCCTCCCCTAACTAGGACACGTTGTCTTTCCAGTTCCCCTAATTGGACATTTGTCCTCCGCAGGTATGCTATGCACGTGTCCTTGATTACAGAAGAAAATTTATTGAAGCTGCCCAAAGATACAACGAACTCTCTTACAAGACCATCGTCCACGAGAGCGAGAGGCTCGAGGCCTTGAAGCACGCCCTGCACTGCACCATCTTGGCATCGGCAGGTACGCGTGCGCTGTGCTCACAGGCGGGGCTCTGCTCAGGGACGCTAGGATAAGGTAACCCTTGGCCTGCTTAGCGAGGGACTCTCCTTCTGGGGTGTCTGTGTACAATAAGGTGAGTTAAACATGTAAACAAAAAACAGGAACAAAACGATTTCTCTTAAAAAATTTAAGGTGAATGTATCCGCCTGTAAACCACATGTTAAGAATAGTAAGAAGTAAGCTGGGCGTTGGTGGCGCACGCCTTTAATCCAGCACTCGGGAGGCAGAGGCAGGCGGATCTCTGTGAGTTCGAGGCCAGCCTGGGCTACCAAGTGAGTTCCAGGAAACGCAAAGCTACACAGAGAAACCCTGTCTCAAAAAACCAAAAAAAAAAGAATAGTAAGAAGTAACAGTTTATTTCTAAAATTTCATTGAATCAAAAATTGGTTGCTGAATTAACTGAGAACTACTGAGGAGAAAGCAGAGATGAAGTCTAGAGATTGGGTGAGTGAGATGACCCCTCAGTAGAGGGTCTTGCTGCCAACCTGGTGACCCATGGTGGAGGGAGAGAACCTCGCCTGGAAGTTGTCCTCTGACCTCCACAGGTGTATCATGTCATGCATACAAAATAAAGAAATGTAACACAATCTTCAAAGAATCTCAGGTGTTCTGCCCTTCCGTTGTTAACCCTTTGAGCTTCAGTTTTAGACCTAGCATTCATTCTTTCCTCAGCACATCAACATTTTACTAAAGTGTGGTATTGTAAAGCACACAACTTTTAAATAGAAAAGACTGTTGTGAAGGAATGTTAGTTCTAAGCCGTGCTTTTCTAACCATTCTCAAATCCTCCAGGAACTCTAATAAGTTGAGAGCTCATGACATACCTAGAACTCTCATTTATTTTCCTCTTCTGTTTTGACACGGGGTCTTTTTATTTAGTCCTGGCTGTCCTGGAACTCCCTATATAGCCCAGGCTGGCCTCGAACTTACAGACATCCACCTGCTCTGCCTCCAGAGTGCTAGGGTTAAGGGTTAAGCCACCACTTTTTCTTTCAACTAAGTATCAGTGATTATTGCATGTTAGTATATAAATTCACTTTGATTTTCTATTGTTTTACTTTATCATCCAGACCTATCCAATCGTGGCCTGTAAGCTGTATGCAGCCAAGGATGGCTATGACCGTGATCCAACATGAAATTGTAAACTCACCTAAAGTGTGAGGGGTTTTTTGTTTTTTTGTTTTTGTAACTCAATTGCACGGTTCTCTGGTGTGAACTTTGTAGTTGATAACATCATTTCACAGCGTCAAAAGATTGAACACACCTGTATGCAGCAGTGATTGTGCACAGGGATGAGTTTGTGGATTAGGTTAAACTTCTAAGTCCAAAGGTACATAACCTTTTGATAGAAAATGTACATTGTGCTATGATAATACACTCCAAACAAAGATGTTCATGAGTACCTGATTTTTCACAGGTATCAACAGTTTTTTTTTCACTATTTGTCCATTTAGTAGATGAAAGATAACATTTCAGTTTGGTTTTAGTTCATATTTTATTATAATGAATGCATCTTTTCTTGTGTATTTAAGAAGTCATTGTTGATAACCCTCTGTTCTCGTTCTCTCTCTCTCTCTCTCTCTCTCTTCTCTCTCTCTCTCTCTCTTCTCTCTCTTCTCTCTCTCTTCTCTCTCTGAGACAGGGTTTCTCTGTGTAACCCTGGCTGTCTTTAGAACTCACTTTGTAGACCAGACAAGCCTCAGTCGTCAATGTTCCACCTGATTAAAGGTGTGCACCACCACACCTGGCTCCTTGCATGTCCATTGACCTTTTTTTTTTCTTTTTGAGTTGTAAAAGCTCTTCACGTATAAAAGAAAATGATAATTTTTCCCCCCAATTTATTGCCTATAATGGACTTTGTGAAACCTTGCATGCATAAGTTCATTATTATTTGTGCATATGTGTATATGTTCAGAGAGACAGACAGACAGACAGACAAACACTGGAAGGACCCGGGGGCCTCATGCATGCTAAGCACATCACAGGATTTTCTGCCATTGTTCTGCAGCTGTCACATGGCCGGGTTAGTAGAGCACCGA
Organism: Peromyscus leucopus; assembly: GCF_004664715.2. NCBI lineage: Eukaryota > Metazoa > Chordata > Mammalia > Rodentia > Cricetidae > Peromyscus > Peromyscus leucopus. The sequence goes on from NC_051071.1 coordinate 84,848,771, forward strand.
TGAGTTGTGTCTGGGTGCTCCTCCAGGCACTGTCTCCATGAGCATTTTAAGGTGCGTGAAGGAAATCTAGCTCGCTCAGGTGTATCGCCCAGAATCGAGGCACATTTTAATGACTTTTGAAGGAATTGTGGGTATACTGTTTTGACACTATATTTAACATTACAAATGCTGTAGTTTCCTCTACTTTAATTGCTGTGTGGGATCTGAGACACCACCGGTGAGCTTTGGTTTGCCTTGTACTTGTACGCTCTTCTCTTTCTTCTTCTTCGTTTCATTTTTTTTTTTTTGGGAAGCATCTCCCTGCTTAGACTAGGCTGACCTTAAACCTGTCCCTACACTCTGGCTCCTGAGTTGAAGATTACAGCCATGAACCTCACCCAGCCTTTTTGTCTCCCACTTTGAAAGTGTCTACCCTGCAGAATTTTCTGCTGTCATTTACTAGATTTGGAAAATACTGGCTTCCTGAATTATGTAAACTTCCTAATAGTGACACATTTTAGTGGACATTATAAAAATTACTTTGAATATTATATTATTGATCTTATCAGAAAAACTTTCAAGTATAAAAAAGCTATCAAGCTCATAGAAACAAGTATAAGTTTTAAATTGTACTTGAAAACTCTAATTTTCAAATACCACTGCTTGTTTCTATTATTGTTACAGGTTCACTTTGCTCATTTTTGCTTTGAAAGTATTTTTGGTGCTGGGATTCAATCTAGGGCTTTGCACATAGTGGGCAAGGCTCTTACTGAGCTGTGTCCTCTACCTCTCCCCTCCCCACACTCCCTTATATGTTCATTTATAAAAAAAGTACCAAGGGCTAGCAAGATGGTTCCAAAATGCAAGCCTGTGGCCTAAGTTTAGTCCTCATCTAGTGCAGGAGAGAACCAACTCCTGACAGTTATCTTCTGACCTCCACATTTGTGTGCTGTGGCACACTTCATACTCTCACTCAAAATCACAACACACACACACACACACACACACACACACACACACACACACACACACACCCTGACTAGTCATACCTTGTCCCTCAGTTATCTCAGGGATCTGTGCAGTAAGAATACTTAAGCTTGCAGTCTCTCTGGGACAGCTGTTGTACACGCAGAGCTGCCTGATGGACATTTCCTATTTTGTCAAACAAATAGTAGAAGACCTGTTCTCATTGGGTACAGTGGTGTGATCCCACAGATGGAGACAGGAGGATCACAAATTTGAGGCCAGTCTACATACAAAACTGTCCCAAATAAATTAATAACTAGTAAGAGGACATGTGAAAAATTACAGGCATGTACTACACGCCTGGTTTGTGCAGTTCTGGGCTCCCACTTGGGTGCGCATGACAGGCAAGCTCCACCAACTGAGTGAGCTACATCCCCAGCCTGAGTCTTTCTTAGATATTTGAGATTATTTTTATTCATTGATGGTGTACAATTGTTATTTGTTTGATTGACACAGGGTCTCTCTGTGTAGCTCTGGCTGTCCTGACTGCTGTGTAGACCATTGCTTGACCTTTGAACTCACAGAAGTCTTCTGCCTCCTGAGTTGTTATACTTTTTGATGCTCCACTGTCCCAGTATGACTTGGACATGTTCCTATTAGTCTCTCAATATTTCCCTACATTCTAACATAAAAGAATACCCTTACTATACATTAGGAATATGTTCCGTTCCCAGCACTGGAAAACAAAACAAACAAACAAAAAAAAACATGCCAAAATCATGCCTTAAGATCTATTTATAAATATTTTTATTTCTTTTAAATGGAATACTATCTTAGTTAGGATTCCTTTTTTTTTTCTCTCATTTATTTTATTTAACATGTATGAGTGTTTTTCCTGCATGTAATGCCTGTATACCACATGTATGCTTTATGTGTGCAGAGGCAAGAAGAGGATACCTGAACTCCTGGGACTGGATTAATAGGCTTTTGTTAGCTGCTGTGTAGGTGCTGAGGATGTAACCAGGGTCCTCGGGAAGAGCGGCTGGTGTGCTTAACCACTGACCCATCTCTCAGCCCCCTAGTTAGGATTTCTATTGCTGTAATAAAACACCAGGACCAAAAACAACTTGAGGAGGAAAGGGTTTATTTTGCTTATATATCCAGGTCCTAATCCATTGAGAGAAGCCAAGGCAGGAAACCTGGAGACCAGGAACTGAAGCAGAGGCCTTGGAGGAACCTGTTTACTGCCTTGTTCCATTGCTTACTCAGCCTGCTTTCTTATACCATCCAGGAGGACCAGCCCAAGGGGCGGGGGGTAGGGGGGTGGGAATCCACAGTGGGCTGGGCCCTCCTACCATCAGTCACTGTCAAGAAAATGTCTCCAGAGGCTTGCCCACAGAACAGTCTAGTGGGCATTTTCTCAGTTGAGGTTTCTCCTTCCTAAATGACTGTAGCTTGAGTCAAGTTGGTATAAAACTAGCCAGGACAAAATCCAAGATTTAGACACTGGATGCTACTAGGTGCCCTTGTGGCTACATTCTTATTCTGTAAACCTAGAGTTATATTTTAAAGGGAAGGTGATTGACAGTACTACTTCTGTTCACTTGGTATTTTTTGTCATCAGCTATATAAAGATCCTTAAATGTAGAAGTTGAAACTGAATATTGTTTCTTAGCAGAGAAGAATTTATTGTTGTTTCTGGGACAAGATCTTAGTGTTCAGCTTGGCTGGCCAGAACTTGTTGTGTAGTTCAGACTGGTTCTGGGGTTACAGAAGGGTGTTCCATGCTTTGCGTATATAGTTTTTATGTGAATATTCAGTTATCCTCATTTATTTGTAGTCTTTTGTTGGTGAACATATCTATTCATTAACATTTATTTTTAACTAACCCAAACTCTCAGCTTTCTTTAAAAAAATCATTTTCAGATATGTGCAGAGTAAGTAGCAAAATCTGAGTTATCCAATTCCTGTTCCAGCTGAGAGTGATCTTTGAGTAGCTTAGCTTTTAAACTGTAAACAAGTGTCCTTCTTGTGGGCTAATGGGGGTTTCATTTTCTATAGTTTTTGTGCCCTTTTTTGGTGATTTTGCTGTTTAAAATGGTCCCCGACATACTGCTGGATATTCTCTAGTGTTTTTTGGTGTGTGTGTGTGTTGTGTGTGTGTGTGTGTGTGTGTGTGTGTGTAGGTGTAGGTGTGTAGGTGTTGGTGGGAACTAGAGGTGGACCAGATCTTGCTGTGGACCAGATCTTGGCTGACCTGCAGCCCTCGGCCTCCAACTTCTGGCAATCCTTGTTCATACTCCAGCCTCCCGAGTGCTGGGATTGCAGGCGTGCACTACCATGCCCTCTAGTGTTCCTTAGGAGAGGCAGTCTCATATGGGGATTTTGTGTGACAAAATAGTGTCATGTAAACTTTATTTTGGCAGAATTAGTGTCAGCTGTGAGTTCAAGGCTAATGAATTAACAGTATATGTTAAGTAAGATTCTAAACAGAAACATGAAACAAAGTTGCAGATTGATTAAGGCTGACAAAAAATTACCTATGGGCTTAGAAGAACCCAATTCTGTATCTCCCATAGAAGCAGCAGCCGAGCATTAACTAAGTGGTGCAGTGACTTTCCTAGAACATTCTGTATGTTATACTACATATCTGTGATGGGGATTGTATTTTAGCAGGCAGACATGGGGTCGTAGAATGCGATGATTTTTGTCATTGAAGAAACAATATTTAACAGTCCTGTGTTCCCCTAGGACAGCAACGTTCTCGGATGCTCGCTACTCTTTTTAAGGATGAACGGTGCCAGCAGCTCGCTGCATATGGGATCCTAGAGAAAATGTACCTAGACAGAATCATCCGAGGGAACCAGCTTCAAGAGTTTGCTGCAATGCTGATGCCTCACCAGAAAGCAACTACAGCCGACGGTAATGGCCTTGTCTTACGTGTGTGTGCGGTGGAACGCTTAGGTACAGGCTAGTAGGAGTACGCTAGATGAGTATTTCAAGTAACTTTTCCTGATTCATACAAGGAGGACTGTTAACAGATGAGGAATGTCAAACACAGACATGGGTTTGTGGTATAGTCTAAAAGAGCCCTATTAGAGAGCATTTTGTGAAAACTGAAAAATTATAGAGAATACCTATGGCACCTGGATTTTAAAAAGCTTAAGCCACTAGTAAATAACATGAAATAATAGACTGTAATAGAGCATAATTATCCATTCTTGATTAAGAGCAAAATTCAGCTCCATGGCTTGCCTAAGGTTTGTCAGAGCTCAATGGTCAGTATAGAGCTCCTTTGCATTTTCTGCTTAAATGATGTGTCTACTTAAATCAGAATGTCTTTGCCAGGAAAAATTTTTTAAATATTTTCTTCATAGTATTATTTTATGTACCTTTGTCTACAGATGTTTTAAAGTACTTGCTATAGTGACCATGATACTAAACATATAGATGTAAACATGGAGAAACATTCAAAGAACAGATTCAACATGCATGTCAGCTAGACCCACTGACTTGGACTCACTGTCACACTGTACCAAAGAGAAATTAGTTGTGAGGAGTCATTTATACTGGGGCTAGCAGAAAGGTGACGTTTTATCCAGTCTTTACTGCTTGGAGCTTAGCCAGATGAGTGACCTGTTTGCATTTTCTGTATTTGATTATACTTTTAAGAAGCACTCAGGTGTTCCCCATCTTTCTACTTAAAGACATTTCTTTTAATGACTTTTTTTAAGGTTTTCTTTTTTTTTTTTTTTTTTTTTTAAATTTATGTGTATATGTGTGTGTCAGTATGAGTATATGCCTGATATGTGGAGATGTCCTGGAAGGCCAGAAGATGATGTTTCATCAGCTAGTGTTAGAAACCATTGTAATCCACCCAGTGTGGTTGTGGGGAAACTCAAACTCAGGTCCTAAAACATACTGAGTTGTGTGTCTCACCCTAACATTTTCTTTTTCAGGCTGTTTTTCTCTATGTGGAATCTCAGAAAAATTCTTTTATGGTTGTAAGATTATTTCTGGTTCTTTCTAAGCAATTAACTTTTATCTTAGTCAAACACATTGTGAATATAAGTTGATTCTCATATTTTGCTTTGCTTCTAGAAATATTAAAATTAAATTTGCAGCCCAACTGAGTAATATGTATGTGCTTTAACTGAAGTTATTCCTCCTGTTTTTGATTGTTTTTTTTTTACCTTTTGAATTTTTAACTCTCTATATTCTAAGCAGCCATGGGTTCTTTTTAAAAAATGCCTGATATATAAATTAATTAAAAGCTAGGTAGAAAGTTTCCAGAATTAACATAGTTGATCTTTGGATTTGAATTTGAGCTTTCTTGTCATAAAAGGTAAGTGGAAAAATATTGTCTTAGGGTTTCTGTTGCTGTGAAGAGACACCATGACCATGATAACTCTTATAAAGGAAAACATTTAATTGGGGCTGGCTTACAATTCAGAGGTTCAGTCCATTATCCTCATGGTGGGAAACATGGCAGTGTGCAGGCAGACGTGGTGCTGGGGAAGGAGCTGAGAGTTCTACCTCTTGATCATCAGGCAGCAGAAGGAGACTGTCACACTGGGCATGACTTGAGCACATAAGAGACCACAAAAGCCCGCTCCCACAGTGGCACATTCCTCCAACAAGGCCACACCTCCTAATAGTGCCACTCCCTATGGGCCAAGCATTCATACACATGAGTCTATGGAGGCCATTCCTGTTCAAACCCCCACTGTCTGAGCCGTCCTTTAACTACCTTTCAGGAACATTTCCGTTTATTCTCTCTCTAGAGTCATGTAGCATTACTACCAATATATTTTTGCCCTATAGATTTGTCTGTTCTGGTCATTTGATATTAATGGAATCATAATAATATTATTATGGCCTTTCATAATTGGCTTCTCTCATTTAGTGTAATGACTTATCCATGTTATTTCGATCCTTTTTATTGCC